>NW_022900921.1:3454999-3463588 GCF_012274545.1 Fukomys damarensis | reverse complement strand
TTTTTTTTTTTTTTTTTGGTACCAGGGATCAAATTCAGGAGTCCTGTGCTTTTATTTTTTCACCTGTGGCTATAGGTTTATTCTGTAGTATAGTTAAAAACCTGGAAAGGGCTGGGGATTTAGCTCAGTGGCTCCTGATTTCATGTAGTGAGCCCAAAATACAACCAGTGAAGGGCATAGTGGGCACAGGTTGGGGTGATGAACAAGGAACCTTCAAGTTCCCTGAAAAAAAAAGTGTTATAACACCAGGGGAAGGTGTCACAGTATTGTAGATTGGTAAATTAATCGATACCCTGTAGGCAGTTAGACAGGGCCACCCTCAAGGAGCCAACACAGCAAGGTGTCAACACTACCTCCCCTAGAGACAGACAGCAGTGAATGATATTCTAAATGGGAAATTCCTTGTAGGTGACTTGTTTTCCCATTTGATCCCCATTTAATCAATATCACCTGGGTGTTGGGCTGGAGATTTAGCTCAGCGGCATCTTGTCTGTCTCGTAAGTGCAAGGTCCTGAGTTCAAACCCCAGTATCCAAAAAGAAAAAAAATATTACCTGGGCGACTGGTACTTGTAGTCTTACTGATTGGCCGTGGTTTTGTCACACCTCACGCCCACCTTGTAAGTTTCCACTGGGCCATACAAGTTTCGTCCCACTTGGGACCTGCCGTATCTCATTCACGGCTTTGCCGTATAAAACACCTTTGAAAAGTCGGGTGGGTGGACAACTCATCTTCGAGTCCTTCTTCTGTCTCTCTTAGAAGCTATCTTTCTCTCGATAAATTTTTCCTTGATTGCTCCTAGAATTCATCCTCCAATTTTAGAGAACATGATCTCAGATATCTAATGGATTTGGGAGTAACATCTATTCCTCCTACAGCAACAGGATCCTTGTCAGGCAGGGCCTTACAGGGGTTGCAACAAAGGAAAAGTCATTGCAAAACCTAGCAGGTACTGGAATTCAGGGGAGGTCTTTGATGGACCCCTCAGTAGAGCACCAAAAAAGGCTGTAGTAGCCTTTGGCACAAAGGGGAAAGGTACCCTTAATTCCCAGTTATTTTCTGCTGAGTGCAAAGCAAAGAAATGGACTTGAAATAGAGAATGAACAAACCCTATTCAAATGCTAGAACTGCAGCACAAATAGAGGCTTAGGGCAAATAAGATATAACTGTGAAATTAACAGATGGAGGAGGAGAGGGGAATCAGAGAAGGACCATCAAGGAGCTGCACAGTCTGGACTGGCAGACAGAAACTCGCAGACAGGCTGGGCCAGGAGCACTCAGTGCTCTGTGCACAGTCAGCCCTGAGAACAACTGGGAGAAGGCCCACAGCGCCGCTGCACAGAGCACCCCACACTCGCCAGCTTTCACCTGCCAAATTGTCTGGGCTGGGCAGTCCCGCCCCGGCCACCCCGAGGCAAAGGTGAACGGCGCAGCGTACTGACAGGAAGGGCTGCCGCACTGACAGTGCAGGGGATAAGCCCACATCCCTCTTGCCTTCTACAACCTTCTAGAAATAATTCTGCTTTCCCTCTGTGGTATGGGTTTTGTTAAAAAAGAAGACAAAACTGGGAAAATCCACCGACAATCAAAATGGTACACATGGTTTATACAATTCGTGTATTAAAAAGCAAATACTGTGAAAGGCATAAGAGAAAACTCCAGTCTTGCTCACGCTCACCCGGCAGGAAGAAGGGAGTCCATTTTCTGGTCTCTGGATCGGGCCTCAGGACAGGGCGCGGTGGCCCAGGGTGTACTGCCACCTGCAGGCCAAACAGGAAAATCATCAGCCATGGACAAAATCACCGCTACAGCCCCGCCTGCCTGAGGAGCTAAAGATCGGGTCCAGCCCTGCAGCAGGAGCCGGGAGTGAGCACTGACCCAGGACAGAGCCTGCTGAGCCACCCCGTCCATGTCGCCCTCTCACCCCAACAGCGCAGTCAGGCAGAAGCTGAAATGGCAGGGTTGGTTCAAGTCTCTCTTACTTTGCGGATGCTGAGGATTCAACACTGGGCCTTGTGCACACTAGGCAAGGAGTGGACCAATGGCCTGAATTCAAGGATTTCTTTCCTTCCTTCCTTCCTTCCTCCCCGGGATTGAACTCAGGTCCTTGCACTTAGGAGGCAGGCGGCGGAACCACTGAGTTAACGCCCGGGCTCTGAATTCAAAGATTTATTAACAGCACCAAACTCAGACAGGGCTGTAGTTGTCAGGCGCTGCTCTAAATGATTTACATTTATCAACTCATTTAAGCCTCACAGCAGTGGGTGACTGGTCTCTGCCAATTTGCCTGGCTGCTGAATAATTAAAATGAAGAATTCAGTAATACCTGATTTCAAAGAGGGGCCAAAAATGAAAAATGTGGGAGATTCTTAGCATCCTGCAGATCATTCACCAAATACTTACTGAGCACTCATTATGGACTAGACACTGCCCTGGGACCTGGGAAAAGAGCTGTGCACAAACAAGACAAAGTCTGCTCTCAGGGAGCTTTCACGTGAGTGGAGGGAAGTAACAGCAAACAAAAATGATACAGGCCAGGGATGTAGCTCAGTGGTACAGTGCCTGCCTAGCAAGTATGAGTCCCAGTACCAAAAAACAAATCAACAAACAAAATGATAAATGCTTAGCAGAAGAAAAAGCAGGGTAAAGGGTGTGGTGAGTGATGTTAAGGCTGCTAATGTTCATTCATTTATTTGTTTCTAAGTACTTATGAACTGTGTCATTTCTTGCCCACAACTGCATGCCAGGCACCTTGTGAAACTGTAGGCAAGAAACAGACATGGTCCTGGCCCATATGGAATACTTATGTAAGAGGAATATTTGATTAATCAATTAACCACGGTCCTGCTTGCATGGATTATTTACACAAGAGGATCATTTGATACTAACCAAATAATCACCCACATAAATGCAAAGATGTTAGACTGTGGTGTGCGCAATAGCAGAAGGCACAGAACTCCTATGAGAACGTCCCAGGGGCCAGCTGGGCTGGAGCACGGGAGGAAGCAGCAGCCCTGGAGCAGGCCAGGTGTGCAGGCCTCATCACAGTGGACGGGAGAGGGGGCAGCCTGCGCAGGGCACTCCCAGAGACAGGAGCAGCTGGAGCCTTATCCTGTGCAAGCTGGAGCACACACAGAGGCTCAAGCAGAGAAGGAGTGAGACTGGATGTGTGTTTTTAACAGATTATGTTAAGTAGTAGACTGAAAAATGGCCCACCGAAGATGTGGAGGCTGGGCACACGCACCCATCCCTAGCAGGAGGGGCACTGCGCATGTGACAAAGTTATGGATCTGGAGATGGGCAGGTTGTCCAGGGAGCCACTGTGTCCACAAAAGACCTAAGAGGGCAACCACAGAAGTGACTGAACGGTGCAGTGTGAGAAAGCCTCACTGGCTTTGAAGATGAAGGAAGAGACTGTAAGCCAAGGAATGCAGAAGACTCCTAGAAGTTGGAAAAGGTACCAAAATGATTCCTCTCCAGAGTTTCCAGAAGGAACCTAGCCCTGCCAAAACCTTAATTTTAAGACTTCTGACCTCTGGAACTGTAAATAATACATTTTTGTGGTTTTAAGCCCTGACTTTGTGGCAATTCGTTACCACAGCAGTGGAAGGCGATTTGTTACAGAGCAGCACTTCCATACCTGAAAGAACAGAACATAGGGCAGGGGAGGGGAGGTCACCTCTACTGTCCAGGAGGGAGATGTGAGACAGGGCAGCACACAGTGACCGTGGGGAGGGACAAGAGTGGAAATGAAGGGCCCAGGCGGGAAGAGTTTCTAGGCAAAGCATAGCACTCTCCTCTAGGCTCGGAATTCGAGCAGCTCACTGGAGGCCAGCACCTTCACAGAAGGAGGAAGCATCCGCCAGAGCCTGAGACCACTTCACTTACTCAGCAGAAAGCTGCTACCCCATTCCCGCCAAAGATTCCAGGAGTCACCAGGAACCCTCTAAGAAATAACAGGCGGAGTTCTCACCGGGCCAAAGGTAGCAATTATTCCTGCCAAGCACTAGGCTCACAGTGAACTCTTCCCTGCCCACTCCAGGAACAATTTTTGTTTAATTCTGGAAAGAATTAAACAAGTTTAAATAGACACATCATCAACTCAGGTAATGCAGAACCGCAATTATATACAACTTGAAATTTCATGGTCAGTAGGATAATGCAGAAATTAAAGAAAGAATAAAAAAGAAACTAAGCAACTTTCTCTCAGAATCTACTCCAATCCTGCTTTATGATACGCATACTTAAATAGTGAGATCCTAATGGGGCTATTGAGAAGAAAAAGCAATAAAAATACTTAAGGGGATTTTAGAAATACTACCCCAGTCCACTCTGGAAGTATAAACATAACCCAAGACCAAGCACCTTGGAGTGTACTGAGAAACGACAGGAGTGTCCGAGGGTAGTTTCCTGGTGTGTGTGGCAGGTCACATGAACCTAACCAGCTTCAAAGAGCACGACAAGACCTAGTAGCACTTGTAGATGGCAAAACACTATGTAGTCCTCTTAGAGCGGAAGCAAGTTCACTAAAACATAGGTAGGTATACATACGTATTGTTGTTTGTAGTGGCAAAAGTGGCCTATGTCCATTACCAGAAAACACAAAAATCTTTAGTTCTAGCCATTCTGATTTTGGGGTCACAGACTATATGTACATACACACACACACACACACACACACGTGTGAATTTTTTAAACAACATGCATATATTAATATACATTATTTTAACAGAATCAGGATACTGTATAGTCACTTTTATAGCCAGTTGTTTTGGCTAACAGTATACTGTATGATTTTTCATGTCATTAAATATACTTTTTAATATTTGGCAATAATCTATCAAATGAAGGCACCCAAATCATTTAACTAATCCCGTAATTTGGACAACTGCATAGTTTCTAACTTTACGATCGCATAAATCACCCCATGAAGAACATTCGCATGTATGAGCACATCCCTGGTATAAGTCTGTGTCTGTAGCTCTAATTAATTCCTTAGGGTTGTGCTTCCCATACCCATGTGTCACTAATACTACTTTGCCATAATTAAATACCATATTTCTGTTTTGTTTTGTTTTGTTTTGTTGGTACTGGGGATCGAACTCGGGCCCTTGTGCTTGCAAGGCAAGCGGTAGAACCACTCAGCTAAATCCCCAGCCCTAAATACCATATTTCTATACTAAATAAATTTCTCTGAGTCAACTCATTTCGGCCATCAAATAAATGTATTTTAAAACAAACCTTACTGCGAATGGAAAGCCAGCACTGTGTGCCATAAATGAAGGTGATTATAAAAATAAATATAATTGGACCGGGGATTTAGCTCAGTGGTTCGGTGGCCTGCCTTGCTAGCGCAAGGACCCGAGTTCAATCCCCGGTACCTAAATAAATAAATACATTAATTAGAAAAAACAAAACATCATGCGTAAAGCATAGTTAACACACCGCTATTCGTTTAACAGGAGATGGGGCAGGTTAGTGAGGTGCAAAGGGCACACAGTGGAGGGTTCTCCTTCCCTTGATCAGAGGACTGGAAGGAGCTGACCGGGCGCAACCTTCTCCCCCGTAAAGACAGCCTGGGTTACTCTGTACCACGGGGAAAACCGGACGCGGGACCATGTCTTAAAAACGGCTATTTCAGTAAGTAGAACTGGGATAAAAGGTATGGACGCTTTAAAAAGCTCTTGATAAACTGAGCCCAAACACTGCATAGTGTTTATCAGTTTCATCGTGGGAATACCGGTTTTACTTCACCCTCATCAACAGTAAGTATTATAAACAAAAGCATCCAACCTTTAAATGCTTAAGCTTTTTAGAGTAAAAAGATTAAGCAGCTAATTTTCAGAGGCTTTTTTCCTACTCCTCCAGCCAGTCCCTGATCCCTGGGCAGAGCTACTATATGAAGCTTCTGTTTGTAGCAAGTTTACACAAACTGTATCTTATTTGGTTTAACCAAGCTAAAGTAAACCCAGGGAAACATGAGGAAGTGGCTTCAGCATTTGCAAATATTTCAGAATGTCGCTGTGCCAGCAAAGGTCAATGGGGGATCAGAATAGCACGGATTCCAAAGTATTCTCTTGAGAAGTAAAAGCGCCAGAGAAGTGTCACTCAAAAGACAGAACTCACTACAAATTTTCAGTAAGCCAATGAAACATCTAAAAGAAATAAATGTTTAAACTCTCCTAGACTGCTACAACACAAATAATTATAGATTAAAGCAATTGTTAAGATTTCTAAAACAGAAGTATATTTTGAAGCATGAGGCATTAATAACAACTGGAGACTCCCAGATTATTTGAAAAAACCCTGAGCAGATACTTTGTATGCATGTACTTGTTTGGGAAACACAGGGAAGAAGTAAAAACATGTTAAAAGGTTTCTGGGCCAGGAATTTAGCTCAGTGGTTCTGCTGTCTGCCTCACAAGCGCAAGGTCTTGAGTTCAATCCCTGGTACAACCACCACCAACAACAAAACTGTTTCTGGACCAGAGATTTAGCTCAGGGGCACCTGCCTTCCTCACAAGCACAAGTCCTGAGTTCAGCCCCCAGTGCCAAAACACAAAAAGGGCTTCTTATGTTTGGAAAGAAGTTATAGATCCTGATTAATTTTTGCCATTGTTAGATAAAATGTTTAAGAACCAGTCAGGTGTGGTGCACAGCATGCTGGGAAGCGAAGGCAGGAGGACTGAAAAAAATTTTTTTTGGTACCAGGGATCAAAATATCAGGACCTTGTGCTTTCAAGGCAGGCATGGTGCCACTGAGCTAAATTCCCAGCCCAAGGAAGATTGAAATTTGAGCCCAGCCCAGGCGATTTAGTAGTTTAGCAACACACTGTCTTAAAATTATAAAAAAGAAAATTGAAAAAGAGCTGGAAATGTAGATTGAATTCTCAGAATCAAAACAAAACAAGACCAATCAACCAACCTAAATAAACCAAGCAAGCAACAACAACAACAAAAAACCCTGAATTACAGCACCTTGTAAGAGGCATGGTGGTGCATACTTATAATCCTAGCACCCTGGAGGCTGAGGCTGAGTTCAAGGCAAGCCTGAAAACCTGCCTCAAAAAAAATTTACATTTAAACTTTAAAAAGCACCTTGTAAGATTAAGAGCTTCGAAATAAAAATACAGAAAGACGAAACATGGGACAAAGATAACTTGAATCTAGAGTAATAAAAAAAAACCAAAAAGACAACTACCTCATGATAAATAGATGGCAAACCAAGAGGACAGAAACAAGACCACTTACCAATGACCAAATTAAATTCCACAATTAAAAGACCAAGCCTTTCAGCTTAAATGGCCATAAATGGCAAATAGATAAATTATGGTATTCTGTTTTACTAGTATGTGTATGTGTGTACAATTCAGAAAGAGGGCCATGACTTACACAGTTTGGAAAGTTGTAGAGTGTGTTTGTCAGAGATAGGAAAGGGTCCAGACAAAGCACACCACCATGATAACTGTGGCTGCTCTTAGAGAGCGGGTTTGCAGGAGGCAGGAGTGGACTTCCTTATCTCACTTTATGAATGCCTGCGCTGTTTGAATCTATTACAAAACACATATAACCAATGAAAGATGAAGACATGAAATAAGTACAGAATCAGTACAACAGAGGCTCTAGGGAACAAAAAATAAAGATGGTTACCAAGATATATCATGTAAAGGTACAAGTTCCCAATGATGGATGCCATCCTACTGTATACCTAAAATGTACCAATAAAATTAATGAATAAAAAAAGATGGGTTGATAAAATCCAAAGTATGTATTTGAGAACAGACAAAATTCTAGGACAATGATGATGAACCTTTTAGAGACACAGTGACAAACTATAAGCCAAAACACACTTATTTATTGCAAAATGCCAGCATTGTAATTAAGCCTGAATATTGAGGTTTTAGTTTAGAAAAAAACCCAACTCTACAGTAGCATCTTTTGTCTTCAAAGAAAAACACAATAACACACAGCACCATAAATTCACTACCAACTGTCTAGGGAACTGGATCAAGAATAACTTATAGACGATAAAAAAGGATTATAGAACTAGGAGGAAATAATAAATAGAATACATTTAAATACGTAAAATAATACAAGTATGAGGGTGCATTTTAAAATATAGGTAAAAAATGTCTAGAAAATAAAAACTTCCAAAATTGGCACAAAAATTACAGAAAATGCCAGTAACCACTTCATAAATTAAAATAATTAAAAAATCTCTTTCCCATAGTCTCAGACCCATGATTTACAAGTGTATGCTACCAGTTTCCAAGGAGCAGATAATTCTGTTTTAAATGAGTTGCATCCAAAAATAGAAAAAAAGAGGAAACATTGTCTGACTTAAAGCGATTGTAAATTAGCAGGAGAGATCACTCGATCATCTTGCCAGATACAGAACCAACACTTGATAAAGTTCAATACTAATTCAGGATTAAAACACAAAAACAAAGTAAAACATTTTAGGTAAAATTAGGAGAACAAGTCTCCTTTTCTGCCACCTTCTTTGCTTCATATGATACACTTTGTCATTAAATTTTTACTGGTAGTAAGGCTTGGGATTTTCCTTTTTTTTTTTTTTTTTTTTTTTTTT
>NW_022900921.1:3454292-3454862 GCF_012274545.1 Fukomys damarensis | reverse complement strand
TCAGGTCCTTCCGCTTGCAAGGCAGGCGACCAAACCGCTGAGCTAAATCCCTGGCCCTGGGATTTTCCTTATTTTGGAGGAAAGGGGATTTCAGGCCCCAAGGAAAGGGACTTCCTTTACTTGATAAAGAATTCCTTCTACAAACCCAGAGATTATGTCCTCCTTATTAGAGAAATTGTACCTATTCTCCTTACAAAACAAAAGAAGACAAGGATATCTGTCTGCTATCACCACTGCCATGTAACAGGATTGCAGAGGTAGTAGCTACTGTGAGGAGATACTACAAAAACAAGACCCATACAATACTGGAATAGCAAAAACTGTTTCCAACTAGCCTAATTATTTTTTTTCAGCTTTAATTGAGTTTATTGGTACATTTTAGGGATACAGTACAGTTACATTCATTGTCGGGATCTTGTACCTCTACATGACAGGTCTTGGTTCTCATTTTTTCCCCTTGTCCCTGCCCTCCCTTCACCCCCTCCTCCCCTCCCCATCTACAAACACTTTATTTCCATCTTTTCATTAACTCACAATTTTTTCTTTTCCCTTATTACCCTTCCCCTACCC
>NW_022900921.1:3452190-3453603 GCF_012274545.1 Fukomys damarensis | reverse complement strand
AAGTGGATTAAAGATCCAAATATTAAAACAGAAACACTAAACTTGCTGGAAGGTAAGTTAGGCAGAACTCTGGAAGACATTGGCATAGGAAAAGACTTTATGAACAAATCCTCAGTAGCACGGGAACTAGCAGAAAGAATCAACAACTGGGATTTCATCTTATTAAAAAGCTTCTGTACTGCAAAAGAAACCATCAGCAGAACTAAGAGACAACCTACAATGTGGGAAAAAATTTTTATCAGCTGCTCCTCAGACAAAGGACTATTATCTAGAATATATAAAGAACTCAAAACAATCAGCGCCCCCCAAATATAAAGACCCGATTCAAAAATGGGCATCCGAAATGAACAGACATTTCTCAGACAAAGAAGTAAAAGCAGCAAGTAAATATATGAAAAAGGCTCCACATCACTGGTCATTTGAGAGATGCAGATGAAAACAACACTGAGATTCCACCTCACCCCACAAAGAATGGCTGCTATCAAGAAATCACACAATAACAAATGTTGGCGGGGTTGTGGGGAGAAAGGAACCCTTCTCCATTGTTGGTGGGAGTGCAGACTGGTGCAACCACTGTGGCCTAATTATTTACATAGAGAACTTCGAGCAAATCCACAGAAAAATTTCAGGGTGAATATAAGTACAGAAAAGTAGCTGCACATAAGACTAACCTCAAAACACTTTTCCATACCAGTAATTACCAACAGAAAATTATGTAACAAAATAAGATATCACTTTTACAATAGTGATATTACTGAATCTGAAAGCTATCTTAATGAAGAGTGCGCAAAAGCTTTGTAGAGAGAAATTTAAAACTTTAGTGCATAAAAAAAAAAAAAAGCAGGAGTAAACCAAAAGCCATGGACGAGATTACATGACATTGAACAGTATTAATTCTCCCAGAATCCAATCAAAATCTCAGCAGGAATTTTTATGAAATACCCAAGCAGATTTAAAAATGTTTACGGAAGAACAAAAGTCCATGACAAGCCAAAAAATATCAGAAGAATAAAAAGATAAGGTCTATTTCAAAGCCACAGCAATAAAACAAAATCCAATCAGGGCCAGGGGTTTAGCTCAGTGGTTCCGCCACCTGCCTCAGAAGGGCAAGGTCCTGAGTTCAATGTCCAATGCTAAAACCATAAAGTTCTTGGATGAAAACATAAATCTTTGTGGCCTTGGTTAAGCAAGAATTTCATGTATATTACACCAAAGTGCAACAAACAGAAGAGAGAATTTTTTTTTCAGCACCAGGGATTGAACTCAGGACCTTGTGCTTGTGAGGCAGGTGTGATACCAATGAGCTAAGTCCCCAGCCCAGGAGATAATATTTTAAAGAATTTTTCACTTCAAAGGACACCATCAAGAAAGTGAAAAGACAACCTGCAGAATGAATGAAACTACTTGCAATTC
>NW_022900921.1:3448073-3452140 GCF_012274545.1 Fukomys damarensis | reverse complement strand
TATATATATATAATAAAGGATATTTATTAAGAATATTGGGCTGGGGATTTAGCTCAGTGGTTCGGTGGTCTGCCTTGCAAGGACCTAAGTTCAATCCCCGGTACCAAAAAAAGAGAATATTTTTAAAATGGGACCAAGGATTTAGCTCAGTGGTGCTGCTGCCTGTCTCGCAAGTGCAAGGACCTGAGTTTGATCCCCATACCAAAAAATAAAATAAAATATAAAAAGATAAAAAATGTACACGAATAGAATTTTCTCCAAAGAAATGTACAAATGGCCAAGTGCATGAAAAGATGCTCAACACAATTAGCTACAAGGGAAGTGCAAATCAAAGCAATGAAGGGCCGCAACGTCACACCTACTAGTATGGTTATCCTCAGAGGGCCAAGAGGGACTGGTGAGGGTGAGAAATGAGAGCCCTCACGTGCGGCTGGCAGGACTGTAACGTGGTGCAGCCCCTGTGGAAAACGATCCGGAAGTTCCTCACAGCTCTGCATGTTCCCCGTGGGGCTGGGGCGGGGGCAGCTTTCTCTGGATTCTATCGGCAGGAACTCTCCAAGAAAATGAGTGCTACAGTGACTGCCAGAGAAGCCAGACCCATTATGACGGTTTGCACTCTGCACAAATCAGCTGCCCTTATGTATAAAATGTTTTAAATAAATTCACAAATATATATACATTTTTATTTAATGACATAAAAATTATTGCATTACTTTTTAACTGGTATGAATCTGGGCAGGTATTATTCAAATTCAAGCAACTAACTAGATTTGGTTCATTTATAGACCTTTAAAAATTTATTAGTATCAAGAGACATAAAACTGATTAATCTGTTTGTAATACCAGTGGTACAAGCATGTACCACCCATGGTTCAACACAGAATTACTGTGTGACCCAAGAATCCCATTTTGAGATACATACTCAAAAGGAGTAAAACTATAGCATTTTGGTGGAAGCTGCTATCTTCTGTTAATTTGCCAAAATGAGCAACACAAAGAGAAGAGCAGAGGCACTCGATATATCTGTTCTGGGCCTTTTAGAAAACCAAGACTTGCTCCTTTGGCCACATACGCGTGTGAAAGGAGATACAGCAGACATCAAGGAAATGGGTGCTGAACAGGAAGGCCCCACAACTGTTACCATGGCAAGCTTGGAAGTGTTTACAGGATTATCTGGGGTGCTGTTGGCATTGTTGCAAAAAACAAGTTAAGGAAAAGATTCTTGCCAAGAGAATTAGTGTGCACAATGAGTGTATTAAGATGTAAGAGCCAAGATAGCTCCTGAAGCATGTGAAGAAAAACCATCAGAAACAGAAGGAAGACAAAGAAAGGTGGTGCCAGCCTGCCGCACCCAGGGAAGCACATGCTAAGAACTAGTGGGAATGAGCCTGCCCTGTGAGTGCACAGCAAAACAGGTGCAAAACAAACACTGAAAAAAGACCCTTGGAGGCTAGGTGTGGTGGCCTATACCGAATCCCTGCACTCTGGGAAGTGTATGTGCTGACAAAGTGAGTACAACCTGCACTCTGGGAGGTAGATGCAAGAGAATCACATGTTCAAGCCCAGCCCAGGCAACCTGGAAACTTAGCAAGACCTTCCCTCCAAAAAACAACTTTTGGGTTGTAAAATAAAACATATGGCAACAACTTGTCCACGAATGTTTACAGCAGCACTATTTGTATAAGTAAAAAAGCAGAAGCAACTCGAGTGTCTACCAACTAATGAATGTGTAAACAATACACAATATATCCACATGATGGAATATTACTGAGCAACCAAAAGGAAGAGACTACTGAAACATATTATAAGGTAAATAAAGCTCAAAATCATTATGGCTCAGTGACAGAAGCCAGATACAACAAACAATAATAAATAATTCCACTTATATGAAATCCTTTCAAAATATGTAAACCCATAAAGATAAAAGGTAGGGTAATGCTTAACATGGGCTGTGGAATGGGGATATTGAGGGGCCGGCCTGGAGCGGTGACTGCTAATTGGTAGGAAGTAACTTTTTTGGAGCAGTAAAAAATTTTAAAATTAGATTGTGTAGATGCGTATGTAGGTTTGAAAATACTATATTAGAAACCACCAAACTGTATACTTTTAACAGGTGGATGTTAAGCAGGTGCTATATAGTTCAGGTTGGCCTTGAACTCACTATATAGTCCAGGCTGTCCTCGAGCTCATGGCAATCCTCCTGCCTCAGCCTCCCAAGGGCTGGGATGAGAGGTGTGCGCCACAGGTGAATCTTATATGTTATATCTGAGTGAAACGGATGAAGCCATTGTTGCTGCTGCTAATCATAATGATGATAATAATAATAAAAATAATAAATAATAACAAATGGCATAAAGAAGGCAACTTCATTTAGGGGAAGAGTTCCAACACCTACATCTGGTAAAGAACTACTATTTTAATACACAAGCATAAAAAAGGGCCAGGGATTTAGTTCAGTAGCACCGCACCTGACTAGCAAATGCATGGTCATGAGTTCGATCCCCGGTACCAAAAAAGAAAAAATAAAATAAATATACAAAACTACATAAAAATTTCAAAAATCTAGAAGAGCAAATAATGTGGATAGGTAACCCACAAATAACCAAAACAATATGAAGAGCTACTCAATTAAAACAAACACTACCAAATTGACAAAAAATAATAAATTAGACTAAGTACAGGCACATGCTGGAAAACAGCTTCATGAACTTCTAGCGGGAAGAAACCAGTGAAGCCATTCTGTAGCACAAGAGTGGCAATTTTTAGTAAGTCAGCATGCAGATGTCTTACAGCCAGTAATGCCACATCTGTCTGTCTACCTCTATCTCTCCATCCATCCGTATGTCCGAGAACTCTCTTACAGCAGCCAGCAATAATAAACTAATTTATAGATAGTGACACAGATGACTAAAACACATAATGCTAAAGGAAAAAAACAACAGTGCGATATTTACAGCTCAATGGTGTTTGTTTAGGCAAATTCGACAAAAGCAAAACATGACCTATCTTTCAAGATGCACTTTTTTTTTTTTGGTACTGGGGATTAAACTCTGGACCTTTCACCTGCGAGGCAGGTGCAGCACCATTGAACTAAATCCCCGGCCCCAAGATGCACATATTTCTAATGTAAAATTTCTCCCAAACAATAAATATGCATATTAGTGTGACTGCCTAAGATTAGGGGGTGTTGGGAAAAACGGATGGTAAAAAAAGTAAAAAAAGAGGCTTTAAACGGAGCAAGGATTATATTGTGCTACAAACTGAAGAGCATGACAATTCAATTCTTTGGGCCCAAAGGCCTAAGGAGAATAAACAAAGTCCCATGCATTACTTCCTGGTGAAAAATGTAATAAAAATAAACTGTATCACATACTTATTGGTAAAGCAATGGATAACCGAACTACGGAGCAAAGAAGGCGGTTGAGAAGCCCGACTTGGTCATCGGCTGAGTCACTTGGTCTTCAGGAAGATGGAAGAGCCTGGGGTAATAAAATGTGGTGGATGCTGTCCAGGACCAATCTACCCCTCCACCCTCTCATCCAAACAGAAGAGCACAGAAGAGCAGAAAGAGGAAGAACCATTCATTACAACTTAAATTAGAGACAAAAATCTAAATTTTGGCTCATGCAAACAGGTTTTTACTAATAGCAACGGCTACGCAATTCACCCTGGGATGGGGCAGAAGGGGATGCCTATGTTTAAAAACATGAGGTCAAGTTTTATTTCAGTGCTGGGCCCTTGACTGATCCAAATGATAAGGCCGGACTCATTTTCACGGAGACAAAAGTCGATACGGGGGTTCTTGGCACCGGCACACAGAACGGTCAGCCCTCAGTTCGGCCAAGCGCCCGGGATGCAGCCTCCCCCTCTCCGCGCTCGGGCGCTCACACGGATCCCTGTCGGGCCAGGTCTGGCAGGCAGCTGGCACACTCTGCGGCGGGGACAGGGCAGGTGGTTCCGGTCGGGCTGGGCGAACTACCTGAGGGGCGTCTGAGTCCGAGGTGGGCTGGGGCCACGGAGGAGCCGGGCCGGGCGCTCCGCTCGGCATTTTGGACGCATCCCCTCGC
>NW_022900921.1:3439167-3447575 GCF_012274545.1 Fukomys damarensis | reverse complement strand
CGGCCCGGGTCCGAAGAGAGACCGGGAGTCCGTGACCGTGTGGAGAGCGAGGCGGCAGCAGAGCCTCAGCCTGGGACTCCCCGTCCGACGCGCGCCCCAGGACCAAGGGCTTCGAGATCCTAGGGCTCAAGCCCTGGCCTTGTCTCCTACTGGTTAGGGGCAGAATATTTAACTAGTTAGTTTCTTTCCTGGTAGGATGTGGGAAGGAATCATACCAACCTCAGAGTTTTAGGAAGGTGATGAAACAATGTAAGGAAGAAAATATATGACGCAGTGTTTCCAGTCAGCCTGTGGTGGGTTCTTTGAAGCCAGCCCCGCAGCGATGATGTCTGGAGGCTGGGAGTTGGCCTACTCCGGTGGTCAGCGGGCAGAACGGTCTGCACGTAACTGGCTAATTTTCAAAGCTTGGATCCTGTTACCTTGACTTGGAAGACCGAGGAGGCACCTCAAAGTTAGCCTGACGATGAACCCCAGTAATTAGACCAATGGATCGGGTACTGTCACAAAGTTGGATGGAATTCCTTGCATCTCTCAGCACAGCCCGAGACCTGAAAATATTTCTCCAAGAATTTCTATTTTATTGGAAATTCTATTCTGTTGGAAAACACTGACAAGACTCCACATACAGTTAGCTCTGTGTTTGTGACAGAACAAATATAAAAGTTTGTGTTTAAAAACTTCTTTTTAAATCACAACAAAAACTGTAACAGAAAAACAAACGGATTAATCTGCCTACATTCACTTTAGTTTGCATCTGTAATTTGTAATTTGACCACCATGATGGATGCCTTGGTATGACTCAGGTAGGGCTTTCAGTATTTCCCTCAGAAGCCTGTTGGGTAATGGGCAGGACAAATGATGATCTTGAAAAAACAACAGCCCCTGTTTCCTTCTTCATAATATGATGCTGTTGTTCTACAGTATAAAAGGAAAGGCGGGGCACCGGCATGTCTCGGAGTAAACCTCTTCCTCATTGTAGGGCAGTTCTTGACTCCAAAAGCGTGAAGTGGAGCTAAGTCTGCTTCTGTGTAAAAAGTATGTCAGGAAAAGAGAAAAACTTCTGGTTTCCTCCTATACATCTTACAGATGTGAATAGTACCAGGAGAAGGCTGGCCTGGAATCTTTAATCTTGGTGATTTTCCATGGTCCAGATTTGTCCTTGACCTTATGGAACCAAAAATTTTGTCTGATTTTCAATTCCAGCATTGATTAGCACCATTATATAAAATCAGAATTTTACATTTGGTGTATGAAGTAAAAATGAAAAAAAAAATCAAATAGCCCCTGTAGATATGTCACTCAACAAATATTCTGTGACAACTAAAAAATGCAGTCACCTTGCTAGTGCTGGGATTCAATAGCAAAAACAGAGGAAACAGAATTTAGTGAGGAAATCAGACAATCAACTAATCAGTCAAATATGGACTACCATCCTAAATACTGCTAAGTGCATGTGATGGTGGAAGAGGGAATAACATTGAATGGGATAACCTTGGAAGACAACCAAGTTTTGTTTTTGTTTTTTGATTTTTTTGAGACAGGGTCTCACTATGTAGTTGAGAATGACCTGGAACTCACTATGTAGCCCAGGATGGTCTCGAACTCACAGCGATCCTCCTGGCTCAGCCTCCCGAGTGCTAGGATTAGAGGTGTGCGACAGCACACCCGGCTAGACAACCACTTTTGGAGGGCTTTCCTCCTCCACAGTGGCTGAGTCAGGTGGATCAGGAACCACCATGTCTATGTTCTCACTGTTAAGACACATTTGTTCTTTGGTACTGAGATATCAACCATGTGCTCCCTGTGAGCTATTGTCTTGTTTATTTATTTATTGTTAGTTTTTTTTTGAGACAGGGTCTTACTGTGTAGTTGAGACTGACCCGGAACTCATTATGTAGCCCAGGGTGGTCTTGAACTCACATCAATCCTCTTGCCTCTGCCTCGCGAGTTCTGGGATTACAGGTGTGCGCCACCATGCCCAGCTTGTTTTTCTTTTTTAATGATTGTTCCATGGATGATCCCCAATCATCAGTTTAGAATTCAATACTAGAACCATTTTCATCCAAAAAAGGCAACTTATCAGTAGCAAAAGACCCTTGTGGAGGCAAAAATTAAAAAAAAAAAAATGAGGGCCGTTTAGCTCAGTGGTGTTACTGTCTGCCTCACAAGTGCAAGGTCCTGAGTTTGATCCCCAGTACCCAATAAACAAAAAAACAAATAAATAAATAAAAAGGAAAGGTAATCATTTATCCTGAACCACAAAAATAAAACATTTTGTTGTGTGGTGGGGTTCCTGTATTTCTGGGGAAACAGACATCTTTGGTGTGTTCCTTGAGGTCAAGTCTTACCTATGTGGCAACACAGATGGAAGTGACTGTCATTTTGTACTGAAAAGAAGCAAGCCCTCCAGGAGACACCCTGAACGTATTGGCTTCTCCGTGAAGGCGCCCTTGGAGAGCTGGGTGGTGTAGGATGCCGTCATTGAGGTTCACTCACCGGTAGCCTGTCTGAGCTAATTACTGGCGCAGGCCAGAGTCCTTCAAATCACCATCAGTTCTTCCTGTGAAGCAGGCTTGGAGACAAACCAGGACTACTCTGTGAATGTTGGTTTTGTTTTGTTTGGTATTGGGATTGAACTGGGGGACGTTGTGCTTATGAGGTAGAGAGCAACACCACTGAGCTAAATCCTCGGCCCCTACTCCGTGAATACTGAACAAGCTCTCTAGGAGATAAAGCATGACATTTCCTTCACTAACTGCACAACTCAGGCAGCCCATACTCGGGCAGCTTACGGTGAAGGGCAGAGGCTGGGGGTAGACGAGTTTGAGTGCTTTGTTATCAGACTTTTTCAGGAAGCAAGGGCCATTAGTCTGCATGAACTGAAAATAGAAAGATGTGGGCTTCATGAAAGACATTTTTCTGAGTGTGCTCTCATTAAGGATGAATGATTAAAGTATTTGTTAAATTAAAAAAAATACTACCAAGCCGGGCAAGGTGGTGCACGCCTGTAATCCCAGCAATTGGGAAGCCGAGGCAGGTGCATCGCTGAAAGTTCAAGACCAGCCTGGGCTACATAATGAGTTCCGGGTCAGTCTCAACTACCTAGTGAGACCCTGTCTCCAAACAAACAAACAAACAAACAAAAATACTACCAAATGTAATGGATGTGCAGTGCTTAAAAGTACCCATGAGGCAGAAAGTCTGTCTGTTCTCAAAGGTGGTTAAAATTTCCTCATGGAACTAAACAGAATATGATAAAGACTAATTACTTGTAGAGTCACTGATTATATTAGGGAGGTCAAAAGGAGGAGGAATAGCAGTGCTATTATTGTCAACAGAAATTTAGCATTGCTAAGCATTTTGTGAGCATAATCTAATCTTTATAGAAATTCAGTGAGATAGGTTATTTTACAGATGAGGAAACTGAGTTTCAGAAGAACCGCTCAAAGTTAAAGGGCCACTAAATGAAGAAGTCTACTTTTGGACCACACAATCAATCTATCTGTCCAGGACTGGGCCACTTGGCCAGTAAGTACCTCCCAGGAAGATGTCCTCATCAACCCTGAACATGGGAAGAACTGGCGTAAGCAGAGAGAAAGGTAGTTAACACACAAATGGAAGCAGAAGTGTCAAGGAGACACAGAAAACTGGAAATGTGTCATATCCGGAGTTGGAATGCATTCAAAATATGTGGAGGAGGGTGATAGGCACGTTGTAAATATTAAAAACTACACAGAAGAAAATAATTATTCCTTGTTCTTAGACTTACTTTCCGTACATATCTTGCATAATTATCTTGCTTTTTTATTAAAAAAATTTTTAAGAGTCTCACTATGTAGTTCAGAATGCCCTTGGACTTGCTATTTAGCCCAGGCTGGCCTCAAATCCACAGTGATCTTGCCTCAGTCTCCTAAATTCTAGGACTACAGGTGTGTGCCACTACACCTAGCCCATTTTAAAATTTTTATAATTAAAAAGAAATGCTGATATGCTAAGCGTGTACTCTACCACTGAGCTATACTGCTAGTCACTCAGTTTTTTTTTTTTTTTTTTTTGGTACCAAGGATCAAACTTGAGTTCTTGCACATTCAAGGCAGGCAGCAGAACCACTGAGCTAAATCCCCAGCCCCTCACTCAGTTTTATTTTATTTATTTTTGGTGCCAGAGAAGGAACGCCGGACCTTGTGCTTGCGAGGTAGGCAGTGGCACTACTGAGCTAAACCCCCAGCCCCTAAATCTTAATATAAAAACTACTATTTTAACATTAGGAAAATAGTATTTGATACATTTTCTTTTCATTTATTCAGAAAGGATGGATAGATGACAAATGCTATCTTAATATAGTTTTTATTTGTATTTTATTAGGAATAAGGTACATAATCTCATATTTCTAAAACTATTTCAGTTTCTGTAGACTGTTTATACCTGTGTATTTTTTGTTGAGGTTTGCTGAAATGGATTTGTTGATACTTTTCTCTTATTTGTATGAGTTACCTTTATACTAGATAATTTTATTCTTTGTTTTATAAGTTTCAAATATATTCATTCACTAATGGGCTGAATTTTAGTTACTTTCAAAAAGGATTCATAATGCCAGGGATTTAGCTCAGTGGCACCTTGCCTGCCTCGCAAGAATAAGTCCTGAGTTTGATCCCCAGCACAACAAAAAGGATTCATAAACTTTATGTTTAAATTATTGGTTTCATACTCGTAAAATTCATTTCCTTTTTATTGAGTTTATTGATATTTTTTTAGTTACATTAATCATTGGGATCTTGCACCTTTACATGACAGATCTTGGTTCTAATTTTTTCCCAATTTCCCTGCCTCCCTTCACCCACTAAAATTCATTTAAAAAATTACTCTGGTAAGGGCTGGGGATTTAGCTCAGTGGTTCTGCTGCCTGCCTCGCAAGCGCAAGATCCTGAGTTTGATCTCTGGTACCCTCCCCAAAATTACTCTGGTAAAATATATACAACATTTATCATTTTAACTGGTTTTTGGTTGTATAATTCAGGTCTTATGTGCATTAACATGTGGTACAGCTGTTATTGCCAACCATCTATTTAACATTTTTCATCATATCAAACTGAAGCTCTGTACCCCCTAAACAATAATAACTCATTACCTCTTCCCCTATCCCGTTAACCTCTAGTCTGCTTTGTTTCCATGAACTTGACTAATCTGGATGTAAAATCAGTATTTGTTTTGAGACAGAACCTCCCTATGTAGTTCAGGCTGGTCTTGAACTCATTGCGTAGCGTAGCCTGGCCTCAAACTCACAGTGATCCTCCCGTTTCAGCCTCCTGAGTGCTAGGAGTACATGTGTACACCACCATGGTGGCCAATGTTTGTTCTTTTGTGTCTGGCTTATTTCACTCAGCATAATGTTTTCAAAGTTCATCCTGTTTGTAATACGTATCAGAATTTCAATCTCTTTGTAATGCTGGATAATATTCCAGTGTGTATCTCTGATTCAGTCATCGGTCAATGGATGCTGAATTATTTCCTCCTTTTTGTTTGATATAAATAATGTTGTTATGAACATAGATATGTTGAACTTAAATATCCGAGTCCTTGCTTTCAGCTCTTTCTGCATGCATGTTTAGAAGTGCAGTTCCTGGGGTTGTGTGGTAATTATGTTTAGCTTTTTTGCATGAACACCATTCTATACCATTTTACATTCCCACCAGCAGTGTGCAAGAGTTTCATTGCCACATCCTTACCAAAACTTGTAGTTTTCTGATTTGACCAACCTAATGGGCATGGAGTGGTATTTTTTTGTGGTCTGGATTTACATTTTCCTTGATGATTAGTGATGTTAAGCATCTTTTCATGTGTTTATTGGCCATTTGTACATTTTCTTTGGAGAAATGTTTAGTTAAATACTTTGCCCATTTTGCAAATAAGGTTTTTTTTATTGTTGAGTTGTAGTTCTTTTTTGAATTTTTTGTTTGGTACCGGGAATTGAACTTGGGCCCTTGTGCTTGTGAGGCAGGTGGTGGAACCACTGAGCCAAATCCCCAGCCCCAGGAGCTCTTTATATCTAGATATTAACCCCTTTTCAGATACATGATTAATGTACATGATGTATGTACAGATACAGGGGTTGCCTTATCTCTATGTTATGTATTTATGCACAGAAGTTTGGGTTTTTTTTTTTTGGTTCTGGGGATCAAACTTGTATCCTTGCATTTGTGAGGCAGGCGGCAACACCACTGAGCCAAATCCCTGGTCCTACACAGAAGTTTAAAGTCCAGTTTATCTATTTATTTCTTTTGTTGGTTGTGATTTTGGTGTTACAGCCAAGAAATAATTGGCAGATCCAACACTGTCACGCTTTCTCCTACACTTTTTTTCTATACATGTTTGCAGTACATAATGATTACATTTTATCATGGGGAGTTGGTAAATGTACATAACACATCTTTTTTTCCCCTTCCTCTCCCCTCCCTTCCTGTTCCTTCTTACATTTTTCTTCCTAAATATAGTTTTAGTTTTTTATGTGTAGCTTTTTTGGGGGGGTACTTCGGATTTAAGGGCTTTGTACTGAGCTCTATCCACAGCCCTTTATAAAGTTTTCATTAGTAGATCTTTAGCCCTCTTTTTAGGTTTTATTTTGAGACAGGGTCTTGCTAAGTTGCTGAGCTTCTTAGGCTGGGGTCAAATTATGAAATCCTCCTGCCTCAGCACCCTAGACAGCTAGGATTACAGTCATGCAGGGCCAGGGATTTAGCTCAGTGGTTCTGCCGCCTGCCTGGCAAGTGAAACCCAGAATTACAGTCATGCTACTGGCTTCTTGAATTGGTTTTTTTTAATATAATGACTATCTTTATCACTTTTTGTGTTAAAGTTTGTCTGATATAATAATAAATTATTAATATAATAATAATAATTTGGGTACCGGGGATCAAACTCGGTTGTTCTGCTTGCTAGGCAGGCAGCAGAACCACTGAGCTAAATCTCTGGCCCATGTCTGATGTAATTATAGCTATGCAAGCTCTCTTTTGGTTATTGTTTGCATAGAATATCTTTTCCTATTCTTTTATTTTCAACCTATTCATATCATTGAATCTAAGCTGAATTTCATAGGTGTGGGACCTTATTTTTTAATCCATTCAGCCAATCTCTGTCTTTTAATAGAAATTATATTTACATTTACATTTCTATAATTACTGATAAGGGCTTATTTCTGCCATTAGGCCACTTGTTTTATTGTTTTTGTTCCTCAATTCATCCATTACTGCCTTCTTTTGTCTTAAATATATATTTTCTCGGGTACCATTTTAAATTCTGGGTCATTTTTCACTATATACCTTTGAGTTATTTTCTCAGTGGTTAACTTGGGGATTACAATTCCTATATTAAAGAATATAGCCTAAATTAATACCAAAGTATTTTCTTATTTATTTATTTTTGGTACTGAGGATGAAACTCAGGACCTTCCCCTTGTGAGGCAGGTGGCCGAACCACCGAGTTAAATCCCAGGCCCAAGTTATTTTCAATATACGCAAAAACGCCACCCTGGGGTGACTGTGGGGCTCCGGGAGGGCAACGACGAGCTCTCCGGCTGAGGAGATGGTCAGGCTCTCCGTGCCCGCCGAGGTCACCGTGATCCTGCTGGATAGCGAAGGTGCTGCTTTGGAGGCCAGGGCTTCTGAGGAAGCGGACGTGCACGTATCCTGGGGCTGACAGGCCACAAGAAGACTTACTACCGGCTCACCGCCTCCTTCAGGGAGCTCCGCCTGCCTTCGTCCACGTAGACGCTCAGTGTCCAGCCTCACTTGGATGTTCTCTGTGTGCTCAGTTCCATGGGCACACAGTGACAAGAAGCCTTCGGCCCATTGAAAATGAAACTTATTGAAAGATGCCATTACCAAAATGGAAAGCCAGTTATTATTTAGAAGTCTTTTTTTAAAATGGCAAATAATATCAAAGAGATTCCCAGTAATAATTCACTGTCCCTGTGTAATCGAGAGTTACAGGATTATACAGCTACATTTCGTATTTGCCTCTTTGTATATTAATGAAAAAGTTACCTGTTTCTGTTCCAAGAGAGAAAAATCTGGAAAGAAAAATCAACTAGAGCATTGATCAATCAAGTATTTGTTATGTAAGAAGAGATTTGCTAATCATATGGCTCCCACAGCAAGCACTTGGCCTCTCACTGAAAAAGTGCACTGATTCAGCAACTAAAAGTGAAGTGTGGAGCTTCATGTCCAACAGAATAGTCCTACTCCTGCCTCGGTTGTTATCATTATAGATTTTATAGTTGCCTTTTTAACTACATCTTAGCACAGTTTGAGAATTTATGTTAATTGCTACTTACTGTTTTTTTAAAAATTTACTGAAATCAGCCCATGACACCAAAAAGAGCTCTAGTACATATTTTCCTAGGTATATATATA
>NW_022900921.1:3410035-3439025 GCF_012274545.1 Fukomys damarensis | reverse complement strand
TGGAAACAGGGTCTTGCTATGTAGTCCAGGCTGGCCTTGAACTCACCATGTAGTCCAGGCTGGTCTCAAACTTGTGGCAATCCTCCTGCCTCAGCCTCCCAAGAGCTAGGATTACAGGTGTGTGCCACCATTCCCCGGCTCACTTATTCTTATTTGGTTAGTTTTAGTGGAAAATATTTCTAAGTATTTACTTTTTTAAATGCTTGTCTTTTGGTACAGGGAAGGAAAACTGTATGAGGGTGTCTGGAATTTTCAGAACTATTTTGTTCTGCATGAACAGTAAATGTTTCGGGTCTCTTCAGCAGAATAGCCCTGCGAGAGAATGATAATGCTGCATACATTTAGCAGTCTGCCCTTCATGTGCAGAGCATATCCCCACACTTCCTCTACACAGCCACAAGAAGAGTCTCATGGGAGACTTCCACGGTTAAAGAACCGGTCAGGTACCTGGCTGCTGCCCTCTAGCTGGCCCGAAACAGAAATGATGTCCATGTGTCTCTGGTGGCTTCTTGTAGAACTTTGTCTCTGAGATTAGGTCCCATCTTCATGAGATGACATCTTCTGGGGTGTGTCTCAGGACTCTAGGAAGACATGTGATTTCTGCTTAAATACATCTGATTCTATTACACAGATCCATCCATACTCTCTAGCCCAAGTCACTCGGTGACAAATTGTATGTAGACTTCAGACACCTCTTGTGCTCTACCCCCAATCCCAACTGTTTGCCCACCATTTACCCAAGTTCTGCAGGCTCCAGCCCGTGTCACAGAGGTGCAGCCTGTCACTTTGGGCTGACAATGTGCTACCTCTTGTTTTCTACCCAACCGGTTTGGGATTTATGCCTGTGCCACCTGGAAATGTGGATCCACTGGCTCCAGTGGGGGCTGCCTCCGAGGCACAGGTGCCAACAGATTAATGCTTCCCTCTTTACTCCATGGCACAGATGGTTTGCAGTACATGGGCTTCAACAGTTTTGGTTTTTTTTTGGTACTGGGAATCGAACTCAGGACCTTGTACTTGTCAGGCAGGCTCGGCGCAATTGAGCTACATCTCTGGCCCTCGCCAGAGCTTTTGATGGCTGCAGAACCCGTCTTTGACACTGGTCAACTTGGTAACACATCTGGTATCTGCTCTCCCTTCCACGTTCCTCTTCCCCAGCCTTTACTCCTGCTCTCTGGCCTGTTGTTCACATGAAGACTAATTAACTGCACAGATGCGCTGACCTCAGGGGAACCGAGCTGATGCTTGTGCCAGAAGGCTGGCGCAGTTCAGAGTCAGTTAACAGAGTGAAAACTTCCAGTACATGGGGATTAAATATTCACCTTATAGTCTAATCCATGGCTACAGTTAGCCAAAACTGTCAGAATCGGGCGATGGGTGGCAACCAAATTCTGAAAATAATGATTGTAGACGGTTGCTATTATTTAAAAAAATCATTTCATTTATTAAAACTGTCTTACTTCCCAAGGCACTTCAGGAGCTTTCACAAAAATACATTTTTTAAAAAAACCAAACAAAGCATATGCTTTAGGAGTACCATGGTAACACAATCAGAAAGACAATCACACCGAACACAAATATCTCCCAATATTATGTGACTGAAGTGAGCAACTCCTAGACTGTGAACACGATTTACCTTTTTACAGTTTCCCCATGATTAGGTATCACAAAAGGAATACACAAAACGAGACCGTTTTTGGCACTCAGAGAAGTGCTAGTGGCTAAGACTGGTAAGGCCTGTGCAGCAGCAACTGTTTAGCATCGCCAGAGCAATTCTGGGCTGAAAACAAAAGAGAAACAAACAGGGAACCAGCCTTTCTTAAGCCTCTGCTGAAGGGCAAATAACTTAGGGAGGAGGCATAACTATAAACAAACAAAACGAACAGAATCCTCATTACAGTTCTGAGAAGAGACAAGTTCTCACTGATACACTTCCTTTCAACCACAGATAGCTTAGTAGAGAGGAGGTATGATTTACATAGTAGTGGAAAACCAGAAGGGTGGACTTAATGCATTTCTCATGGCCTTGGACAAGCCAGTGCTTTGGTCAGATGTAAACAAGTCCAGCCAGCAGTCACCTGGAGTGGTCACAAATCATTGCACCTGCCCATGTTCTGCATCTGCTCAGTTATCTTTAGGGTGCTCTAGATCCTGGGCTCTTCCGCAGCAGGTACACAGTCATCCCAGTTAATGTCCTTTGTAACTGAGAAAAGGTGAGAAATGAAATTCTCTGTGATATTATTTCTTTTCCTTTAAAATTCACCACTTAGGAAAAGAAGGGAGAAAACTAAAGATCTCCAATTTTACCAGGGTCCTTTTCAGATAGCCTAAGATTAAAAAGTGTATCTAGAAGATGTCTCTTATATCCTTCCAAATGCCACTGGTTCTAGTGAGTCATTAACTTTTCTGGAGGTGCCACATCCACTGCTAATAGTTGGGACACATCTAAGTTGTCTGTAGGTAGCCACAGTGTCCCTGGAGGAAAGGTGGAGTCCCGGGACCACAAAAACTCTTTGAAGGTGGGTTCTCTTCCATGAGGAAGTCAGACAGAGAGTCACAGAACAACCTGCAAAGCCCTTTGTCACTGAAGGACCCAGAGTCTGCACAAGATGTTTCTGACAAGATGCAGGCTTTGCTCTTCTGTTTCTTGCTTACTGGAAGTTGTGTTAAAAAGATGTGCTTTTAAGGATTGTGGGGCTTTCTTCACCATCTTTTAACATCCTTGTGAGGCCTGGGGTTTGCCTATGTTTTAGTCTATTAAAATAAGCAAAACAAATGTTAGTAACATCCTAAGGCAAAGCAGCCTCCAAACAGTCTCAAAACAAATCTGCCAGAAATGAGGTTATCTTCTGAGAAAAGGTTTCTCCTGGTTTCTGTACTATCCCAGAGATGCAGTTTTCATGGAGACATTCGAAGAGACACGTCCACCCAAGATCAGACCATTGCCATTTCTAACCCTCTGATGACTAAACTAGTCCAAGGTATTTGAGAGAAAGTCTGCAGGGTGCTCCTAAGACATGGCCTGGCCCACACCCTTTCACACTGTGAAGAAGCAGCCCTCCTTACCCTTTGACCCTTAGCATCTGGTCAATGGTGTCTGGGAGAGGGGTACCGAAGCTCTCTGGCAAGAACAAGGTGAGGATGGCTGTCAGGATGGTCAGACTTCCCATGAGAATGTAAGGCAGGAAGCGGTCATAGGCACCTGTGACAAAGCACACAGAATCTTAAGCCTCAGAACGCACAGAGACTTGGTCTCTCTCCATCCCTTTATGCTCCCAGCACTATAAAAAGGATCACCTTCCTCACTGGGCTCAGAACTTCCCCGAGTCTGAGCTACCAGAATGGAATCTGGCACGTCTCAGAGGCATGGCTGGCACAGACATGCCCAGAGAGGCAACTGTGCCCCTATCGTGCATGGGATGAGTGTAGGGGCACCTAAGGGCCAAGATGTGATGAGCAATCCTGTTAGGTTTCCCAGGAACATGAGGTACTTGTCTTGTCTAGTGACAGGAATAACTCTTGCACCTCTATACCTGTTTGTTTGCTTTGCCTTCAGACCAGACAAGAAGGTGTTTTGGCTTGTTAGATCTGTCGGCCTGCTCACAGAGCACTGTGGGTATTCTCAGGGTAGTGATAGGGTAGATTCCAAGACGAACTGGCCAAGGATGTGCAGGGAAGCAGCAGATACCATAAGGCAATACCTACGGAACAGAGTACTGGGGCCCTACTACGAAAAATGGCAAGGACACAATTTTTTTTTTCTTGCACTGTTAGGGACTGAAAGCCGGGCCTTATGTTCACTAGGCAAGTGCTCTACCACTGAGCCACAACCTCAGTCCTCAGGGAAGATCCCACATAGATAAAACCACTGAATAAACTGCTCCAAGGTACAGTAATTCTCAGGTCCTTACTAGTCTTGAATGTACATTTCCTCTGTTATGTTTCTTTTAAATGCTGACTCTAAGAAGAAATTCCTCCACATAAGTAAACTGATTTCTTGGTAAATTTACTGAGTTTGTACAATCCTCACCACAATCCATTCCCTTCCCCAACCCCATACTGGGGATTGAACTCAAGACCTTGCGCTTGTGAGGCAGGCATATCACCACTGAGCTAAATCCCCAGCCCCTGATTTCTTAAATCACTCTAGTTTCTCAGGCTAAAGAAACTGTACTTTCTGATGAGGGCCTGAGTTACAGAAGAGAAACAAAACCTATTTTCTTACTAACTTCTGGCTAGATTGTATAGGTTGGTTCCCATTTGGAAGTGAATGCCTCGGAGCTGGGTGTGTAGCTCAGTGGAGGAGCACTTGCCTAGAATGCAAGAGGCTCTGGGTTTGGGTTTGATCTCCAGTCACACAACACACACACACACACACACACACACACACACACACACACACACACACACAACACACACACACACACACACTCACAGCAAGTGAACGGCTCCCTCACAATGTACCTTGACAAGAATCTTCCCAGCAACAGTTCCATTCCTAGATGGATCCCATCTGCCGTATATGCTTGTTTTCCTGGTACCAAGCCGTCCCTGGCTCCCATGAAGGCCAGTGAGTGCTTGTGTGCCATTGCTGCAGTGTGCCCTTGGCCCAGGGGACTTACTGAGGTAAACGAAGTAGGGAGACAGGATGCTGCCAAGGCGGGACGCTGTGGAGCTGACTCCCACACCCATGTTTCGGACCACTGTGGGATACAGCTCAGCTGTGTACACATAGACCATGGAGAAGGCAGCAGTGATTCCAAACTTGCCCACCATCACCAGGACTGTAGCCAAATAATACAGGTCTGGAAAGGCAAAGGAGAAAAAGTAGGAGCAGGTACCAACTCAAAGCATGCTACTACTGAGAGTTCTATTTGGCCGGGAAGAAAGACATTTTCCTCCCTAGCAGTCTGGGAAGGGGTATATAGGACTATACCAAGATTTCCAAGTTGATTACTTAAAAGAAACTGGGACTCTGCAGCTATGTAAGGACAAGCATTTTCCTTAACCTGAAGGTCACCAGTAGAAACTCCCTAAGGCCACCTGGCCTGCTTTCTAGTACAAAAGTCACAACAGAAGTGTCTATCAGGGAGGAGATCATACTGCAGAACCTCATACTGTAGGGATTGGCAGAATTCACTAACATTTTTTTTTTGAGACAGGGTCTCGCTAGTAGCCCAGGCTGTCCTCCAGCTTACTCACTATGTAGTCCAGGCTGGCCTTGAACTTGTGGTGATCCTCTTGCTGCAGCCTCTCAAGTATGGCACTAATGACTTTTGATGAATGGAGAATTAAAAAAAAAAATTTTTTTTTGGTACCAGGGATCGAACTTGGGTTCTTGCGCTTGTGAGGCAGGCGGTGGCACCACTGAGCTAAATTCCTGGCCCTGGAGGAATCAATTCTAACTCATGCTTTCATTTTACTCAAGCTGCAGAAAATCCATAGACCATGCAAACCCAGTCTGTCCTTCTTGCTGTCCAATGAGGAGACAATGAATGACCTGAGTGCTGCTCTGAGCTCACACGTGAAACTTCCACATCCGGTCCGGGCTCCTTCTGACTCGGCTCACACGGTCTACAGAGGGATCCCAGGGTGAGAGGCCCCAGACTCCCGGAGGCTCCCACATTCCTGAAAGCACTACAGACTGGGCACGGCGCTGGACAGATGAGGGCCTACCAACTTTTCTTGAAGTAGTCAGAAAGTTCCTCTCACCAACCTGCAGGATACCAAAACAGAAAGGAAACCCTGTCCATAGTCCCTGAGAACGTCCCTTCCTCTCTCCTCCTTCTCCCCTAACCCTTTTCAGCTCCCACTAGCTCTCTTTTTTCCTCTACATACAGGCTCACTTGCCGTCAGGCCTGTTTCTCATCTCTTCTTCCTGCAATGCTCTCCAGAGGTCATGGCTTTCTGTGTCACTTCAGGTTCTTCTCTGCTGAACTTCCTCCTGTTCAGGGACCCTGTCAGTGACCACTCCGGAGAAGGTAACAATCTGAACAATAGTGAGCATTTTATTTATTTGCTTGTTTGTTGTCTGTCTTCTCAGCTAGAATGTGAGCTCCATGAAGGCCTGGGGGTTTTGCCTGACTAGGTTACGTCTGTGTCATGAGCACCAAGCCCAGCACCTGGCCTGCAGAAGGAACTCCACAACTGTGGGCTGAATGAATAATAAAAGAGCACCAGGAAAAAAAAAGTAATGGTGATGGCTATTTCCCTCTTATTCTGGAAGGAAAAACAAATACGAGCATATCAACTGAAGTCTCAAGTAAAATGAAGCAACAACCCCAGTGGTTGTCCCTTCTCACTCCTCCAATGCCCAAGATATAAAGAATGCTCTGAGGGCCGGGAATTTAGCTCAGTGGTTCCGCCCAGTTCAATCCCCGATACCAAAAAATAATAAAAAATTTAAAAATAAATAAAATAAGTAAAAATAAAGAAATAAAGAATGTTCTGATCTCATAAAGCACTCTCCCTTGAATTTGTAGGCCAAGAACGCACACATGCAGGAGAACTTTGATGGGCTTGATTTTGTTCTCTCTATTAACTGAGAAGCCAGCCTGGTACAGAGTCAGTAACTCAGTGGAGATCCTGGACAGTGGATGCACACGGTCCCTTACCTGGGGGCACCAGCTGCACGAAGAGAAGGACACTGCCACCCAGGAAGAGAGCAGTGGCCAAGGAATAGCGCCGGGGCACATACTGCAGCAGCAGCCAGGCCAACACGTATGCTGGGACTTCAACCATCGCAGAAAAAAAGCAGTTCAAATAGATGTCTCCATGCAGGTTAGGAGTATCAAGGGAAAGTCCAAAGTAGCCCACGGATATGGTCATCCTGAAATGAAGTGCAGAAGAAAAGCTAGAGAAGCAGTATCCATAGCTCCCACCTGCTCAACCTGGAAAATGCAATTCTTTGGGGGAAATTCCAAGCTGCTCCCTCAGCAGAACATAGGAAAGCAGCATATTTAACCCTGAGCCTTACTCCACTGAACAAAAGGCAACTTCCCCCAGCCCAGATGGTATATGCTAATTCTTTACCAGTGTACTTTCAGAGCATCCTATATACAAAGTATCCCAGCTTATATAAAAGGGCTTATATAATTCAGATAGATTTACCTCACTAAAACAATTCCAGCCTGCTTTCAGCCTTAAAAATCCTCAGATGCGGCATTCACAGAAGCCTACTTCCCTAGTCTCTGAACCTCCCCAAATCCAGCAACTGCAGGAGACTGAGAATGCATCAGGCAGCACACACAAAACACGGGACAACGTTACATCAAACATGTGGAAAAAGACTGTCCGTGATGACCAGAGACAGCCGATGCCAGCCTCACTGTACTCATGGAGACGAAAGGCAGTTCCCGGTGGTGGGGCCATGTCATCTCGTCTATATGCCCTCAGTGTGCCTGGATCCTGTCCCCAGCAGCATTCTGTGGATGAATCCTACTCTTTGGCAAATCAGACCTTTGTGAATTACACTGTTTTTGACTCAGGTACCCTGGATCATTCCTTGAAAATGAGTGACTCACAATACCTGCCAGTGAGCAAAATGGTAGCTGCCCCCAAGCCAGCTGGATCTAGTAGTAAGGACTCTGAAATGAAGCCTGTCCCCATTACCTCCTCATCACTAACTCAGCAGGCTCAGGAAGTCTATAGTCCCAGGGGTCTGCCCACTGAGCAAAGCTACCCAGGCATGCAGACATGTTTCCTTCTCCCTGGTAACTCACAAATTCCTTCCTGGTATTTTGTGAAATGCCTTGTTAGAAGGAATCTGGAGAGGACATCTAGGCTTTGGCCCTGACTCCAGGAAAGTCTCTGAACATCCCAGAAGGAACATGTCCAGAAAGTTCTCAGCAGCTTCTATGGCTTAAAGGATAAGGTGTCTTCACTTCTTAAAGCTTCCTGTCCTCTTAGTCACTGTCTGTGCCTAGGCAGAAGGGGTCAGGGACAGGAATAACTAATCAAGGACCCAAAGACCCGATGAAATCCCCAACGATCTCTGATTTCCCAAACAGCCTCTGCAACTGTTTTATTCCTTTTCTTAAATTCCATCACATTAAGAACTGTGATAAGTCCACGTATGCATCTATTACAAGATGGATCCCTTTTACTTGTGGAGACATGAGCTGTCTTTCAATTTGGATTTGAGTCAAGTCTGTAAACGAGAGGCCCAAGAGCCATTTCTAGAAGCCTGTCTGGGAGCCCTGGGTGATTCTTACATACCACAGAATTATGGACATGATAGTGACGATTCGGATATTCCGGGTTCGGAGCAGATCCAGAATGTGGTGGGACTGCTGCTTCTTGGAACTCAGATCTTGTAACTATAGAGACAATATGATATGGGAAAGACAGAAGGCTGGAGACTCACAGTACCCAACACACCCCAAACCTGCCATCTCAGCTGTCTTCTCAGAGCTAGGGAGTGCTTCAGCTTCTTCCCGGAAAAGAACAGTAAGTGCAGTGACTTTGTTTTTGGTCTTCTAAAGGCTTCCCCAGGCCTGTCAGTAACTTATCACAGTGAATGAGAATGAAGAGAACAGGGAGGTGACAAGTCCCTCAGAGAGCACAGCAGAGGCAGAGGCAGAGGCCAGGCTGACGGCTCCCTCGCTGCACCCGCCGGGTCCACCCATCAGCAGCCACATTTCAGGGAGCCCTGGAAGTTTTCCTTCCGGGCCTGGCTCCCTTCCCTGTGGGTCAGAGAGAGAAACTGGCTGTCTGGTTTACCGATGTGACATTTACAAAGAATTAATGTTTTGAGTCCTCATACTAAGTAGCTATTGGTCTACTTCCAGGGGAAGAAAATTAAAATTGAAAAACAGGAAAATTGACCTGAGCTTCACCCAGAGTAACTTCCTATGAAATTCAGCACAGCCAAGGCCATTAATAAACTGTATGTCTAAACATACTGATGGTGCTTTCTTAAGCAAACCCAGCTTTGGAGCTTGTTTTTCCCAAGTTAGCAGTTCAACAAAAGGTCAACTTCAGCAGACTTAAAGAATCCCCTGAAATAGCCTCATCTCCTCGAAGACGCCAATGGGGTTTATGGGTTCACCCAGATTGACCGCTCACTTAAAAGCCCTCTCTGCCACACCTCTACCCTGACTTGCTTCAGGGCCCCTTCCAGTAAGTGCTGAGGGAGCAGTGACCACTGCTGAATAGCTACCGCTTAAGCGGGAGGGCAGAAGGACTTTCAGTAGCCCCTGCCCCCTTGGCTGGTTCTTCTATCCAACACCGCGGGCCCTGAGTGTCTCTAACATGCCTGTCACACTTCAGCGTGACTCCTCACGGCTGTCCCAATAGCCAGTCCCTCGTCTTCCCATCAGACTAGAGGCACGTTCCAGAATTGCATCAGCCGGCAGGCGTTTTAGCTTCTTTTTTTCCCAGTACTGGAGAATCAAACTCAGGACCTTGCAGGTGCAGTGCCGCTGAGCTACATCCCTGGGCCTCAGCATTTATAGCTTCTAACCTCTTCTTATAGTACCAAGTCTGAGAAAAACTGCCTGTTGCAGAGAGGGCAGAAGGAGAAGAAACAGGAGGGGGAAGCAAGAACCACCAACCAGACAGAGCCAAGAAATTACTCATGGTGTCTAAGAACAGGGCTTGCAGGGAGGGGCAGGGTAGAAAGAAGTGGACCAAAAAAAAAAAGGAAGGAAAGGACCCAGCTCCAGCATGATATGCAACAACCAACCACTGGAGGGCGAAAAGAGACTGAATACTCACTTGTGCTTTTTATGTTATACACCAGATTATCCTCTTTTTTTTTCGTACCGGGATCAAACTCGGGTCCTTGTGCTTGTGAGGCAGGTAGCAGAACTAGATTATCTTTTTAAGTGACAAATCACTTTAAGCATATGAAGCAAGGATTGCCAAAATGCTTATGTTGGAGAAAGCTCATTTCTAAGAAAGGGTGTTTACTATTAAAAGTAACGGAGGACCGGGGATTTAGCTCAGCGGTAACACACCTGCCTTGCAAGCGCAAGGCCCTGAGTTCGCTCCCTGGTACCACACACACACACACACACACACACACACACAAGTAATGGTTAAAATATATGATTGCCTAGAAAGGAAGTACAGTATGGTTGTCTAAAATCCGTGGGAAAGGTGCAGAGAGGCAGGTGGGAGCCACTCCTCAAGTTCTGAGTTGTGCGTGCAGGTGTGTGTATGTATTCACATGTGCACCTCCACATGCACATAACTGGGGATTGAACCCAAGGGTGCTCTGCCACTAAACTATATCCCTAACTCTTAATTTTTAAAATTTTAAATACCTTGCGCTTACAAGGCAGGCACAGTGCCACTGAGCTGAACTCCCACCCCCTCTTTTAAAAATGCTATTTCTTGGTACCGGGGATCAAACTTGGGTCTTTGTGTTTGTGAGGCAGGTGGTGGGACCACTGAGCTAAATCCCCGGCTCTCTTTTTTTATTTTTGAGACAAGGTCTTACCAATTCTACAATCCTCCTGCCTCAGCCTCCCCAGTGCCAGGATTATAGGTAGGTGCTGACTTTTAATAAGTCCTGCTTGGGGGGAGCTGGAGCTCAAGCACGGTAAGGGCTGACTTCTGTGGTAGGGAGGACTTGAGGACTGACTATGTGCTGCAGCCCTCAAATCATGACCCTTCCCCAACCAGTTCCCTGTGGTGCTTACCTCACTCGGGTCAAAGATAGTGGAGGGTGCAACAATCCCATTGATTTTGGCAGCCTTGCGGATGATCACTTCTGCCTCCTGGAATCGTCCCTGAGAGATGAGCCATCGGGGGGACTCTGGGATGAACCTAGAAGTACAAGGACAAACTCAGTGGGGCCTTCTGCCCTAAAGATGTGGGAGAGCACGAATGAGAGTGGGAAGTGAGGTTTGAAATGCAGAGTGAGGGTTGTGGGATGCTTGTTCACAGGGCAGAGCTGACACAGTCCAGACCCAGTTAGGATTCTGGAGCACCTGAAGTATACAGAGCTTGAGGCCCCACACTGGCCAAGGGGATCCCTACCCTGGCTGGGCCTTGGTTTCTTGAGCAATGGTGCCCCCTGCTGGGCTCTACTCCATAACTGCAACGTGGGCTCTTGAAGTGGGCCTTCTGTTGTTGACAGGGAAAACTTTAATAGCAAAAAACCTAGGAAATGTCACAATGTAAGATAACTTCCATCCTTTGCTCCATTTAGTTCGGAGTTAACCAGCACCAGAGGCATCTAGTCTCCCTAAAAAGTTTTGTAAATGAAAAGAACCATTGTTATCTTTGCTGACCAAATGTGCTCCCTTCCCCTTGGCTAGAATAGATAACTTTTTTTTTTCTTTTTGGTACTGGGGATTGAACTCAGGACCTTACACTTGGCGAAGCAGGCAGTGGAACCACTGAGCTAAATCCCTGGCCCTAGATAACTCCCCTAACAAAGAACTGCATCCAGATTGAAATTCAACTGCCTCACCACCACGTTTTAAATATCAGCAATGTGAACTGTGAAAATGCAATGTAACCAACTGAATGAGATCAAGGCTGTAAAACCCTATAAAAGAAGGAGTTGTAATCTAGTGGGAAGTCAATCAGGGTACTGCCATCAGGGGTCACTGATCCCCATCGATGGAGTAAACTTTTTTATTTTACTTCCATTCTGCTGCCTCACTCTGTGTCATTTGCCAACTCCTTCTGTAACACTGTGGATGGCTCTGCCTGCCCACCACCTTCTATACCCTTGCCCTGTTCTGGCATCCACAGAAATACCTGTATTGGCCTCTGTATTCCTCACTTCTGCTTCCCCTGATGTATCCAACAGACCAAGCACCCTGAGCGCTCTCTTCTGGAGTTCCTTTTCTCCTAATGCTCGCAGCATGAAGCCTCACCAACACCCAGAACTAGAGCTTCACCGTCTTGCTCTGAGATCTGGAGGTCACATTGGACTCCACTTCTCACAGCTACTTCTTTTCTCTCTGTGCTTAGATCAACCCAGCACAGGGCTGAGAACAAGTCTGTGGAAGTCTTGTGAGTCTGTTTTGTTTGGCTCTTCTGAGTGTGGAGAGACATTCTGAAACAACTTACAATAACCTACACTTCCTGTCAATGGGAGTGTGAACAGGATCTGAGGGCTGCTGCTGCCCTCTAGTGAAGCCAGACAGAAGCCGCCCTGCTGGAAGGCAGCACCAGGCACACTTACCACCAGAGCGCTGCACACAGCACCCCGGGCAAAGTCAGCGCCAGCAGCAGCATCCGCCAGTCTCTGATGAAGTACGCCAGCAGTGGCAGCAGCATGAAGCCGAATGCAAAAAATATGCACACTCCTAGCGTGGCAAATATAATACGAATTGACTTGCCAAGGATTTCTGTTCCTGTTCAAAACAAGGGAGGAGTCGAGTGAGCATTTAATTTGGGCTATTTCCTTTTTAACCTTGCACGGTATCATTTTCAACATACAGACAAGAAGGCAGCCAGATTTATCTCTGTGCTCCAAGTCCAGGGGAGCAGTTGGATCTGAACAGAGTCTAATCCAACCATCTCCTGGGGGCGCTTCACTGAGGCCTCTCAACCCCTCAGCAATAGTTCATCACTTCCCACAGCAATAAGCTAACAATGCCAGGTCAGGCTCCACTGCACCCGCACACAAGGGAGAATTCATTAGGGGTGAAGTCATTACTGAGACCACTATCCTTGGAGGAAAAAAGATATCCTATTAAATGTGAAAAGAAAAAATAACCCTTCAACAATACAACCTAAGGAACCCAGAATCTTGCCTAGCTAGAGTCAGACTCCTCCAAACAGTGAGACTGATACCTTCTCAGGGAGAACAGGCTGGCAGGGCTGAGCCAGAGCCCTGCTGTGTGTACTTGGAATTGAATCTGAAGCACGTAAAGCCACTCTTGGCCGAGTAACCTCTTTCACAGACATCGCTGGCCATAACGCCCTGCAGTTCTCCTCCCTGGAGAGCCTGTCTAACACAGCATCTCCTCCTCACAGCAAGCTTCCCTCTTGTGCCAGATTCCTCAGCAGGTGTAGGACCTTTTAAGTGGATGATCTCTGGTGAAATAAAACGGCTTCAAGTACTAATAAGACCAAGATGCCACACCTCAGCGGCTAGAAAAGCAGAAATCAGATGTCAGGCTACAGTGCCACTGGGACCCCAGGCTGGTCACGTATCAGGCTCAGTTTCCCTCCTGATAAATGTGGTTTATCAGGAAGCTCTGACCAGAGGGGGCTGGAAACCACCCCCAACCCCACAGGGCAGCAGCACTGTCTCCAGAAAGGTGGGTGGCAGGATGATGGCGAAACACAGGATCAAGTACTCAACTCCAATTGGATGGCCATACCCAGGACAAATGCTGCCACGTAGTTGGAGATCTGGCCCATGCCGACAAGGACGAAGAGCACCGTGAACATCTCAAAGTTCTTTGAGAAGACCTGTACTAAGCTGAAGCCAGTCTGCATGCCCATGGTCACAAACAGCACGTTCTTCCGACCAAACCTGGGAAGGAAAGGAGAGTCACAGAGAGCTAGCTGGGAAAGGCAGCAGGAGCAGGCTCCGCCAAGAGGGGCTTTCCCCAGACCCGGAGGGAGGGCTCCCCGGACAGTGTCCCCAGGGTACCCAGAGCCAGCCAGGGCAGGCCCATGTTGTTACTCCCCTCCCCACTCCCCAGGATGAACATGCAGCCTGGGTACCAAAAGACAGGGCCACCATTATGATAGTATCTGTAGAAGATTAAAGCTACATCTAAAATCTCAAATGATCAAAATCTCGAAAAATATAATTCATGGAAAAAATTTTAAATTACTTAATGTACATTAATTTACATTTTTAAAGAAGAGTTTGAGAAACAAAAACAACAAAAAGTCAGAACATTGCACAATAAAGACAATAACATTTTCTGCAAGCACAAACATTCAGATAACAATAGTCAAGTGCGCACGTCAATTACAAGAAGACAAAGGACATTCAAGAAGAAATAAGTCAAAATGTAAGAGGTATACACAAATATAGCTGGTAAATGTGCACACTGCTTTATCACTTTAGTCACTTAAAATACAGCGACGGACAATCTAAGTCTTTTCTCTTGGTGCTGGAGATCAGGCTTGGGCAGGACCTTGTGCATGTTAGGTAAGTGGTTACTGAAGCACTGCGCGGGGCCACATTCCAACCCAGGAATCTACGTCTTTTTACGATATCAACTGAAAACCTCACTGTACTGCTATTGTGTACACAGTCACTCAAGGAGCTGAGATCACGTGAAGTTGTATTTTTCAAGTGCAGATGTACAAAAAAGGACAGCTTTTCATTTATTAGGTTTCCAACAGTTTTACTTCCATGCACAATGCTTACACACAAAACGGTGTGCTAACTACTTTCACGGAGTCAAATTTGCACAAAGTACAGAAAATGAATTCTGATTCTCTAAAAGTCTTTATAAAATCTAAGTCTCCAGTATCAGAAATGATGCAAAGATGAAAAAATAGCATAAAGAGTTAGTTGTAAAAAATAATGCTGGTGGGCTGGGGATTAAGCTCAGTGGTGCTGCTGCCTGCCTCACAAGCACAAGGTCCCAAGTTTGATTCCCAGTACCCCCCACACACAAATGCTGGTAACTTAAAATACTGGAGGGGTTGGAGATGTAGATTAGAAGTAGGTTGTATGCTTAGTATCTTCAAGGACCTGGGTTAAATTCCCAGCACCAAACAATAAATAAAATAGTTGGAAAAAAACTTTAAAAAGAAAACAACATATTAAAAAGAGTATTACAAGCCAGGCGTGGTGATGCATGCCTGTAATCCCAGCACTCGGGAGGCTGAGGCAGGAGGATTGCTGTGAGTTCGAGACCACATAGTGGTCTACATAGTGAGTTCCAGGTCAATCTCAACTACATAGTGAGACCCTGTCTCAAAAAACCAAACCAAACCAAACCAAACAAAAAAAACTCACTAACCCCTTCCCCAGAACTAGGCTTTCACGCCTCTTCTTTAGCTTTCTTCCCCAGTAGGAATTTTAGCTTCCAGGATTTTGGTCTTTAGGGATTATGGCCTTCAGGATTATGATGCAGCTGGCAAGGAAGTGATCAGTGTGAAGAATCAGGTTAGTGGTTACCTACTCGCGGATGGGCACACACTGTAATTGGGAAGGGCACACAGAACTTCTTGATAGACACCTGTTGGTTGTTACAAGATTATTTTCTTGGATTAATTCATAAATTACACATTTGTTCTGTGTGATTTTCTGCATCTGTACTCATATTAAAGTAATATGAGTTTCTTGCTTCTTTTCTTTTAAAGAGAGTACCACAAACAGGTGGAACAAGTCGATCTAGTGCTAAGCAGTAGATGAAGATTCAATCTGGTCAGAACCAGCTGACACCTACATTCAGTGACACTTGCTGAGCATGTATTACCCTAGGCACTAGAGTTACGAGTAAATTTTTTTTTCTCGTTGAGTTTGTTGGTACTTTTTAAGTGTACAGTACAGTTACATTTGTTATTCAGATCCTGTACCTTTACATGACAGATCTTGGTTCTCATTTTTCCGCCATCCTCCTGTCCTCCCTTTACCCTCTCCACCATTCCCTAGTCACAAAGACTTTGTTTCCATTTTTTGTTTTCTTGTATTTTTTCTTTTCTCTACTTCCTTTCCCTTACCCTTCCCACTTCCCCTTCCCCTTTGGTACCTTTCTTGTTATTTCACATTATCAGTTATACAATTTGGATCTTATTTACACTTTTAGTTTTTCACACCAGAGAAACTATTTGGTATTTACACATGTGTCTTATTTATTTCACTTAAGAGTATGGACTCAATATGCATCCATTTTCCTATGAATGACTCTTGTTTCTCATTCTTCATGGCTGAGTAGTATTCCATTTTATAGAAAAACCACATCTTCTTTATCCAGTTATCAGCAAATTTTTTTAAAAAGATGCTGAGATATGAAATGGGACACCAAAGGAAAAGCCAGTATGACCATGGAGGATCGAGACTATAGGAACCAAGTTTCCAAAGACATTCAGTTTAGTGGGGGAGACCAACATTAATCCCGTGACAGCACTTCTTATTTAACAGTTTCTCACGTGCTACAATGCAAAGTCACACGCACTGGGGTGAGGTAAAGCAGTCACCTGAGCCAGCCTGCAGGGCTGAAGGAGAGCTCTGGGAGGAAGGCAGGGACTTTAGACACAGAAGAGGGCACACCACTGCGGCTGGAAGCAGCGTGGAGAACACGGAGCTGGTGTGGCTGGCACTGCTCGTGCAATAGAAGGCTTCAGAGGGAGTCAGGAGCCAAACTATACAGGCCTTGGGGCTGCGTACTTTTCCTCAGTGTGACAGTTTCTGTTACTGTTGTTTGTGTTTTGAATGTCACAACTCAGGCAGGGGATGCTACTGACCTCTAGAGTAAGTAGAAGCCAGAGATGTCGCTAATTATTCTAAAAGGCCCGGGGTAACTCCCCACAACGCTGAGGCTGAGAAAGCCAGGTGTAGAAGGAACCTCCAATCCCACCCGCACTGCTCTGTACCGAGGGTGCTCCACGTGCCAACTAAGGGGTGGCCCACAGGCAGACTGGTGTAACCTCTGCACCATCTCCCTTCCCAAGTGCTCCCTGGGATGGAGAAGAAAAGGTCCAGAGTTAAAAGTGGGCAGAAATGCCTACTTTTTAAAGTCCATCAACCAAATGGCAAATGCACACCTAGCTACAAAAACAGGAAATTTTGGTCCACTTCTTCAACATGCTGTACCTCTCACAATTAATACAAATACAACAATAACATCAGATAAAAGGCTTCAGCAACCTAGGATTATTTTAACTACTCTTGAACTTCAGACTTAATAATACGGCAGGAAGAAGGCTAAATAAACCTTTGTCCCATACAAAAAGTTCCCTGGATTTCCTGCTGATGTCCTGGACAACAGTTGAGGGCACGGATCTATAGCTCTTAGGTAATTTCCCTGGCTTAACAAGATAATAGGAAGAGAAGCCTCCATCCCACAGAGCCCCAGTCCTGCCACGGAGTGCAGACAAGCTCGAGGGAGTGCGATGGGAGCTGCAGTTGGCACAGTCACACTATGCTGCTATTTCATTTACTGGACTTCCATGACCCTTGGAAAAAAGTTCTGCCGACAAAATTTTTTTAAAGATATTGTCTATCCTTTTGTAGGCCGAGGCAATTCTCACCGTACTCCTGAATCTTGTTTCCACTGTTTCTGTGGGAGTCATCCTTTTGGAACTTAAACATTTTCCTTGTGTGTCACATGATAAACAGGTTCTTAACCCGGCCCATTAAGCCCATTAACCCGTGACACATTTGAGTCAGGGAGCTATTGTGTTTCCACTCTGAACTTGGAGCAGCTCCTCCTTGGTTTTCACACCAGTGCAATTCCTCTGCGCCTCAGCTCCACTCATGCTCCCTAGGAGAGGACACCCCTCTCCTCTTGGAGGGCCCTAAACTCAGTCCTATCCCTCCCCTGGCCATCTCATCCACATCTGGGCCTTTGATGTGGGTTCCACGTGGATGACAATTCTCAGATCTGCTTCTCCAGCCTGAACCACTCATGGGACACCACATCCATACATCCAGCCACATTACCGATTTCTCAACACAGGAGTCCCAGTAGCCCCAAATTCAGCATGTTCCAACCAAACTCTTTGCTCTGCAAACAAGATTCCCTGCGAGCATTCTCCTCTTCCAATGGGTTACGCAGCCTCACAACCTTTAGCAGTAGTGGAGATTAAACCCAGGGAGCATGGTGCTATGTCATCTGCCTGCCTGCCTATCTTTGTATCCATCTACCTGCTTATCAACTGACAGGATCTCACTAAGTTCCCTAGGCTACTGATTTATTTACTTATTTCGGAGACAGGGTCTCACCACATTGTCCGGACTGACCTCATCCTTGAGATCCTCTGGCTTCGGTCTTCTAAGCAGCTGGGATCACAGGCAGGAGCCATCACCCCGACTCACTCCCCACTTGCAGCCCGTCAGCAAACCCTACTGACTACCCTGCCATTGCTCTCCATTTCTACTGACCTCATCGTAGGCCAGGTCACCATCGTCCTCTGCGTGAACTACTATGAAACTGGTCTCTCCACAGTATCTCTTCAACCTTTTCTCCACAAGGCTGTCACATCATCTCTTAAAACACAACACTGGCTGGGTGTGGTACATGCCTATAATATAAGCTCTCTGGGAGGCTGAGGCAGGAGGATTACTAAATTCAAGTTTAGCCTGGGTAACTTAGGCACTTATTGAGACCCTGACCAGAAAAAAAAAGAAAGAAAACCAGAAAATTGGAGGTATAATTCAATGTGAAGACCACGGGTCCAACCCCTAGCATTGGAAAAAAGGCACATCTGCTGCCACACTCCTCATTTGTAAGCTCTCAACTGCTCCTCCACGATGAGGCCCCAACTCCTCATCACAGTCTACTAAGCCCTTTCCTGTTCTGCTTGTATGTCTGTCTGCCTCACGCCCTCACCTCTACAACACAGGACTTTTTTCTGTTCCTAGGCTTCCCTTCTAGGCTGTAGTGTGTGCCAGTCTACCTGCCTACAATGCTTTCCCTTCATCGCCCTTTTAGCTGGCTAATTTCTACTCATCTTCCAACTCAGCTCAGGCTTCACATCTCAGGATTCCTCCCCAACCCCTGGTCAGACACGCCGACAGCACCTGCTTTTGTCTGTATCACTTCCACCACCAAAGACAATCACTTTCTCAATCAGTTTAATACCTTCTGCCTGCCTTTTTTCTGGGGATTGGGGATTGAACTCAGGTCTTGAGCTTGTGAGGCAGGTGATGGAACCACTGAGCTAACCCTGCCTGTCTCTTTAGAGGACAAGCTATAGGAGCGCATGGACTTCAAGTATTCCTCTGCACAAAGCAGAGGAGCAAGACTGTCTGGGTTCAAACCCTACGCCTGCCACTGGCCAGCCCTGTAACTTTGGGCACGTTACTTAACCTCCATGTTTCATTCTCCCCACTATGAAATGGGAATAATGTGTTTCGGGGGAGGCCAGTGCTGGGCACTGAACCCATGGGATCTAAATCTTTAATATCCCTCAAAAGTTCATGGGTTGACAGGTTGGTCCTTGGTGGAGCAGTGTTCAGAGGTGAGGCCTACACAAGGTGACTGGAATAGAATGGTGTCTGGCTTCATCAATGGATTTATCCATTTATAGATTCACAGCTTCACTGGCTTGGGGAACAGGCTTTGTTGGAAAAGCACAGTTCTCTGCGCTTCCTGACTGTCACGAGGAGATAAGCACCTTCGGTCACACCAAGTGCTGCCTGCCTCCCCACAGGCCAAGCAACTACGATCTGAAGCCATGAGCCAAAATAAATCTTTCCTCCTCTGAACTGATTTTCCCCAGCTATTTCATCACAGCAATGGAAAGCTAACACACTGCATCATAGGGTTATGAGTTCTTAAAAGTTTTACAGTACTTATAACAACAAGTAGCACGTATATATACTGCATGTTTGTTAAATCAATAAAGTAAACAACTGACGCTTGCTGCTAGATTAAAGATCCTGAGAAGCAAAGGCCTTTTCTCCATGGGGAGAACACACTGTTATCCTTTTAACTTCCCTAGATAGAGGAGAAAGTGTCTTTGTTCCTTAGGGGATGATGTTCTCTCATTCCGACTTCCATGAGCGCCCAAGGAGCTCGGAGGATGCTGGGACTCTTGTCTACTGGGTGCCCTACTGATTATGGGGTGTCCTTTGTGTGCCACCATGGCCAAGGACTTGCTGAATGCCACTCTTCCCACCTCAGGCTTCCATGACGGACCCTGAAAGTCCAGGACAGGAAGACACGACATAATGGAACCCTTTGAGAACTTTGTGAAAACTCGTTCCAAAAAAGGCTTACATACTATCTGTTCCATTTTCATGTAATTTCAAGATTTTTTGGATTTCCTAAGCCACTGATGGACTAAATTAAAAGCTTGAGAATTGCTGGGTATAGTGGGGTACTCCTGTAATCCCAGCACTTGGGAGGCTGAGCCAGGAGGATTGCTGTGAGTTTCAGGCCAGTATATGTGATGTCCTGAGTTCAATTCCCAGTACTCAAAAAAAAAAAAAAAAAAAAAAAAACCAAAAGCCAGAGATGTGGCTCAGTATAGAGGTCTTGGCTTCATTCCCCTGAACACAACAAAAGGAAGAAGAAGGAGAATGGGGGACACACAGACACAGAAGGAATATGGCCACGTGAAGACAGGCAGAGAAAAACAAACAAAAAACTGATTTAATAAGGGGCCTCAGCCTGGTGGATATGAGTTATAGCACTGTGGAGTAGCGAGATTTCCTCTCATCTTGCAGAGAAAATTCTGGTCTTCTTAGGAATACAGAGATGCTCACCGTGGTACTGCCTAAAGATCTGCAGCACACGAAGGCACATGCGTGCATGTCATCAGCCTCTCCCACATGCAAGGACATGACAGTGATGTGTTCCCCCAGGGGAGGCAAGCCATGCAAGTGTGGAGGTGACAAGGGCATGTTACCTGATTACTGCATCTTGGCTACACTTGGCTTGCACAGCTCAGCTTTCTTTACTCAGCAAGAATTAAGGAGTAGGGTGGGCAATTCTTGGGCATTTTACTTGGCAGGAAGGAGAAACTAGGAACTGGGAAGTTTCCTCTTCTATTAAAACGCAAGGCCCTGCTCTGAGAAAACACTACTGGTGAAGCCAAGGCCAGGCACGTGCTTCTTGCTCAGTGTTGGGGTACTGTGGCTGCAGGAGACAGACACCTTACCTGTCTGAGAGCTGCCCCGAAATGAAGGAGCCCACTAGCACACCCACGAAAAACAGGGACATGCTGAGCGGGGTCTTCCAGTCGTCCTCACACACCAGGTTCCACTGGAAGAGGAACAAAGGGATGTATTACTCACTTCTTTTTAAAAAGATTACAAATTTAAAAACTGAAATCAGAATATCCTGTATCCCTGCTAGGGGTATCACAGATAATGGCTCATTTGGTCAGGGTGCCTGTCCCTCCCCACCCTGTTTGGAGGAGGGGAAATAGGCAGGGAACAGCATTCTGCCCAGATACTGACCTCCTGTGAGCAAGGACTCTCGTGCTCACATCTAAGAATGTGGATAACTCAGAGCTGTGTAGAGGCAAGATGCCCTTACTCAGTGGGGTTCAGACCCCCGAAGCTCAAGGAAGCCAAAGCATCCGGCAAGGAGCTGAGGCTAGAGGTCCGAAGGTAAACTGTACGGACCTGCTTCTTTAGCTTGGCTCAGGCCCCATTGGGCCGGTGACTCCGGGTTCTTCTTGTGACCTTCAGAGCTGGAGTCCTGGTACTGCACACCCACAGCGCTAGGCCCAATTACGGCTGAGAGCTCTGAGCTAGAAGTCAGGAGACCGGGTTTTGTTTATTTTGGAGATGCTCAACTTTATAATAGGACGTAAAGTATCATGGGTTCTTCGGGTTGGAAAGGAAAAACGCCAGTTAAGGGGTTTGTCTTCATTCTCTTCTCTCTCAGACAGGCCTGTTAATACACTGATTACATGTTCAAGACCTCGCTACATCAACTTCAGTCCCTTTTCCTGTCTCAACAGGGACTCAAGCTAAAGTGTGGTGACCTTCAAAGAGGAGCAGCGGGCCTTCGGCTCCTTCCCTAGGCAAGGCAAGTTCAGCAGGGTGGGGTTTTGTGCAGCAGAGCTGCTGCTGAAGGCAGCTTTGTTACAGTAATGTCGCTGACTGCTGGGTGGCAGGATAGATACATCATTAAAACCCACCTCCTTTCCAGAAGGGACGCAAGAGCCCAGGAGAGGATTCTAGCAATGGGGTCTCAGGGGAAACAAGTGCTTGGGTGGAGGGGCACGTGTATCAATACCCCGTGGGTTCGCTTTTATGCCACCCCAGCCTGGCTACTGTGACACCATCCTGAGCTGCAAAATCATCCCATACCACCAACAGCTGCATTCCTAATTACTGTCCAGTGGGGACCAAGTGCAGCCAGCTCAGAACTTAGAGAATGATGGATTCATCAAAGGACATCCTACAACTTCCTAATGAACAATCAGAATATAATCTTCAAAATACAGCACTAAAACATGTAAACACTGCGGGGCCTGGCGGCGCACGCCTGTAATCCCAGTGCTCGGGGAGGCTGAGGCAGGAGGATCGCTGAGTTCGAAACCAGACTGGGCTATATAGTGAGTTCCACGCCAGTCTCAATTACATAGTGAGACCCTGTCTCAACCCCCACCCAAACTAAACATTAATTGTAGCATTTTTCAGAGATTCAAGAGCAGAAGATAACATAAGTTATTTTGTACCCTCCATGCAATTTCACATCTGTGAACATCTTGCCGTCATAGTTGGAGATTTTCTCAAGAAGCAGTGCAAGGTTACAGACCAGCTCACCGGGTCCATCCCACCCTATCCCACCCTGCTCTACCCTCTTGGTAGAAGCAGCCACTCTCTTACAATGGCTCTATGTCCTTTCCGCCCCGTTTTTCTAGGATGTACATATATATCCTGGAGAACAGAGGATGATTGGGAAGGTCACATCGCGTGCTGCTGTAAACCTGCGTGGCGGTGCTCGCTGCACTGGCTGTTGGACCAGCTTAAGCCGATGCTAAGGGGGACTGCAAAAGAAGCAGCAGCCATCTGTGAGCCACAGCCATCTGTGTCCCTGTGTGAGCAGTCTAAGTATATACACCAACAGTTTCACACACTGCTCTTTAGGAGGCTCTGGAGCACGTCTAGACAGACAGGGCAGAGCGGAGAGAACTCTGGAAACGCTTTTTTGGGTTGGGCCCTTCCTCTTGTCTTGGATCACGGGATCTGGCATGAGGAACTTGGGTTTTACATTACCTTCTGGTGTGGACTGGTTGTCTGGTCTTAGACAAGTCCCGACCACCACAGCCTACCTTGATGTTCCTGTTTGTAAAACAGAGACTGGGGTAGGGAAAAGGGTGCCCTGTTCAAGATTGTAGGACCTAATGTATGGCTCTCGGGGGTTGGTTCACGGGGAAGCAGTTAAGACACTCAGACATCCATCCTAATAAAGAGCCAGGAGGAGGAAGAAAGCCAGATCTCGAACTTGACAATTCCTAGGGAAATGTTTCTCAGAACAGAGACGGTGCAGAGTAGTGAGGGACAGTTTTGGGTTTCTCACGCCGGGCCACCATGCTGGGTACTCAGACCCTACCTGCTTCGCACTGGGGTACAGTCTGCCTGCCATACTGCTAGCTCCCCAGTAACCAACAGAGATGGGGGTGTGCAGCTGTCCAGAACAAAACATCTCTTCCAGGCCTCTAACAAGGAAAAACAAATCTGCTTCTCTGTTCTGCTAGGCCACGTACACAGCCTCTGGGCACTTCTCGGAGGCATGAGAGGGTGGCCCTCTGGCTGGACATGAAGAACACCCGGTAGCCTACACAGTTCACTCAAGCATGCTTCAGGCTCTTTACTTTGCAGTAAACATGCACCAGATAGGCTAAGTGGGACGGCGATCCCCACCTTGGGAAGACTTGGGGGTACCCGACTCCCAAATCTAGAGGAAGCCCAGAACGGCAGGAGTCAAGGACATTGAGCACCATGGCTGGTTGCTCAGGCTGCTGCAACCTTCCTACCTGTGCAGTGCCAGGGCCTCAGCACCCAGGTGCTCCCTCTTTGGCAGGTGGGGGAGCACTCCAAGTGTCGACCCAGTCCACCCAGAGCCGCGAGAGCCAGGACTGGGAGCGATGGGGGAGACACAGCCGACAGAATCAAAGATGGGTGCCAGCTTCTGGGTGTTAGACCGAGCTGCTGGGGCTGGTTTATGGCTGCTGCCGCTCTACTACTTTTGCATCAACAGAGATGAAATGAATCAGAGGCAGCAGGTGTTTTTCAACAGGTCTTTCATGAGAGTTGGAGGATTGTATGGCTGAGTTAGACAAGAGATCCACATGGTTTTCTGCAGTGAGTCTTGGGGTTGCAGACCCCAGCTGGGTTTCCTAAAAACAAGTCCAGGAAATCGTACACTGACAAAGCTGGGTGGCACCTGAAACTAGTTCAGACTGCTATTGAGAGGACAGAATGATTGTAGTGCTCATCCTGAGATAGCCCTGGAACATCTCTTGGGGTTCTCATTCTCTGCATTTGGTCCATCCTGTCCTTAGCCTGGGCACATGTGTCACTCCATGGGGTAACTGTGCCCACTGTCTATCAAGTCTTTGACAGCTCAGGGCTCGCTCTGGGCCCTCGAAAAGGTAACATAAAGAACACTCTTTCCTGTTGGCCACCAGGGCTTTGTGAGAAGGGTCAGGAAAAGCAATAGGTTTCAAAGATTAATGTAAGGGCAGGGATGGATTGGTTCCCACCCAGCCAAGCCATCCACTTAACTGTCAACCATTAGATTTCAATGGGTTTCAGGTCTTGGCCTGAGTCTTCCTTAGGAGGGAAGGGGTGAGCAGCTCAGAGTCCAGGCTAAGTACCCTGTTTAATGTGCTTGCTTATGACGGTATCCAGTGTCCCTGCACTGAGCCCCTGGCTCCTCATCTATGACTAAGGCAGCCACACACCTGCTTATTGATGCCCCTACTTAACACATAAGATGGGTTCTACGGGCCGTTGATAGCAGATAACAATGTCCAAAACAAATGTATAGGTTGAAGAGTTAGATCACAAGTCTAGCTCATTACCTGGGGGATCTGTGAAAGCAGGTCCAACCTGAGAGAACATAGGAGGTGCGTGGGCAAGGGGCCTCACCTTGCTGTCTTCCTGCTCAAAAACTGCCTTTCCACAGTGATGTCTTCAGAGGTGTATGTGTCAAAGCTTTTCAAATTGTACAATTTAAACCTGTGTAGTTTCTTTATAGCACTTATCTGCCTCAATAAAGTTGATAAAATTTTCTAAAAAGAGGAAAAGTTGTGTTGTTTTCATCCTGTGCATAACTGAACCAGCTTTTCAGTTATGGGATGCAGAGAGGACACAGCTCCCCGGGACTAAATGTTCTTACTTATGAACTCACCGTCAGGGAAAAGAGTCAGAGTATGTGCCCGTAAGTTCTTCCCCGAGGTGCACCTACTTTGCCTGCATCAAAGGTCAAGTCACTGGCAGGCATGTGTTACTGAAGGCCATGTATCCCTGCGTCCACTTCATCCTGCCTCTCACTACAGTGAATGGTGGATCCGCACTGGGCATGGTGCCGCGTGTCTATACAGTTCTAGCTACTGAGAAGGTCGAGGGAGGAAGATTGTTTGAGCCCAGGAGTTCAAGGCAAGCCTGGGAGACACAGAAACCAGTCTCCAAATAAAATAAATTTAATGGTGGATCTTTCCCCCAGACTAACAGGGCACAGAGAAAAGATATTTGCTACCATATCTTCTATAAGTGTATAGTTTAGAGAGCCTCAATTCCCGCTTTTTTTTTTTTTTTTTGGTATCAGGGATCGAACTCAGGTCTTTGTGCTTGTGAGGCAGGCAGTGGAACCACTGGGCTAAATCCCTGGCCTAGAGAGCCTCAACTCCGACTGGTCATTTTAAACCCACAGAGCTGCTTGTGATAGGTGGTCACTAAAAAACTGAGTAATTCATGTGGTCCTCTTATCCATACAAAGTTCTAGACTGAGGTGCTGTGTGGCAACCCACTTTCTGGGAGTCTTCCTGGATACCTACCAAGAGCTCTTTTTCTTCTTACATCCCCAAAAGACACTCCTCTTTAACTTCCTGACCGTGATTTCATTCTTCAACTTTAAAAGACAACAGAGTTGGTTTATATGATGACAGCTGCTTCACAAGAGTACCTTTACAGTTTAGTCCTTGCCCTTGGATGCCCAGAGTAAATTCTTTTCTCCTTGACACCCTGCCTTGTGCTGACTGTCAGAACGTGGACCCAACATGATGGTTCTAAGCCAGGCAGTGTAGAAAGGGGCTCAATCTGACTTCGTGGCCAGATGTGTCTACTAACTATGAATATACAAGGGGCCACAGAGCCTGGCAAGTGGCTTGTCTAGTTTGTTATGCTGCTGCAAAGGCACAGGTGAGGGAAATCAGCAAAAGGTACAACAGCAACACACAGGCTCCAGGTCGCTCTTAGGCCACAGTTAGCCCTGGTCCTGCCTCCCAGGATGCTGAAGCTTTTCATGCAGGCAGGCTGGTGGATAACCGTGGGCTATCCTATCAGCCAGGAATATGGAGACACGGACAAGACGAATGAAAAAGCTAGTCCACAACCAGAGGAAACAGGAGTCCCACTAAAGACTGGGCTGGGGACTTGTAGAAAGCAGAAATAGGCAGGAAGCAAGATGGCCAGGTCTCAGCTGAAAGAGACCTAACTTAGGGGCCTGAAGCCTTAGCAGTGATTAAGGGTAACTTTCTGCCTGCATGCTGGGCTGAGCTATGGTGAAACCAAAGAACAGGTACTCCAGTAACCCAAGAAATTACCCAGGTTCCAGAGGAAAGGGGAAGTTCTGATTTCAAAAGCACTGCAGCCTGGATGATCCCCCTAGGGATGACAGAGTGGCCAAAGGAGAGGCCAGCCTAGAAGCACATGGTTCACCAAGCTAGTCCTGAAACACGGCACACAAACCTCTGTCACTTCTTTCTGCCAGCCCTGGGGCCCTGTTCCAGAGACAGCACCAAGTGCCAGTCAAAGGGACTTTAAAAGATGCCTATAAGTCCTTTCAGGCTACTTCCAAGTTTCCTTCTATGAATTAAACTACTAATTTTTCTTTTGTTTCTAAACTTTAGAGATTTCCTAAGTTATTCATTAACCCATTCAGTTAAAACTTCATTGAGTGGAAAATTCCCCTGCATTATGCCAGAAATTGAGGAAGATCCCAAAGTTTAGTGCTACCTGTGTACTTTAACCTACCAAAAGAAAAGAATCAAACAGTAAACCTGACGATTTAGTATTCTGTGAAAAAATATGAATAGTAATTCACTATCAGTGTACTTACAAACTACTCTATGTTTGATTTAGGACACAAGGCGGGCTTGAAGACAGTTAACAGCCACAGAATGAGCTGCAGTGGTCAACAGACCAAGTCTGGAGGAAAGAAAATGGGCTTTAGAAAAAGTCATCAGGAGGTTGATGCAGCAGCAACTGTGCCACCTGACAAGAACAAGGAGACTTGAAGTTTAAGTCAAGCATTTCAGTATCCCCACAAAGGGCGAAGTACAATATTAATCCTTCCTCCCTGCAAGACTGACAACCTGTAAGTAGGTGAAAGGGCACATAGCTCTTATAAAAGTGCTAAGATAGCTGAACAGAGTCTGAACATAATTTTTAAAAAGGCTGACACTGCAGTAAGGTCAGTTAGAAGGGCTGAGATACTTTCTGTTAATCTGGCCTCTGGGAGCTTATCAAGGCCACCACCACTCTCTGCAGATGGGATGGGGACAGAGCACTAAGTGTGAGTGACTACAGCAAGGAGGGAAGCCTAAATGTCAGGGCAAACCCTACAAGGTGCTACGAGCTGCTTGTCACTTCACGTCTTCCCCTTCTCCGAGCAGCCACAAGCAGAATTTGTAGGGACTCCTATGTCACAAAGCCTGTCTTCCTTGCTGTGTCCTCTACTGGAAATCACAGGCATAGCCTCTTCTTTCAGTTCTTTGTGGCTTCCAGGAAGGTGGCAGACTCACTTTCGAGGCTGCAATTCAAAATTCTCATTCTCTATGAAGCAGAAGGCTGCCTCCTGTCAATGCCTTTTTTGCCAAGAAACAATGCTTGGGTCAGCAGAGTGATGTCACTAGATGGGAAATCTCAGTGGGGCTCAGGTCACACTCCTACTACTTCCATGTGGAGAAAGTAAGCAGGTACCGGTGCTAGGGACATCAAACTTCTAAACAGACAGAGAAAACACATGGTGAGACTCTTGGGACAGCTCTCACACTCTGCCTGTAAAAGGTGATCACCCTCTGCGGTGGCCCTTCGAAGATTCTGGAGGGGATGACAGTATCCCCCTTCAGCAGCCTTTATGCCACACCAGAACCCAGGGCTCCTTATCATTCCTTTTCTGCTGCCCTCCTGAGACAAAGTTTCTTGCTGTTGCATCTGGGCCTCTAGTTTAACACCATGGACTCCATGAGAGGCCTTCTCCTCCAGGAAACCATCCCTAAACTGCAAACCCCTAATCCCGACACTCAGTGAACTACTCAGTGCCTAGGGAGGAGGGCTCTTTTCCCTGCCCTGCTTACTTGGTTCGACTAAGACCCCTGGGAATTAGTGTCAGAGCCTCAGTAAGTCCCAAACACATCCACTTGCACCATTACCACCTTGTCATACACAGCTCACATGGCTGCAGAATTGCTGGCAGACAAAGCCATCCCACAGGAAAACCCAAGGGCTAGGGAATGAGAGAGGGTGCCCCACGCTCTACAGACTAAGGTCGTGTGCTTCAACTAAATCTGGCCAGTGACACTGCCTTGAAGGCCCGAGAAGACACTCCAGGATCTTCACATGCACAGATTCATTGAAAATGACACTCTTCACAAGACACGACCCGACTGGAGGGAGGAAGCGTGGGGGAAGGAGTAACTAGAGAAAGGAGAGAAGATAGTTTTCAGCTTCCTTTAACTTTCAAAGTTCTGGGAAGAGGAGTATTTCCTTTTTTTTTCAACTTATGTCATGAGGACTGAGGAAAAATGGTGACAGTCCCTAGGTCTAAGTCCTGGTTTTTTGCATCTTTCCCACCACCATCTACAGAAAGTTCGGCCAGGCCACGCAGGATCTTAGAGTATCTCCGCTGCCAGAGCCTTTCTGGCTCCACCTCCAGTGTGGCCATCGGGGTGGGGGCCACCCTGCCACCCGTACTCTGAGAGTCACGCTCTGGCTGGGAGTCACTTTGCAGAGTTCCTGAGCCACTTGGCCGAAGGATGCCCATCAACAGCGCTGAGTGATGGTCGAGGCGGTGACAGCACCCAGAGCGCACATGGGTACAAGGACCAGTACGGTCCCTCCACGCTACCAGACCCCGACCGGCTGCCACCCACCTCGGTCACGATGGTGGACTGGAAGACGTCCTGGCTGAACTCCCAGCCATCCAGGCAGCTCTCCTGCTCCAGCTGCCCCAGCTCCACGTCGCGCCCCGGCTCC
>NW_022900921.1:3409669-3409948 GCF_012274545.1 Fukomys damarensis | reverse complement strand
GGATGCTGTGGTTGCGCCACGCGCTGCTCAGGTTGGCGGCGTCCGGAACCCGGCAGCGGTGCTCCGGGGTCCCCGCCAGGAACACGAACGACATCCCATTGAAGCCATTGGGGACGATGCTGGCGCTGAGCAGGAAGAAGATGAGGCGCTGGAAGGGCCCCCACTCGCCCAGGAAGGCGGTCACCTCCTCGTAGTCCCGCATGCCGCCTTCAGCGGGACGGTGCCCGCACACAGACCTCGGCCTAGGTAGGCCTGCGAGCTCCCGCTGCTCCGCCGCGG
>NW_022900921.1:3403871-3407534 GCF_012274545.1 Fukomys damarensis | reverse complement strand
CGAGAGTTCAGTGACCTTGGAGTGTGAGGCTGACGTTATTCTTCCTGGACTGGCCAGCGGCGTCTCCGGGTGTCAGGTGGCCTCGCGACCGGGATACTACTCGCTCTACTGTTAAAAGTGTTCCCCTCTCGATTTATTATTGCCAAGGCCCAGAGAGGGACTGGAACTGGCCCGGGGTCACAGGGACAACTGCCCCTGACACCACGGGTCCTTATGTAAGGGTGAGAGAGTCTTTTGAAAGGCCTTAACCACCGCAGCAGTGAGGCTGGAAGCAATGACTTAATTCCAACACAAATGCCTTTTCTATATTTTCTTCTTTAAAAAAACCATCTGTTCATTAGTTGTTCAACCCAATGTAAAATTTTAACTTCAAGATTATTAAGAATCCTAGCCTAGGGTTAAATGTTCTCCTCGGCTTAGTTATTTTTGCACAGTTATCTCAGATTAATTCAAGAGCTGACTGGTTAAGAAAAGCAACTACAGTATGTGATTCTAAAGCAGCATTCTTTGGAAGAATAAGGAACTTTAGAGACAGGGTCTTGCTATGTTGCTCAAGGCAGGTCTCGAACTCCTGGGCTCAGGCATCTTCCTGCTTCAGCCTCCCCAGTCACTAGAATTATCCATGCTGCCACAGCCAGCTACATTTGTAATTTTGAATATTCTAGCAGCCATATTAATAAAATATCTAGGTTTAGCAATTAAACAGTTAAATTCAAATTTTAGATAAAAGATATTTTTAGTATATAAAATTCTGATGTAATTGGATTCCTCTATTTTATCTGATGATACATATTTAAATTTTAAAGGATGAATTAATTTTGATGATATATTTGTTTAGTGTATTCAGAACATTATCATTTCATCATAATCAAAATATACTTTATATCCTTATGTAAAAATCATTGTGCCACCCCCCCCTTAAGAATCCAGTGTATGTTTCACAGCATGTTTCAATTGGGACTAACTAGCCATATTTTAAGTGCTCAGTAGTTACATGTGGCTAGAATTAGGGACTGTCTTATTCGTCAGCACTGTCCAAAGACTTTGAGCTGCTAAATTTAACAAGATACTCCTTTTCTTTGAAGACGCCCTTCCCAGGGCTGGGGATCAAGCCTAGGACCTCAGACAGCCAGGAAACTTTTAAAAATTTAAAATAATACTATTGATTTAGTGATAGAGAATAAGGTTGACATTTTAAAAATGTAATCTGTTGGGTAAGTATTATTTAATAGAGACTATATTCTAAATTGAAAATAAAATCAGAAGCAGAAGCTAGCACTGCCAGGGGCCAGGGATTTAGCTCAGTGTTTCCGCTGCCTGCGTCTCAAGCATAGGGACCCGAGTTCGATCCCTGATACCAAACCAAACCAAACAAACAAAAAAGAAGCTAGCATTGCCAACAGGTTTCATACAAGAGAAATGGAAACATTTTCAAAATCATAGATTTAAAAATTATGATAAAAATGTTATCACAAGTATTGGTCATCTCTTTACACTTAACTGTTCCTGCTTCCTGACAATGGGTAGCTAGGCCTTCAGAAATGAGCGAATACTTCCTAAAACCTTAAAGGCCAGTTCTTCTCTGGAACTAACTGAAAAAGAAAGCAAAGGTTCTTAAAAATAAACCTGTTCCAGGGCTGGGGATTTAACTTAGTGGTTCCGCTGCCTGCCTTGCAAACACAAGGACCCAAGTTTGATCCCCGGTACCAAAAATAAATAAATAAATAAACAAACCTGTTCCTTGTATCCTAAAATATTAAACATTTCAAAATAAATAAAAGCTTCTGTGTTCAAAATATGCTCCCCTGTTCAGATCAAACAAGATGAACTTTTTTTTTTTTAGTACTGGGAATCGAATTCGGGACCTTGTGCTTGCAAGGCAGTCAACAGCATCACTAAGCTAAATCCCCAGCCATTAAACAAGGTGAAACTTAACCTTAACCTTAGAAAAATATTGGCAGAATTAGAATTAATATACTGCATTGCTCAATTTAAAATGAGACCTGAGGCAACAGAGTTTGCCAAGCATGATTCTGAGAGTTATCAGATCTCGACTGTTACGCTACGAATGTTCCCACTGAGGTATTATGTGTTCCTGTGCTACAGCCAGAACACACATCAGTGGCTCTCACCAAAGTGTAAATCTGAACACAATTGCATCTTTCCTTGTGTGCTTCCTTCCACATCTCTGCTGCCGGCCTAACAAGTTCTTATACACACTGCCCAGAGGTGGTATAGCAGTTCCAAGTCTGAGATGCGTATTATCTATGAATTATAAATTTATAACAAAGATATTTACAAGTTGGCTAACTCACTAGCTGTACTTTTTACCATACTCACCTCAAGACATCTGTAAATCTTAGGTATTGTGCAAAAAAAGGGAAACTTTGTGTACCCTTAGCCCAAGTTACTTCATAAAAAAATGTACATAGAGATTATCACCACCCATATGATTGGAGTCTAATGCCATCTTCCAGATGTGGAGATACCTACAAAGACCTATTTATTTCCCTTTCCCCTCTCCAGTGAATGAGTTCAGAACTGTGTGTAGTTCCAAGGTGACTGTGACAAAGGTTACTTCCAGAAGACACTTCTTCCTAAAAACTAACAAAAGGACATTTATATGGGATTATTTTGCTACTTTTAAAAAATGTTGCTATTTTTAACATAATTTGGGTCTTAGGACTTACCCTTTAATACCCAGCAATGCTAACTAAAATGTACATGCGGAACAATGGCTAGACAATCTGAACCCACTTAACAGGCAGAGAACACCCGGTGAACAGTATGCTCTCCATGGCAACGTTTGACAATTCCATTCCCCAAATGCAGTCATTCATGTGAAGTAACAAAAAATACTGAAAGGGCATTACCTTAGCCCTGGACTTGTACATGTGTGCACTTTAGACATCTAGATAGACTGGATATTTCAACAAGAATGTAAATTTCTCGCTGTAAGTATAGAAGCATCAAACAAATTGCACAGTTACTTAAAAAAGGCATAATTTAAAAAATGTCTTCTACTGATAGGAATCTATGAAGTAACAGGAGAAAATACAAATGACTTTAAAAAGCTGTTTGCAGAATTAATGACAGAAAACTTCCCAAACAGAGGGGAAGAATTTGACATTCAGATAACTGAGGCATATAGGACCCCAACTAGCTACAATCAAAAAAATCTACACCTAGACATATAATAATCAAGATCCCAGAAACCCAACAGAAGAACAAAATACTACAAGTGGTAAGAGAAAAGAAACAAATCACATACAAAGGAAAGCCCATCAGAATCACAGGAGACTTTTCAACACAAACCCTTGGGGCAAGGAGAGCCTGGGATGAGATATTTCAAGTACTAAAAGAGAACAACCTCCAACCTAGACTGATGTATCCAGCAAAACTCTCTTTCAAAATGGAGGGGGAAATAAGACACTTCCACGACAAAGAACACCTGAGAAACTACATGAATACCAAACCAGCACTACAAGCAATTCTAAACAAGATCCTAGAAAAAGACAATGAAGGCAACAACACCATGAGGCCCAACAGAGCAAATCAAATAGGCAAGGCAAGAAATTAAAAGGAGAAGGTGAAAAAGTAAAAAGAGTCAACAAAAGGCCAATAACATGTCAATAATAAGTCAGTACATATCAGTTATAACCA
>NW_022900921.1:3375286-3403010 GCF_012274545.1 Fukomys damarensis | reverse complement strand
GAGAAGCAATTTAAATATGTTCAGGGACCATTTTCATCTCCAGAATTAAGGATTATTTTGATGTTACATCATTGCCTTTTCTCTTTTACTTTCCTTTTTAGTTTTATTTTAGGATTCCCTATTTTTAATGTTCATACAGAGATTTCTTTAACTGAAATACCGAATAGTTTCTTTGGTGTGAAAAACTACAATAGTACACAGGATCCTAATGAGATAATTAATAATGTGAAATAGGAAGTAAAGGGCTAAAGGTGTAGGGAAAGTGGAAAGGGTGGGGGAAAGGTAATAAGGGAGAGGAAAAAATATGAGAAACTGAAACAATGGAAATAAAGTGTTTGTAAATGGGGAGGGGAGGAGGGGGTGAAGGGAGGGCAGGGACAAGGGGAAAAATGAGAATCAAGACCTGTCATGTAAAGGTACAGAATCCCAATGATGAATGTAATTGTATTATATACCTAGATTGTACCAATAACCTCAATAAAAAGAAAAAAAAATGTCTTCTAAATTGGGCCATTCTGGCCTAGAACCTTTCCCCCCCTTCAGTCTTTATCAGACCAGGGAACAGACATATGCATTATAATTCTCAGAGGGGACTTTAACAATTGCACTCCCTAAGTGGTTTTTAATCTTTCCTATGGATTTTAACACAAAGTGTACTCAATACATTAGCTTACTAATTCTACTTTTCTTCCCTGGTGCCAGGGATCAAACTCAGGACCTTGCACTTACGAGGCAGGTATGGTGCCACTGAGTTAAATCCCCGGCCCCTAATTGTACTTTTCTGTCATATACTGGAAACCTTTGACATCCAGAAAGACTAGATGTTGTAAATTAGGACTCCTTTGTCCTTTATATATAAATATACACAATAAAGTAAAACAAAACATGTAGACATAAGCGCCAGTGGTCAATCTTGCATCACCAAAAACACATTGATTTAAAGCCCTTTGCACTGCCTTTCCTGTCTTCCTCTCTGAAGTAACATGAATATGTTTACTGCTCAGAAAAGTGGTTTGATCATTCCATTTCCTAAAGACAATATTTCATTATTAATTTTAACAAAAGGGTATCTACGAAATGTGTTGTTCGCTACCTCTGCTTTTAACATAATTTGTGTATCTCAGAACATCTAGAAAGACTAAATCTTTCAAATGTGGACTCATTTGTCCACTATATATCTAATATAGACAGTTAGAGCAAAGGTAAATGAGAAGTGTATAACATAAAAGCAATGGATAAGCTAACATTTTGAAGCACACACCAAAACACCTTTTTCAATTTCTTCCTTCCCACCTTCCTCATCCCAATGAACAAGTATAGGCAGTAAACTGTTTAGAGGTGGTCTAACCATTCTGTTTCTAGATACGGTCTTTCCCACCTGTTTTAAAAAGCCTTATTCTACTTCACTTTTAAACATATCAAGTACTCCTAAATATCTAGAACTAGATTTTCACACAGGAACTTATTTGCTATGCACACAGCACTGGTGAATAAAACTGCACACGTAGCAATGCTTATAATCTGAGGTATCTTCTAAATATGACTATTTTGGCGTGGAGGCCTCTTTCTTTCTGTCTTCACCCAGCAGGCAGGTACAGGCACAGGTAATGCTCTGCGATGGGTGAAGACATTCTCTTCCACAATTCATTTACAGAGAATGAGCTTTACTATGACTTTCAAGAAAAGCACACAAAATGTGCTAACTTTATTGCTTACTTTCTCATACAGTGGCAACCTTTCTAACATCAAGGGACTAGATGTTGCAAAATTTAAGCTTATTTGCCCACATATATGCACCACCCACCCCAGAAAACAAAGACAAGTGGTGTCTCCAAATGTCCCACTACAAATGCACTAACATACTACCTTTGGCAATTGTTTTTCTCCCACCTCCTCCAAACCACTGAACAAGTACAGATGGTACCATTGCTCACAGAGGTAGTTTAACAATTCCATTCCCAAAGGACAGTATTTCATGTGCGTTTTAGCAAAGATAAATCTACAAAGCAACGTCTCACTACCGCTACATTTAACGCAGGTCAGTCACTTCTAAACATCTAGAGAAGACCAGATGTCGTCACAGGACTCGTGTGTCCTTTAGACACCCTATGCGCACCGCAGGGTAAAGCAAAAAGCAGACCTAAGGGCAAGTGTTAGCCCTGCCTCGCCCTGGAGCACTCGCACAGCACTCTGCACTGCCTTCTCTTCCAAGGACCAGTGCACTTCTCACTGTCTGCTCCGTGTCCTCTCACCCACTGGATAAATGTGGGCAAGTGTCATTCCTGGTGTCACTTGCAGTGATGTCCAGTGAACTCCATTTCAAGAAGTTGCTTCCGGAAGATGTTTCTTTTCTGTGACATTGAGGCATTTATAAAATGTGTGATTTTTTTTTTTTACCTCAATCATATGTTGGCAACTTCATTACATCTATAATGTCCAGATGCAGCAAAATTTTTCTTTTAAAAAGTTGGAGGCAATGTTGAGAGCAGCCTTTTCATATTATATACTCAGATCTTCTACAGACTAGTAAATCTGCCCAAAGGAGGGTATTTCCAGTGGGCCCAATATGGAAGTCACTTTGCTACTTCTCCCTATGGGAGAATGAAGGACAGTTGCCTGGTGGTCCCCTAACCATCCACCCACGCTGGTCCTGGGCTCCATTCATCTTCCATGATTTGTGAGGACTTTGTTCTTGTCAAGGGAGGCGAAGTCTCCTCTAGCAGGGACATAGCAGTCACCCCAGGACTGATCTGCACAGTCCCATGGCATAGTGTTGGAGTTTTCATGGGTAAACCCACTTTCTGGGGTCCTCAAGGGAAGGGGCATCGGTGAGGCCACTGTTCTTCTTGCCACGCCATTTGGACAGGCTTCCCCCAGAATGGGCAAGGCTGGGCAAGGAGATCCAGCAGCCCCAGGGGTCCAGCTGTGAGATAACCGTAGCCATCAGGTTCTTGAGGTGGAGTGGGAGAGTGGTTTCCCTGAGCTTCTGTTAGGGATGGAAGAGTTCGAACAGTAGAGATGTGCCACCCTTTGTGCCAAATTCAGGCCCTTTTATTACAGAGCCGGTGGCGGAGGGAGCTAGCGCCCAGAAATTTCCTCAGCAATGAGAAGCAGTTTGATTTCTCCTTTATTTATTTATTTATTGTATTTTTGAGACAGGGTCTCACTATGTCGTTGAGGCTGACCTGGAACTCACTATGTAGTTCAGGCTGGTCTCGAACTCACAGTGATCCTCCTGCCTCAGCCTCCCGAGTGCTGGGATTACAAGCGTGCACCACCACGCCCAGCTTGATTTCTCCTTTTAAATCATGTTTTCAGTTGGGGAGGGCTCAGGGGAGAGCGAGCAGAATCTTACAGGAGCAGAACCATGACAGGTTAGTGGGGGCACAAGAAAGTTTCATATGCACTAGGTGAACTACAAAACATCCTGCAACTATAGGAAGTTCATTGTCAAGCAGGATGTGGGGATTTGAGATGCTCTGTTCAACCACAAGCACTTTGTCCTAATGCAGGTACAAACTGGCATTGAGACAAAAGATGGAGGCAGGTTGGCTGTTACACTTCAAAGCCTGGCCTGGCAGTGGGCAGCCACAGTGAGCTCTTGGGCTTGCAGGGAACAGGCTGCAGCCCATCCCCAAGCCTCCCAGGTCACCTGCCAGGCTCAGGCCAGACAGCCAAGGAGAAGCAGTCTGTGCTGTTTCTCTCTGCAGTCATTTTCATCCCCTCCCCAACTGCCAGCCTTTTTAAAATTTTACTTTGAGATAGGTTCTTGCTAAGTTTCCAGAATGGCCATCCTTCTGCCTCAGCCTGCTTACTACCTGGGATTATAGTCTAAGGCATCTAAGAAGAAGCTGCAAAGCTTAAGAAAAGAATAAATCATTTTTCATAATTGGCTTATTCTCATGCACAAAGCAAAGCACTACGTAGGATGGTGACTACTATCTGAATGTAATTATTTCAAGTGTATCTTTTAAAGAATGAAAGACTTCAAAATCCAAATCAGTTACCTAAGGCCTTTTATCCTTCAAGAATCTGAGTTGGGGTGCTCTAATCTATTTATTTGCAGCATTGGGGATCGAACTGAAGTCCACATGCTATACAAGTGTTCAGCTACCGAGCAACATTCCCAGCCTAGGTTGTTCCTATTTTATATACAAGAGAAATCAAGACTGATTTGTATGGCAGACAGAATTACTGGACACCCGTGTTACAGGTAAAGAGTAGGTGTAGTCCAGGCACTCGTGTACGATGAGCAAAGAACTGCCAAGTGACACCCAGTAGCAAGCGGTAAGTAAGCAACTACATTTACTGAAGATCACAGGAAGTTGTGCTCAGGATCAGTCCATGCAGACAAAGGGCATGGCACAGATGGAAAAGTGGTGGCAGGATGACGAGAAACAAAAGCACCGCCCACAGATCACCACACAGAAGCAGCAACAGCCCCCGACACATCAGGCTTCTGGAATTTAAAGGACTAGTACCTCAGCCCAGGTGCCTGCCCCAGAATCTCTAGACATGGTTGACAGGCATGACTGACAGGATGCTGTGTCATCTTAGGGGCTCTCAACATGCATGCTTGTCCCAGAATTCACTCCAATCTTAATTATATGCATGACATGTAGTACACACTTATAAACCAGCCCTTCATGAGATGGGAGTAGAATGAAGGTGCCTGAAGTTCAGGCTGGGAGACCCAACACCAATGTGTTCTTGCCTAGAGCATCAGAGAGCTCCTGGGCTTTTCTTAGTTTCTTTTCTACCTCTCACACAACAAGGGAAGGAAGAATGGCCACAGAATGCTGTTTAAAATTAAATGGGTGTAAGGAAATGAGTCCCTCAGCTCCATTATTTCTAATGTACTAGCTCCCCGCCAGCCCTGGTCCCCAAAAATCTTTATGGGTGTTGAAAGAGGAAACTCCATCTTCTATAAGTACTTCCAGCTAAATAAAAGTGCTGGCCCTACATATAGGTGACCAAAGAACACTTGCTCTAACTGATCTATGAGTTGAAGAGAGCTGAGTTCTTTCTCCAGAGATATCTTGAATTGTGGAGGTGGGGGTAGGTTCCAGTCTAGAGCTAGGGCCCTCACCAGTAGGTTCATAGCTATCATACAAGAAGAAACAAATTTGACCAAGACATTAAGTATGTAAGACCTAAATGGTAAGGTTCCAAAAAGCATTAATAAAGGCCATGTCCAAGACAGTAACCAAGACTCCAGTTCCAGGTATTTTGCCAGGATATCCATGACCCAGACAGTTCTCTGTGGATCTCTGAAGCACAGTCAGCCAGTTTTTCCTTGGTACCAGGGATCGAACTCAGGACCTTGCGCTTGCAAGGCAGGCGGCAGGACCACTAAGCTAATCCCCCGGCCCTCAGTCAGCCAGTTTTTGTACTGCATTTCTCACTATTTCAGACTGATTGACATAGGAAGTACATTTTTCTTTCAGAGATAAACATAACCCCTCTGTTTCAGCAACAGGAGGTCTGATTTCCCACGATGCTGTGTGGCCACCATTGATAGAGGGTCTATTTAATCTTGAAGGACCGCAGTACTCTAGGCAAGTCTATCTAGGCTGACTGTCAAGTTCTTAGGTAGCTGTTGATGATAGGAGAAAGATGCAATTAGCTTTAAAGTTTTATGTGAGTAGTCACTATTTATTATCTCTACTAGAGTCCATTTTTTTAATCATCCAGGAGGATCCCAAAACAATCAGAAAAACCCAAAAGAGGTCATGGTATAACATGGGACAAGGATTTCAAGGGAGTAAACAAGACAGTAGCAAGACTAGTCACAATTTACTTAGAGGGAACAAAATGTTTTACTCATCTGGTTTGGTAGGTATTTTCTTTTCTCAAAAGAAACTTGAGAATTTCCACTAGTTCACAGGTGTAGAAGGTCTTTAGTGCCTCTTCTGCATTTTCTGGTATCTCAGGTGCCTTGGGATTTACTCTAGAGAGGTGAATCCAACTATCTGTTCCCTGTACCTTAATGGCAGAAGGAGTGATTAACAGGGTTGTATATGGGCCTTTCCATTTGGGTTTGAGTTGGTCCTGGGGTCCATGCTCCTTCCAGGTCTTGAATAGGACCTGGTCACAGTGCAGATGTTTGGCTGTGTTATTGCTTGTATCTAGATGCTCCCCTAAAACCTCATGCACTCCTAGGTGAGGCTGAATCATAGGTGAGATGGCTGGATCTATGGTGTGTGATGCTGGGATTAAGGATGTGATACTTGAAGTAAAGGTGTGATGCTGGAAGTAAGGGTGACCCACACTGGTGTGGACGGCACTATCCAAAAGGTGGGTGGCCGGGATGGAATATGAAGGGACAGAAAGAAGCTGCTGTTGCTGTTGCTGCTGCTTGCTGTTTTGCTGCCCCTTGCCTGCTCTGCCATGGACTGTTTCTCCTCTACAATCCCACCCTGTCTTGGAGCCCTCTGACTATGGACTGCAGCCTCTACAAACTGTGAGCTGAAATAAATATTTTCTCCTTTAACTTTGGGTGTTGGTATTTTGTCCTAGCAATGAGAAAGATAACTAAGACAGGCTGACATTTACTGTTAGTTCCTGGGAGTGGACTAATTTTTTTTCCATGTTCCAGGAGGGCCTGTTAGGAAGTTCCTAGATGGGTCACATGTTGAAGGAGCTGGGAAGTTTCAGTATCAGTAAGTCAGATGTCAAAAAGGGTCTCTCATGAAGCATCTCAAATGGGCTGAGGTTAAATTTAGGCTTCATTAAAACAATGGGAGGGCCGGGGACTTAGCTCAGTGGTGCTGCTGCCTGCATTGCAAGCAAAAGATCCCAAGTTTGATCCTCGGTACCAAAAAACAAAACAAAACAAAACAACAATAACACAAACAAATAAAAATAAAACCATAGGAAGGAGATCTAGACACTCATTGTGGGTTTCTTGGCACAGCTTGGCTAAGTTTCACTTGGGAGTCTGATTGGCTCTCTTAACTTCTGATGACTGATGTCTCCATGTAGTGTGGAGATGGTACTTAATTCCGAGGGCTTTGACAACGCTCTCCATTATTTCGGATGTAAAAATGGGTCTGTTATCACTCTGGATAGACCCAGGCCATTTAAACTGAAGGCTCACTTCTTTAAGGACTTTTTCCACCTCCAAGGCCCATTCTGACCTGATAGGGAAGCCTCTGTCCACTCAGGAAAGGTGTCACTGCATACCAGGAGGTGCATGTTCCATTTACACATAGGCAGGTGGGTGATGTCTATTTGCCAGTCTTCTTCAGGGGAGGACCCACATCTTTGTACTGGTTTAGGGAATGAGGAAGGATGAACCTGTGGATTATGGACAGCACAGATGGAGCACGTCTTATAGAGCCGGGTTACAATGTTATGGACTCCAGGCCCTATCAAGAGCCTATGTGCCATACCAGTGGTAGCACCTCACCCTAGGAGGAAGGCACCATGTAGGGACTTAATGACTTTCCATTGCACTCACTGACCAAGAACAATAGGAGTCCCAATACCACCAGTGGCCCCTTTGAACTCCATCTTCATTATGGGCCATTTGAAGCTCTTTGGTACAATATTCTGGCTCGAAGTAAAGGTCTGGAAATGGACCACGGGTAGAGCTATTGATGGGCTGAAATTATATTGAAGAGTGGCCTATTTAGCTGTGGAATCTGCTTTCAAATTATCCTGGGAGAGGGGGGTCTAAGGAGGCTTGGTATTTTCGGCAATGGACAGCTGCTACCTCACTCGGGAGATTTTACTGTCTCGAGGAGAAGGCTGAGGATCTCTGGTCTATGTTTTATTGGAGACTAGTCAAAAGTCCTCTTTCTTTCCAGGTGGCGGCATGCGTATATATTTAAGTTCAGAAAGGCATACTTGGAGTCAGGATATGTATTGACTCTCTTGCCCTGGACAAGTTGGAGAGCCCAAGTGAGGACAACAAGTCCTGCCTTTTGGGGAGAAGTCCCAGCCAGGCTGGAGTCCTCTTGATTCAGTGACCTGGGTAGGGCTCGCTACGCAGGTAAAACCGGCCCTCCTGATGCCATCCCTGATGAAACTGCTGCCATGTGCAAACCATGTGGCAGCCAGCCCTTTAATGGCTGTCCCTGAGGTTGGGACAGCTGGCATAATCCTAGGTGATGGTTTGTCCACGCTCGTGTTCTATCTGTTGGTTAGTTGGGAGGAGGGTGGCTTGGAGAAGACTTCTGAGCAGGAAATCAGAAGGAATGGAAGAGGCTGTTTCCGTGATCATTTTTGCAGACAGGCATTGTGGGAAACCTAACGGGCCTATCCAATCCCTGAGTTAGTCCCGACCCATTAGTGGGGACTTGACAGGGCATCTCCTGATAGTTCCCGAGACTTTTGACCCAATGGCCATGACCTGGTAAGGCCAAACTGCTTGGGGTTTGGTCATGGACGGCATAGAGAGCCTCTGTCTGAGTTTCTTCCCATGTGGGAACCTGACGGGCACCTGCCAGATTATCTATAACCAAGTCCAGCTTCTATGAAAGGGTTCCCTGATAAAGCTGAGCTCCTTGGGGGCCGAACATCTCCAGCCTGTGTGAGTGTGAATCTCTTTTTCTTTTGAACCTTAGAATCTCCCCTATGTCCATGGGGAATCCAGACACAGAGTCTAGAACCTGGATGCCTTGTTGGCTGGATGCATCTGAGCCAACTCCAGCTCCACCTAATATCCTGTCTAGGGCGGGATAGCAAGCAGGTCCCTAAAACTCCAAAAACCACGCAGTTCTCCAAAGATGTGGCTCTCAGCCCTGCTGGCTGAAAAATGGGCACTTGCACAGAAGCTATTCTACCGTTCGGCAGTCTAAGAATAGGGAGTAAGACATGTCCCTAGAAAACACTTCGTCTCACTAGATCAAGCCACAAAGCACGCATGCCTGGTAACATGCCTCAGGATCAAAGTTGGAACTATATCATGTACAGGTACAAACTCCCAATGATGAGTGTCATCATACTGTATACATAACGTGAACCAATAAACTTAATGAATAATAAATAAAAAAAGATAAAATTTAGGCACTATGTAAATTTGGTCAGCAAATACGAGGTTACATATCCTTTTAGAGAGGGGCATAAGTCTGAGGCCACAGCTATCACAACAAAAACAAAACCAAGTAGAATGGAGAGAAAAACCAGCATTAGGGAAGAGACCCCCAGAGAGAGGTAGGCATTAGCACCTGGGGGAGAACCAGCTGCTGGCCAGAGCTGCCTGTGAGCTATCGCTTTTCACCATCTTTTTTTTGGGGTGAACATCGCCTCTTTTAAAACAACTATAAATTTTTCTTTCTGTTCCACATGAGGAAGCACTGCCCTTCTTAACTATTTCTCCCTGACTTGTTCAGCACTAAAAACCGAAAGCAAAACCAGACAGGGGAAGGCTGGGGGTGGGGCAGGGACAGGAGGGACCCAGATCTTTCCTGAGGAGGAGGAATGGAAGTAAGCCAGGAAAAGCACTCTCTCAGCATGACCCCCGAGCACCCAAACCCTTGTGCCCAACAAAGGGGAACAGAGAGAGTCTCCCCATCGAGCAGCGTGTCACCTTCCTTTTTGGCTGGCTTCTGAGCTGCTGGCTGCTGGCTGGCGATATCTGTTAACATCTCCCGGGGTCTGTTGTTATCTCCACGCTGCCTCTCACCAAAATGTTCCTGTGTCGTGGACAGGTACAGTCCAGGTGCTTGCGTGTGAAAGCAAAGCATTGCCAGGTGTACACCTGGTAGCAAGTGGTAAAGCAGCTACTCTGATTGACGGTCAGTAGAAGTTGTCCAAAAACGGTCAGAACAGAGGAATTTGAATGCACTCACCATAAAGAAATTATAAAAGTTTAAGGCGACAGACGCCTTGAATTCATCACTACTCACTGTATACATGCACACAAAAAACAAAAATATAACACAGACATCTAGGTTCATGAGCCCCCTCTGCTGCGGGGGAGACTTGGAAGGGGGCTGGCTGCACAATACAAGGGCCAGAGAAATCATATTTCACATTTCTTCTCTATAGAATCCTGCTTTTTAACCCCAGTCTCTCTTGGCTTGAACAAATAGCTAACCATAAAGAGAACGGGCCTTGAAACATTCAGAACCCTAGAAAAAAATCTGTAAATATTGTGAAAGGTTCTGTAAGGACTGTGGTTTTCAGACTTTTCCTTTAGACGAGTATAATTTTTAGTATGAAAACTCACATTTTGGCTTCTGGAGATACAAGGCAGTTTTTGAATTCCATAGGAAAATTATACATTGCAACAAACCTGGCTAGCCTATTAGTAGTGAACTCATTCCCTCCTTGCATAACACCAAATGTGAAATATGCTGTTTGCACTTTGAAGGCTGGAGTTTTAAAGACATAGATGGAATAGAATAAATGGAAAAGATTCTAGTCAGAGCTGATGATAGAAAGAAGAGTTTTTGTGTACATATATGAACATTGGGTCGCCATTGCTCTTTAATTTCTCACTCATTTGGGATATGTGTGACTGGAAGTTATGTACCAAAGCTGTTCTGGTTCTGGGTATTGAGGAAACAAGACGTCCGTTCTCTTACAGTTCACGTTTTAGTTGGGTAAGGGAGAGATTGGCCATAAACTTGTAAAAGCAATTACAAATTTTATGGGCCGGGGATTTAGCTCAGTGGTTCCACCACCTGTTTTGCAAGCGCAAGGTTTCAAGTTCAATCCCTGGTACCAACAAACAAAAAACCTAATTACAAATTTTAAATAGTGGTGACAGTAAGGAATAACAGAGGGGGCTGGTGTACAGCGACAGAGGCGGCTGCTGCAGATTGAACGGTCAGGGGCACGGTCCCTGAGAAGGTGCTTTCCCGGCTGAGGTACAGGGAGGAGATGGGGCCTTTCATGTGACGCCCTGGGAAGCGAGTGTCCCAGGCATCCGAGCAGTGCGTGCAAAGAGGGCGAGGCAGGGACACAGCTGGGGCGTTTGAGTAACGGAGCGTGAATGGAACACGGTGACCGGAGTGGACAGTGAGGGTCGGAAGTCAGACGCATCGGCGTGCAGCCAGTGCCTTGTAGACAAGGGGAGGAGGGGGAATTTTATCCAAGGTGAAAAAGTCTCCGAGTACTTTGGGACAGGACAGATAGGGTCCGATTTCTATCGGAAAGGAAGCATTTTGGCTGTTACATGGAGAATGGAGAAGAATGAGGGTAGGCTGAGGGGTCCGGAAGAGGGCGCAGCATCTGAGCAAGAGCCCAGAGCAGCGAGGCAGGCAGTGGGGGGAGACAAGTGGCGAATTTAGAATAGGTTTGGGGACTTGAGTACAATTGGACGGCAGAACACAAGCAAGGCCCCGGCTTTGATCACCAGCATAAGAAAAGGGCAAGACTGCTAGGATGGGGCTTTGGGAAGTTAAAAGTTTTAAATTTTGCTGGGGATTTACTCAGTGGCTCTGCCGCCTGCCTAGCAAGCACAAGGTCCCGAGTTCGATCCCTAGTACCAAAAAAAAAAAAAAAGTTTTAAAATTTAAATTCTTTTTTTTCCATCTAAAAAATTGTAGCAAAAAAATTAAACAAATAAATAATCAAAAATAAAAATTGTAGCAAAAGCTGGGTGTGGTGGCACACACCTGTAATCCTAGCACTTGGGAGGCTGAGGCAGGAGGAGGATCACTGGGAGTTCGAGACCAGCCTGGGCTACACAGTGAGTTCCAGAGCAGTCTGAACTACATAGTGAGACCCTGTCTCAAAAACCAAAACAACAACAAAAAATTGTAGCAAAATACATATAACATAAAATTTATCACTGTAACCATTTAGTTTGATTGATTTGACTTTTTGAGACAGGGTCTCTCTGTGCAGTTCAGGCTGGTCCGGAGCTCACTATACAGCTCAAACTGGGCTCGAATCTGCAGTGATCCTAGAGTTCACTTACACGAGTTACATTTGCACCATTGTGCAACCATTACCGCCTAGAGTTCTTTTTATCTCTCAGAACTGCCAGACCCATTCAACTGTAACTCCTCTTTCCTGTTCATGGAAACCACTATTCTACTTCCTGTCCCTATGAATCTGACCACTGTAGGCACATCAAAGAAGAGGCAGCATATAGTTTTTGTCCTTTTGTGAGTGATTTACTGCCACTGAGTATGTCCTTAAGATCCATATGTGTCAAATAGCATGTACTAGAACTTCCTTCCTTTTTAAGACTGAATAACGTTTCGTTCATTAAATAACCCTCCTGCCTCAGCCTCCCAGAGAGCTGGGTTGCAGGTGAGCCCCACCACACCTAGCTGCCTAGTTTTTCTCTTGTGCTTGAATTGGTCTCCTGTTGTTTTGTTTACCATGGAAAGAGGATAGTTTGTATGACTGCTCTGAAGAGAAGTTAAAGTGAATAAGGATGGTGAATAGGAAAAAAAAAAATCAAAAGAACCAGGGTAGTGGCAAGCATATGGTGAACAGGGGGGTTCCAGAGGTATGAACTGTGATGGAACCCAGGGGACGTCAGGTCAGAGCTGAAGGGTTGGGAGAAAAACAGAAGGTCCCACAGTGAGACAGGGCCGCTGTGACTATGACGGGAGTGTCCCTAGCCACGAGCGTGTGAGGCACAGGAAAAGCCAAGTACAGAAGAGCAGAAGACCGGGGCTGCTCGTCTGCCAAGGGGCACGGCCCCTGGGGCTGGGTCCCACAGATGTCACTGACTACAGCCAGGCAGGCTGCTGGTAACGGCAACCGGAAGGCACAACGCAGACCCAGCAGAGGCACCCTACGAGCTTGAAGGTGGAGGCCATTTCAGGGAACCAGGAAAACACCGCATCCGGGCCTCAGGTTCCTCGCCAAGTGAGAAATGAGCAGCCTCCCTCCTCTAAGAGACACAGCCCGGGACTGGTGAGTTCTCGGGTAGCCAGGCCTCCGGGCAGGGAGAGGAGACGGAGAGGACAACCAGGGAGATACCTGAGCGGAGCTGTTCCTCAGTACCGGAAGGGGCTGCCGAGGACCCGGACCAGGATCAGGACCAGCCCCAGCGGGAGGGTGAGCAGGTGGGCATGCAGGGTGGGAGGGACTACAGGCTTCCGGGGCAGGAGCGCTGACAAGGAGGCCAGCACTGGCAGCGCTGGTGGAAGCTTGTCTCAAGGTTCTTGGAATCAGGTTTAGTTTTCTGTGTGAACACAGACAGATGCTCTGGGTGAGAGTTCAAATCCTCATTTTTTTTTTTTTTTTACAATCTGTTTACCAATCTGTTAAATATAACCCTGGGACAAGGTGATTCACCTCAGCAGATCAGCTTGGCTTGGTCTGAACCAGGGTAAAGGTGACAGCTGCTCCAGAAGAATGAAGGGGAGCTGAACGAACAGCCAGCTCTGAGGCGAAGAAAACGACTTTGCCCTGGGTTTCAGCCTCCTCAGAGCTCAGTTCAAGTTGAGGACACAGGGTTGGCTACTAGAATGGCAGGCAGAACTTAGATCTCTCCAGACTGCGTCCCGGGGGTACACATTTTACATTTTTCCTGTTCCTCTTCTCTGACTCCAATTCTGGAATTAGGGGTTGGAGAGTAGCTCAGTGATAAACCTCTTTCCTCGCAAGCTCAAGGCTCTGGCTTCTAACCTTATCACCAAAGAAAAAAAGGAAAGAAAAGAAAAGAGCCAACAGAAAAAAGAAAACAATTACCAAAACCTAGCGTTTAACAGACATTCAATTTTAAAAATATTAAGCTTCTTTATGATTAAAAAATAATATATAGTTATTCAGGAAACATTTGTAAAGTGTGGAGAACTAAGTAAAAGAAGCTAAAACAAAAGTTATCTATTATTCTAACATCTAAACATACTACTGTAGATACTTTAGCATTTTTCCTTCCTTCCAATCTTTTATTCACACCTTTTAAACACAGTTTGTTCATTCATTCATTATTTAGGTAATATTGGCGCCCGTGTGTGTGTGTGTGTGTGTGTGTGTGTGTGTGTGTGTGTGATGTTGGGGGCTGAATTGAATATGAGACTGTGCATGCTAGGCAAGCACACTGCCACTGAGCTATGCTCCCAGCCTACTCATATGGATTTTATTTTACTTTATTTTATTTTTTTGGTACCTGGTATTGAACTTGTTCCTTGCACTTGCAAGGCAGGCGGCAGCAACACTGAGCTAAATCCCCGGCCCGCATATGAATTTTAAACATTTGCATTGTATCACAAACACTTTATCATGTTATTAAAATAATCATTAAACACTATCTTTAAAAGTTGCAGAACATTCCTTGATAAGGACTGTAACTATTTCTGTACTCAGTTTTTTCCTTTCCCTGACCCTTGTCCCTTGCCTTACTCCTTTAGCCCTTTTCTTCCTATTTTACATTATCAGTTATACAATTTGAACCTTATTTATACTTTCAGTTTCTCACACCAGAGAAACTATTCGGTTTTCCACATATACTTAATTTTTTAAATTACAAAAATGCTATAATAAACATGTATACTCCTACTATTTCCAAACCTTTGATTAGCTATGGAGTTAATACTTAAAAAATAAAAACCAGGGCCAGGGATTTAGCTCAGTGTTTCCACCACACACCTTGCAAGCACAAGGACGGAGTTGGATACCCGGTACCCGCCTCCCCCAAAATCCAACAAATAAAACCACAAACCAAGCATTTTAAGAATCTGAAAGCACTGCCAATTTGTTTTCCAAAAAACAAAAAGCAATTGATGTTGCATCAGAGGAGTATAAGAGTGCATATCTCCATATAATCTCATGAATATTGAATACTGCAGCTTCCATGCTTTGCTATTGTGCTACTCGGAAAACGGTGTAGCTGGATAAGGTGTCTCAGACCTATAATCCCAACGCTCTGAGAGCCTGAGGCAGGAAGATGGTAAGTCTGAGCCAGGACGGTCTGGCGAGATCCTGTCTCAAACTAAAACATAAAAAAGGCTGGGAATGTAGCTCAGCGTGAAAGCCCCACATTCAATCCTTGGTACCAGAAGGAAAAAAAAACAAGAAAAGAAAACACCATCACGGTATTCTTTCAATGGGTGACTTGTCAAGCAGAACACTTTTGTGTGCTCATTAGCCAGTGTTTTCTCTTTTGGACACTAATAATTACTTTTCCCTTTCCACTATGACGACCACGACGACGACGATGATGATGATATGTTCACTCATTTACTCAGCAGATATTTATGGGCCAAATACTGTGTTTTGCTTTGCTTTGCTTGCAGTCACGGAGAGCAAAGCCAGGGCGCTGGGCACGCTAGGCAAGGGCTCCACCGCTAGCTGTCCCCGCGCCCCGAACACTTCTGAACGCTGAGCGTCACTGGGTGCCCTCATGGAGCGTACGTTCCAGTGGAGGAAGAAGCAAACAGTGAAGGTGTCAGAGAGTGACAAGTACCGGGAGAAAAGCGAAGCAAGGATGAGTAAGGTTAAGACACAGACAGAAGGGACAAGCACACAGAGTGGCCCCAGGGACAGGGGACTCAGAAGTGTGTCCAGGTACCCAAAGGATGTAGAGCAACCTGAATGAAGAGAGCAACGGAGAGAGAAGGAGGTGGTGTCAGAGGGCTAATGTACAGAAGTCCAGACAGAATACAGCCCTATGAGCCAGTGACCATATATAATTTATCATCCACACTGGGAGACTTCATTTGTTTTCAAACCTGGTTCTTCCTATGCTGCCCAGGCTAGACTCAAATTTCTGGGCTCAAATGATCTTCCTGCCTCAGCCTCCCAAGTGGCCCGACTGGAGATATGCTCCAACCTGCTGAGCTACACTGGGAGACTCTGAGAGTGAATGGTGGGAGAAGGGCTATGGATAATTACACTAGGTCAATAAATATAAATTGGGACCGTCCTGGACCAAGTGTAACAGATAATCTTCCTACGTACTGGCTGTCTGTTTGTATGTTTCTGAGACAGGGTCTCACTATTCATTCAGGCTGACCTTCAACTCCCTATGTGGCCCAGGCCGGCCTTGAACTCATGACAATCCCCCTGCCTCGGCCTCCCTTGGCTTGGGATTCCAGGCGTGTGCCAGCACACCTGGCAGACCTCGTGCTTTTAAATATCTAAGGTAGGGAGCTGTTGGAAGTTTCTGAGCAGAAAAGCAACGTGATCTGATTGAGATTGCTCTGCTATGCTGACAGTAGGTCAAAGGGGAGCAGGGGAAGAATGAACAAGAAGGAACCTGTTAGGAAGCCAGCAGAACCCAGCCAAGAAACCAGAGTCCAGCTGCGTTGGAATTCTGGCCGAAGATGTATGGGCAAGTTGGATTTGGGCTGTGAGGAGAAAGAACAGAACAAACAAATAAAAAAAGGGGAGTTGCCACTTACTGAGACGGAGAGGACTTTAGACAGAAATTCGGAGAGGCGATTAAGCACAAGGCAAATTTGGACTGTTCAATTGGAGACGTGTATTATGTACACGGGGGAGGATATAATGAGTACGCAGTCTGTGAGCTTGGGGTCCGACTCCGTTTTTATGTGGCGGCTGTCAATGTGGAGGAGAAACTTAAAACCATGAGACTGGTATTGAATAGAGGAAGAGAACCAAACACTAAGTTCTGAGCACTCCAGTGGTAAGGAGTTTGGAGACAAGAAAGAAAGGACAGAAGACGGGAAAGGAACAGCTATCGAGGGGAAAGGGAAACCAAGCAAGTGTGGGGTCCGAGAAAGCATTTCATGGAAGACAGAGAACTGAATTTGTCAAACGCCTGGAGGACTCAGAGGAGGACCGGAATACTCATTAAACTCAGAAACATGCACGTCACTGGGGAACCAGAGAAAACTTTTCTAGTGAAAGGTGGGGGCTAAAGCCTGTTTGTGGTGGGTTCCAGAGAAAACTAGAAGGCAAAAAATTGGAAGTAGCAAGCACAAAGCCATCTTTCGAGAAGTCTCGCTGGAATGGGACAGCGAGAACCAAGGGACCAGCAGCCGGGTCGAGAGAACTTTTCAGGGCTGTGGAGGAGCAGCCCTCCTGCCTGCTGAACAAGGAGGATCTCCAGCGAGGGAGAAGCCAGAGGCCGGACAAGGGCTGGAGAGCCCGGGAGCAGGCCCTGCAGTGCGTCGGCGCTGGGAGAAGGGCCTGGGAAGACCACAGGGGCCTCTGAGGGAGGAGCAGTGGCTGAGCGGAAAGACGGGAACAGACGCTCAGGGGCCGGGGTGACAGGGGCTTCTGGGTGCTCTTTCCCCTTCCTCCTCCTAGTTTCTAACGCAGCAGGAAGCAAAAGCCCTCAAGCGGGGGAGTGTGGGACAGGAGGTGCTGTGCTTGTGAGGAAAAGGTCACCCCGAACGACAGGGGAACGGGACAGGGATCTCGGGTCCTCTGGGAGTTACCGATGGTGAATGTGAAGCTGGTCACCAGGGTTGTGTAATTTTTTTCCAGTTTTACTCAGGGGGCAGGCGGAAGTGAAAAGGTGTGTGTGGTGGGTAGGAGTGAACCAGAGTCGTCCCTCTTTAATGTTTAGAAAAACTTGAAGAGCACTTAATGTTTAGGTGCATAAACATTAAAATGTCTACCCATTAAACATAACATTGCCAAGCTGGGTGTGGCGGCGCACACCTGTAGTCCTAGTACTGGGGAGGCTGAGGCAGGAGGATCAAGGTGAGTTTGAGGCCAGAATGGAACTACATGATAAGTCCAAGGTCAGCCTGAACTGCATAGCGACACCCTGTCTCAACCCCCGCCCCCAAAAAACCTCCCAAAAAACATTTCCACCAGTTAGAGCTATATTTTAGTGAAGATAAATATCCAACGGCTATTACCACGAAAGCACTATGGTGAACAGTCCTAGGGAGGAGGGAAGATGCGCGACACAGGTGCCTGGCCTCCCACAGCTGAGAGCAGCGTACAAGGACAGCTGAGCAAGGCGACAAGCGCCAGAAGAGCCTGGCTGGTGGGAGGAGTGAGGACAGCTCTCTAGGAGGCCGGCAGACTGGTGGGGAGACACCTAGACCAGCTGCAGGCCAGGCAGCCGAGGACACACCTGCACTGCCCTCCTCCGAGCATGAATTATTCTAGGATATCCTGCAGGGATCAAAGCAACAATGAAAAATGAGAAACAGCGTGTCAGCGTCTAAGACAGAAAATGTGAACAACATCGGGAAAATATCCAGAGTGAACCAGTGGGGTGGAGCCGCGTGTCGAGATTATGCAGCGATAATCGCTTTTAGGAGAGGTGCCAATCACAAGCAGCAGGTCCAAAGTAGTGGCTGCCCGGCCCGCGGGCAGGCTACATCTCTGGATACGACTGAGGATGAGTCCCTTACCACAGAGCTGCTCTCCAGAGGCCACTGCAGGACAGCACGCAGCTCTAGGCCAGCAGGAGTGGCGGAGCTAAGTGATCTCAGGGGCCGAGCGCAGACCGAGACGCAGCCCCAGCCTCCTGAGCTCGCGGCAATGTATGATCCGCTTTGCAGCCGCCACCTTTGCCTCAGTCGCCGCTCAGTCGCCGCTCAGTCGCGGCTCTGAGGTTCTGCCCGTGCAGAGGATGCAGGGGGATGAGGTGCGGAGGAAGGCCTGTGCCCGGGAAAGGAACAGTTTTAGACTTTCGCTGCCTTCTTTCTCCGCAATCACCCCTCCGGCTGTTGGGCACGCAAGCATTCTCTACCTATCCAACTGGTTTGTCCAGTTTTCCTGATTTTCTTTTTACCGGCAAAATGTATCATATTGTGAGTCAGTTTAGGGAAACAGAAGGCTTTGTCACATGCTCTTAAAAAAAAAAAAATCATAGCAGACAGGGACCGTTCAATAGTCTGCGAGGCATAACAGCTGCAACTGTAGCCAGATCACCTGTGGCCCCTTCTTGAAGGCAGATAGGCTGTGGGACCTACTATTGATCTCTTGCTGCATTTCACTAGCAAAATACTATTTATATCCACCATTGTGATATAATAAGAATATATTTGATTTTCATCCCTGGTTCTTATCCTAGAGCTCCTAAACCCCCTGGAATGTCCTGACTAGAAAGGAGTTCTTTTGTTATTCATCATAAACTCCTTTGATAATTTTATACTAATTACTTATGGTGTGGCCTCCGGAAGGGACCCATCACCAGACCAAGGGACAGGAGAAAAGGACTGGAACTCTGGGTTCACCCACTGACCTCTGGGACGGGGACGCTGGACAGCAAGCTCTGCAAAGCTCTTGACAGAGACCTGACGAGGTTTTGGGATAAAGTGAGCAAGGAGCACATCCTTCTGCAGGTCTGTTGGGCTGTTCATCTGCATCCTGCTTAACAGACCGGCAAGTGTGTTTCCCTGAATTCTGCGAGTCATCCTAGCCAGTATGACTGGGAGGTCCTGGGGGTCATGGGAGCCCTGGCCTTATTGGTCAGACATATGGTGGCCTGGACTTGCAGCTGGCATCAAAAGTGGGGCTGTCTTATGGGACTGAGCCCTTGATCCTATGGGCTCTGACACTCTCCAGGCAGCTAGCGTCAGAATTGAAGTCTTCATTTAGAACAGGCATCTTCTGGAGAACTGTGTGACATGTGGGGGGACAACCACCTCCCACCTCTGTCAGAGAAATACTTTGTATTAGTGTGACGATAGAGGGAAAAGCCTTTTTTCTAACATCCATCCCTTCTTCTCAAAGGAGGGCTGAGACTTAGCTCGGTGGCACCATGCCTGCCTGGCAAGTGCAAGGTCCTGAGTTTGATTCAGAGTATAAAAAGAAAATTAATGTTCAAAAGAGGATGTGACATTTTCTGGATGTGAATACTGTACACAGTGGTCCCACAGAATCCCTGGGAGATTAGTTCTAGGACCCCCCTTGGAAACCACGACAGTCCATCATATGAAATGGTGTGGCATTTGCATATAAACTACACATTTCCTCCTGTACACTTTAAACCAAGTCCAGACGACTTATAATGCCTGAGACAATGTAAGTGTACTTGGGTAGCCATTATACTGTATTGCTTAGGGGATAATTACACTAAAAGTCTGTACCCGTTCAATACAGACACAGCCATCTTAGGTTTAACTGTGTAGTAGTAAGTCAGCAACTGTTGGCTGAGTTTAAGGATTCGGACCCTGTACACTGTATAATCCTCTTTCACATGTACACATCTACAATACTCCTACACACCGCGGTGTTGCACCTGTGTTGAAGCAATGACCTTTTTATTTGGATGGTGTTGGTGTGTTGGGAAAAGAATGTTACTCTATAAGGATTTTGCCAGTTCTTGACTAACATGTTTTCAAGAAATCTTACAAACACATTTCATAGAATTAAGTAGTAAGGAGGACTCTCTGGAAATGTTTGTTTTCAAAAATAAGGGGGCTATCTGGAAAGAGTGGTCCAGAGTTTACTAGACGACAGGCACTTCTCTCTCTGTGGCAAGGTCTGCTTTAGTGTTACTTGTTACTGTAGTCCGTTTCAGCAGGAAAGGCTTTGGTTTCTTCAGGGAGTCTTAGGCATTTGTGTTTTTCAGCTTGCCAAATGCAGAACAAATTTTATCAGAATGCAGTTATTAGAACCTTGGGACTTTCTTCTCTCTCTGTTGAGTCTTTTGATTTTTTCCCAGATCTGAACCTGAAAACACAATTACTGCTAAAGAAAGGGAAATATTCAAGATTCTTCTCAAAGAGCCACACTGAGAAACATTTGTCCAAACAAGAAACAAGTAATTATTTGAAATCTAATTGAAGACCCTCATGAGTATAGATCCACTATTCCACAATTTTGAATATCTGGGATCATTTTCTTAACTAAATACAAAACCCAGAATTTAAACTCATTCACAGTTAAAGTTGATACTGAAGGAGTAACAGTGATACCTCTACTGTCAAACTCAGTTCATTCCAAATCATGTTCAAAAAGAAAAGTTCAAGAACTGGACAGACATATTTTTCCCAATAAAAAAATAATGGAAATCCAAATAATTGGTTCTAAGGCCCCAAAATTATACTTATAAATCTATTTTTCCAGGACTTCAAATTTCATAATTTCTTTCTTTCTTTAACTCCATTGTGGTTCTCAAAGTTTTCCTGCTTTGAGGAAAACTTTTAGCTTTACTGCAGGTATCACTTTCTTTGGATCCATGGTTATCATATTTTATGCACATAAAGTGTAAAAGAAGGCTGGGTGTGGTGACACAGGCCTGTAATCCCAGCACTGGGGAGGTTGAGGCAGGAGGATCACTGTGAATTCAAGGCCATCCTGGGCTACACAGTAAGATCCTGTCTCAAAAAAAAGATGAATGTTTTAACCACTAACACAAGCACTATGTGTTGTCTGGGTGAGAGTGGTGCTTGGACTAAGGTTCTCTCCTTTGTGTCTGTGGCCCTGCACAGGTTTTTTTCAAATTGGACTTTTGGTTTGACTGTCAGCAAAGTTATGAACACTGGACAGATTTTTTTTCAACTTTGCTGTTTGAGCAGAGAAAAGTTCGAGCTTGGAGCCTTTTGACAACCGAGGTATCACTGTATATCATTAGCAGAAAATATAAAAAATGGGTACCTTTTGTTGTACAACTTTTGTCAGGAATCAAATTCATGTATGCATACAAATAGCCTGATTACAGCCAGACACTGCAAACCCTACTTTTATGACCTCAAACTAACCATGTAAAATAGTCCCATATAATAGATGGGAACACTGAGGTTTAAGAAAATGTAAACGTTTTCCCTGAATTAAACAGTGCATGGGGGGTATTAAGCCAGGTAGATTCACCTTAGAATCTCAGTTTCTCCATATTACTAATTTTCATGGTCGTTGTTTTTGTGGAACTATGACTAGAACCCAGGGCTTTGTGTGTGCCCCACAAGCACTCCGCCACTAAGGAGTGCACCCAGCTCCCTCCAGGGACAGACCCAGACTCGGAATCTCCGTCGGCTGCTCCCTGTGTCCTTTGTCACACACTGCTCTGAGTAAGAGAAGTGTTTTCCTAAGGTCTGAGAAGCGTTCTTAGCAAATCACTGAACACGAGGAGGGGCTATGGAAAAGCAGACTTTCCAGCCGGGTCACACAGAAGTGTGGGGCGCCTGCTCGGCGTGTGAGGCAAGGGAAGTACTGGGGGCTGAGCTCTTGAGCCTGTGCAGCCTGATGCTAAATCCAAGTGGGGTCCGGAATGAACTGAGCTGTAGGGTACCCAAAAGGGTCAGAGTTGGCTCGTGTCAAAAAGAACTCCCCCGTACCACCTTGTAGTATGGAAACCAATATTGTATTTTAATTTGCATTTCTTTACTGGTGTGAAGTAATTCTTCACATGCATATTGGAAATTTAACTCTCCTCTTGTATAAACTGCCTGTTTATGTCCTTAACCAGTTTTCCTATTGCGTTGTCTTTTTTTCCCACTGATTACTAAGAGCCTTTTGTATATTAGCCGCGTTAGCCCGCATTTGTATTTTGTGTTGCAAATATTTTTCCACGTCTTATTGACTTTTGTCTTATGGTTCATTTTTGCTTTTAAGAAACTGTATGATTAGGTAACTAGGTATACCAATCTTTTCCTTTACGGCTCTTTCATTTTGACAATATTCTCTGAAAGACGGGCTCTCTTTAGGTTTTCCTGGTTGTAAGTGTAGCTCAGCGGGGACCACCTGGCTACCATGCAAATTCCCAGGGCTGCACCCCAGCACCACAAAAATATTAAAATATAAAAGTATGTTCTCTTCATGTACATTTATGATTTATACTTTAAACTTATTTGTTTTACCTTTCTGACTTTAATCTAGATATACTTGATAGGATTCAATATTCTTATTTCCCTTTAAAAAATTTTTTTTCTCTCATTGAGTTTATTGGTACATTTTAGGTATACAGTCTTATTTCCTTAAAATGTCTGTTTCAACAGCTTTTACTGAATAATCTAACTCCTCCTATTTTGAATTGCTACTTTTTATCACATACTGAATTATTATAATTTCTTGGGTTTTATCTTGAACTGTAGTCTACACCATTAAACACTAAGTTTTTATCCATTACTTTACTTGCTTAACAAATACTTTGTCATCTGACAGACCTGGTCTCTATTTAACATTCTTCTTCTTCAGAACCCCCTCTTTTCTTTTTTTCAGTACTGGAGATTGAAGCCGGGGACTTGCACATGCCAGGCAAACACTCTACAGCTGAGCTACATCCCCAGCCCACTGTATTCTGAGATAGGATCTCAAAAAGTTGCCCAGGCTGCTTAGCTATTCTTTCATGTTTCTTCTTCGTTTGTTTGTTTCATTTTGTTTTTGGTACCAGGGATCAAACTCGGGCCCTTGCACTTGCAAGGCAGGTGGCGAAACCACTGAGCCAAATCCCTGGCCCTTACCGTGCTTATTCTTTAAGTTAATTTAAGTTCCACTTACCCTTTCACTTTCTGCATCTGTTCCAAGGTCTCTGGTAGAGTCACTCCAAAGCTTTCAGGGAAGAAAAGGGTGACAATTCCAATGAAGACAGTCAGACTGCCCATGACAATGTAGGGCAGAAGTCTGTTGTAAGCACCTGCAAACCACCAAACATAAGCACACTGGTTAGACCCAGGCATTCCCCGGACATTCATTTTTTTTTTTTGGTACCGGGGATCGAACTTGGGTCCTTGTGCTTGCAAGGCAGGCGGCGGAACCACCGAGCTAAATCCCCGGCCCTCCCTGGACATTCTTGAGAATCATTTCGTAAAGATGGCAAACAGTATAGGAGAGCAGTTTCAAGTTGGAACATATTCAGAAGCAAAATATTACAATTTCTTCTGGGCAGATGTCCTTGACTGAAATTTCATAATCTTACTAACTGATTTGCATTATCATAAGGTCCTTGTATTCTTTCTGGTCAACAGGCATCTTAGTCACGTGAGTGCGACAGACGTCCCTTTGACAGAAGTCTTTGCCTAGCAGCATTCTTTTTTAAGGTGGAGTTAACTGGAGGCAGGGGGCATCAAGTGGCAAGAGGCTGAGTACGCTGTTTCAGTGACAGGTTGTGGCCGCTACAATTCTAGTGTCTCTTTGCTTTTGCCTGAGCCCATGGCTACAGTGGAAAGCAAGGTCTGCAGAGTCCTGAGACTCCTAAAATCTAAGTAATATGTTCAATCCAATTTAAAGCAATAAATGAAAAGTGTCAGACAGGCTATGTCAAAGAACTGTGCCTGGAATTAGTTTCTCTACTTTATTAGGACAAGTTTGCAGTTCATGCAGTGTACAGTCAGCTTGGGGAGCGGTTACGTGAACATACTACAGCTTGTTCTTTTCAGTCCAGTTTGTACTTGTACTTTTTGTACTTGTCGATACTACGTGTTAGCTCATGTTACACTGTCTAATGTTTACCTTGATTGGGATTAGTGAGTTCCTGCACAGGGCACATCTTTATTCCTTCATTTCCCTTCTCTCTTCCTCCTCACCCTTCACTCTTGTTCCCTTGGATCACTTATCTATGGCAAGAGATCCATTCCCTTGTACCTTTCTAGCCATCCTTTATCACTCTCTGTGCTCTGTCTTACTCCAATGAGAGATCTCACTTGGTATCTAAGCTTGTGTGTTGGGTTCATTTCACTCAACATTTTATTTTCCAGCGGCAGCCATTTTCCTACCAACGTCTCAAGTGCGTCATTCTTTATAGCTGAGTATTGGGAATTCGTCTCTTTTTGCAGCATTTACACATCTTCATGGGTATGTAACTGGAAGAGTCATTCCACTGCTTCTCTATTGTGGAACTACTTAGGGGAATAACAGATCCCCATCTTCCTCCCTTTTTGCACACATAGAGTATAGAGGGAAAATACATCCATACACAGTATTCTATCTGGCCCAAAACACAAGAAAAAACATTGATCTGAGGCATTTCTGAGACTTGTGTTGCTAACCAGACTAGCTTTTGAGGTGTGGCTCTGGGGCTCCCCCAACTGGACTATCCGAATATAGTTAAAAAATATAAGGAAGCACGTAGAAGGGAACACTCCTTACACTGTAATACAGTATAATATTATTGTTCGGAGCAGCTGTGCACAGTAGGTTTATATTAGGAATGTATTTCTCTGTAAGGATTTAGCATGCATCTTTTATGAGAATTTACATGTCTTTGGAGTGTGTGTGTTTGAACCAGTAATTAACCAACAGATGATTAGAAGAACGGAGTGGGGGGGCCTGCGTTTCTCACCAATGGGGTCCCTGGTAGGGAGGAGACGTGGAATGCTGGGTCCTACCCCCACCAAACATCTTGGGAAAGCCTCTCTGTGCTATTATTCCAGATCGATACATTTGATTGTATAAAAACTAAACGTTTTTGCATTGCAGAAAATAATAAAGTCAGGGCTGGGATTTAGCTCAGTGGTTCTGCCACCTGCCTTGTAAGCACAAGGTCCCGAGTTCAATCTCTGGTACAAAAAAAAAAAAAAATCATAAAATCAAAATGCAAGAGACAAACTAGGAAAATTATTTACAACATAGACACAGAGGCTTTCTTTCCTTCCATTGCAAAGAACTCACACAAATCCAAAAGAAAACGATGAAAAGACCACTAGAAGAATGGGCCGTGAGCAGCGGGCTAAGGAATCTATGAAAACATACCCAGTGACATTTATAATGAAGGAAACAAAAGCAAAGGCAACAGGGCTGTGCATTTTTCATAGGACAGATTAAATATGACTATTTCAACATTGGCTAGATCCCATTGATGGTAAGGGTATGGGGAAACAACCACTCTCATCTACTGATAGCTGGATGGAAAATTGGCACAATACTTACAGTTCAATTTGGCACTATTTATGAAATTGTAAAAAGGCATTCTCTGTTGCAGAAATTTCACTTCTTTGAATCGATCTATGAATCCAAATATATGTAAAGAAATGCATGAAGGGTGTAGTGGCACAGGGAAACGTGGGTTGCAAAGTTACAGTACTTGTACAGATTGAACATTCTATATCCAAAATGCCTGGAGCCAGAAGTGTTTTCAATTTCACAGCTTTTTGGGTTTTGGAGTATTTGCATAGACTTTACCACATGAGCATTCATAATCTGAAAATCTGAAACCAGAATGTTCCAAAATCTGAACACCAACCTTCAAAAAGTTCCAGATTTTCAGATTAGGGTCATTTAACCTGTAATAGCAAAAACGTGGAAATGGTCTAACCGTCCATTCACTGGAAACTGGCTAAATAAATTATGCATATACAGGTATTGGAAGTCTATGTACTTACTAAAAACAGAACAAAAGAGTCTTAGAAACGATATTCTGGTAACAGTGTTAAGTTTTAAACAGGTACAAGCAATGTGTATAATTTTATTTGCCACAAGGAAATGTCTGAAGGGCAATTCACCAAACTCTTAGAATTGGCTTAGGTGATTTGGGGAAGTGGGGCAGAGTGGTGAACTTGGACTTTCTCCAGTATTTCCTAGGAGGTTTGAATTTTTCACCATGAAAATCTACTACCTTCATAACGAAAACTGATTTACAGGGAGAACATGGATGGATGCACCTCACCAAGGTAGACGAAGTAGGGAGCGATGATGCTGCCCACCCTGGAGGCCATGGAGGCAATGCCCACAGCCATGTTCCTGACCAGCGTCGGGTAGAGCTCTGCGGTGAAGACGTACAACATGGAGAAGGCTGCGGTGACCCCAAATTTCCCCAACATCACCAGGCCAATGGACAAGAAGTTGTAATCTAGAAAAGAGATCCACTGTATTCAGGCATGCCTTGAAGAGCGATTATAACTCCTTTTGCTTTGATGGGGAGTTTTCATTAGCATAAAGTATTCCCACAATAAGGTTTTCTCTTCAAATGGCCTGACCATTGGACTTGGGCAGGGATGGAGAGCATGGCTGGCTCTGTACTCTGTCCTCCTGTTATTCTAGAACATTAATGTATCCGCTGACCTTCGCCCATTTGTTTTTTATGTGTTCTAACAGTTTCTTGGGAAGTTGTTAACATATTAATATAGCTAAATTTAATCTTTAAAGACAGGCCAATCATTTTAACACTCTTCTTTATCATTAAGAAGTATGTTTCTATGTATATTATTGTGTATATTGACTTTTTGACTTAACATTTTAATATTATAAGAAAGACAAAGAGGAAAATGGACATTTAAGTTCCTTTGTGTGCTAATTAACTACTTAAAGATTCACACCACAAAAATCACCAAATTTATTCCAGAACCACCAGACACTACCAATGTTAATACCTGAATATACACTGCAGAGAAAAGATTTGAAAGTACCAAGAAATTTGGGAACACGAGTATGACTCAGAGAGGGGTCCAAGAGTTTATGGTGAAGAAGATAACCAGGAAACTTACTCTCCTTGTGTGGTTGGTGATTTCTTATTCCCAAAGCCACTTCTTCCATTTGAGAGGAGCTGTTTCCAACACAGGAAACTCCAAAGTTAGCTCTCACCTCTCTTAACTGGCCTACGACCGGCTTATGACGTACAGGCAGCGTCACCAAAGAGCAGAGATGGCAAGTAGCCCTCCGAGGCGCGGGTTCCAGGCAACTGCTTACCTGCAGGTACCAGCTGAATTAAGAGGAGCACGCCTCCTCCAAAGCAGAGGACGCCTGCGATGATGTAACGCCTGGGCAGCTTGCGCAGTAAGAGCCAGGCCAGGACATAAGCTGGAACTTCAATCAAGGCAGAGAGGAAACAGTTCAAGTAGATGTCTCCATGTAAATTAGGGACATTGAGAGACAGAGCAAAGTAACCCACCGAGGTTAGCATCCTGAAAGATAAAAACAGAAGACAAACATGGAGACCGCATAGCCCAACTCACTCCAAACTTTAGTGATCTATATCTTACTGTCCTCTAAGCAACCACTGGCTACAGGGAGCTATTTTTTTTTTTTTTTTTTTTTTTTTTTTTTTTTTTTTTTGGGT
>NW_022900921.1:3339250-3374996 GCF_012274545.1 Fukomys damarensis | reverse complement strand
TTTTTTTTTTTTTTTTTTTTTTTTTTTTTTGTACTGGGATCGAACTCAGGTCCTTTTGCTTGCAAGGGAGGCGGTAGAACCACTGAGCTAAAACCCTGGCCCTATAGGCAGCTATTTTTAAACAAATTAAAATTAAGTAAAATTTAAGTTTCTCTGTCACACCAGCCATGCTCCAAATGATCATGTGGCAGGTGCGAGGACTCTGGGTGCCTCAGAGAGGAAACATCTCCTTCTTTGCCCAGTGTCCTGTTAGACAGCGCTGGTCCTCATCTGGAGCCACCAGTGCTCTCTAATGCCCAGCTTCCATCTGGACCTTTGCTCATCATTAACATGACCCAAAAGCACAAACGTCTGAGGACGTTTCGGGAATACTGTTGGCTCTCTTTGGCTATATTAGACCACGTTGGGGGGAGCATAGCACTGATTCAAAGCAAAATGAAAAATAAAATCGATGGCCCTAGAAATCGTAATGATTTTCAAACTGAGGAATCAAAGCAGCCTGGATGGAAGCAGTGACTCATGGGTTGTTGATTCCATGGTGCTGCTGCTGAGAGGCGGTTGCATGGGTGGTGTGTGCAGGTAAGAGTGAAGGCGGCCTGTGGTGGGGACAGCCATCAGAAGGCCTAGGACACACTTGCTTAATTCAGAGGCATGGGCTCTGTCACTCATTTTTTTTTTTTTTAAATTGCAAAACAGGCTGGTTCTGGGATGGGGATTTAGCTCAGTGGTTCTGCCACCTGCTTCACAAGCACAAGTTTCTGAGTTCAATTCCCAGTACTAAAACCAAAACCAAAACCAAAACAGGCTGCTTCTAAAAATAGACTAGCTGCAGACTGAGGATGACTAGCACCAGTTCTGAGGATGAGGAATTTTCTTTTCTTTCTGCCATCATGAAGCAAGCAGGTTCTTTTTGTTTTGTTCCTCATTTCTTCGAAGGTACTTTACTAAATCTAATCTGCAGAGCCAATCCATTATTTCTGCTTCCTGAAACCACTTAGTTTGCCACTGGCAAGCATGGAAAGCTTGTCAGGATTCTGGTCACAAAAGTGGGGTCCAGGTTTTCTTAACCCTTTGCTCCACCGCTGGATCAGCTTCAGGAAGCAGGAGCTGAATTGGTACCTCTGCCTCCACATTGGGAATGTCATTACCCTAATCCTATAACCTTAAGGGAAGGGAACCCTTCTCCTGTGGGCCCTAGGACCGCAGGCTTAATGTTCCTTTGTTGCCATTCTTTTTCCAGTATCTAGTCTCACAGACTGAATTGAGGGATTTCCAAGTACCTTACAACTCTCTATAGTTTTATGTTGCCTCAGGATAACCCAGGCCTCCCATGCTTTCCTGGATTAAAGAACACCAGTTGGGTATTGCCTCTCACTACTTACCACAGTAGCAAAGACATAATGGTTATTTTGGCAATGTTCAAGGTCCTGAACAGGTCCAGAATGAAAACTTTTGGCTGCTTCAAGGAGGTTAGCTCCTGTAGCTAAAATAATGCAAACAAAAATGAAAACATGAGTTTTGAAGTAGTAAAGAAGCCCCAGCACCCATGTGCATGGCATGTCACTCATGACGTCACCTGAGTGTGCCTATGAGCCTGGAGGAGAGAGAAGGTCATCTGCATATGTGATGTTTACCCTGGCTCTTTAAAATGCCTGCAGCCCATTTTGGACAGGAGGCTTAGAAATATAAAACATCAGCCCCCAGTTTCATTCAAAGCCTAAAATCTCCCGCATCTTTATCACCCTGATCTGTGATCCTGGTGGGCTATTGAGAGGGAAGGTCAATGTATGTAACCCCGAAGTGTAGGCCCCTGACATGTCGTTCATCAGAGCATGAACTGTGATAGCACAGAGACCTAGGTCACAAACGCTCCTGAGAGCTATATGGTTCTGGGCAAGTCCCTTAATTTTTCCATGCCTCAGTTTCCTCTCCGAGAAAGAAGACTAAGGAGTCGAACATCTGCTGAGCATCAGTTGGGCTCTAGGCTATCACCCTGTACAGCTGCATTCCGCTCTTAAAGAAGACCTGTGAGGGAGTGGGCAGGGAAGTGACCGTCCCCGGAAGCTCTAACTGCAGGCTCTCCCTCCAGGGTGGGCTGTCCTGAGCAGGCCCATGTGCGAAGCTGCTGCATGGAGCAGAAGCCTGGGGTTTGAGGTCGGTCTTTATTCTCATTTATCCACAGCCTTCATCTGTGCCGGCCTGGTCTCCGTGATTAGACTACACGTTTCTTGACAACACGAATCATATAGGATACAAATCCAATAAATACTAATAAGTTCCCAGCCCTGAAAGTTGCTGGTGTTAGACACTCCCAAGGTCTTGTGATTTTTACAGCCAGTTAAGTTGACTAAAACTGGGGATGGACTGATTTGAAGGGCAAAAAATTAAGGATGTTTTGTCATGGGCAGGCTGCTGAGAGCTGCGTGCATTGCCACTGTAATGACGCCGCCGGCCGCAGCCAGGCTATGTGCTTCAGGAAAAGGTCCTGATGGCCAGGGCCAGAGGAGGCCCTTGGATGGGGCACTGCCAACCCCACATGCTCCACAGTTCTGTGTCCTGAGGTAGCCGCCTCTGTCTGCTTCAGGCATCCCGAGAGGGCCCCGCCATCTCCTAGCCAGGAATGCCCTCCCCCCACCCTTGCCGGTCACCGAAGCGAGTCCGGCTGCCCTCCTAGCACGGACCTGCGTCTGTGTCCTCGGGACACCCTGCTTTTCTCATTCTGTTCCACTGGCACGGGGTGTGCACTGCTCGGGTCCTAGCACTCCTTCTTCCTTCCCTGCTCACCTCTTCACCTCGTCTTCCTGCCCTCTTAGCCACATTCTTCCCCCCCCCACGAAGAGGCCAGCGCAGCGCGGCACACCGCACGTCCCCACTGCGAGGAGGCATGGTTGCTTCCACAGAGCCTCAGCTGTCCCCGTGGCCACCTGCCCTCAGAGGCCAACCCTCAGGCCTGTAGGCAGAGGTCACAGGGCCCTTGACAGGCCTTGCGGCCAGACTACAGACAGGCACAGGCAGGATACAGTGGGGAACTAGGGTGGTCTAACCCTCAAACACATTTTTTCCTCATTTCATCTGGACATTTACAAATCATCAGTATATAGTTGTAATCAATACTTTGGAACATTGCCAATAAAGAAGTTGGGGATAAACTTCCAAAATGAAGTGAACTACTTGCCATTTGCTGAGGAGCAGGTATATATATATATGTGTGTGTGTGTGAACTTAATTCTTTTTTTTTTGGTACCAAGGATCGAATTCAGGACCTTGTGCTTACAAAGCAGGTGGTGGAACCACTGAGCTAAATCCCCAGCGCTGAAGTTAATTATTTTTAAAATTTTGGTAGTACTGGAGATCAAAACCAGGGCCCTATGCATCCTAGGCAAGAACTCTTCTGCTGAGACACCTATAGCCATGAGCCGGTGAAAATCTTATGAGGGCTCCTCCCCAACTGCCTTTAAAAACACCGCTGCAGTGTGGCGGCTCATGCCCAGCAGGCATGATTTTAGAATGTTACTTAATTCTAAAACACCCCTTTACAGTAGATTTTTTTTGAGAGGCAGAGATTTCACTGTTGCCTAGGCTGACCAGAAACTCCTGGGCTTTAGAAATCCCCCTTCCTTGGCCTCTCAAGAAACTAGGGCTGTGGATGCCAGCCACCATGCACAGCTGGATTTCATTCCAGAAAATAATCATGATCGCATTCCTCACACCGAGGGATAGGGAAAACTTTTATAAATAGCAAAAACCTACGAAGTGTTACAACGTAGAATGACTTGTGTTATCTCTAACGGCAGTTTGTTTTGTTTTGCTCAGAACTAATAGGCACCAAAGGCACTAATTGCTGACTGAGGCATTTGGTCTGACCCTGAGATAGCAGGGCACAGCAAGGTCTTGAGCTCCAAAGAGACTGAAGCCACCTGATCATAAAAGTGTCAAGATCAAAAGGACCAGTGCCAACATTTGCTCCCCCCACCCTGAACGCCCCCTTCCTATGGACTAGAATAGATACTAGTTGAATCTTAAAGGTAAACTCCCCAACTGCAAAGAACTGTTACGTTTGGGTTGAAAAGATGAACTGTTCTGTGACCATGATTTGAACTGTGAGAATGAAGGGTAACCACACAAATGAAGTCCAGGCTGGGAAACCCTATAAAGGGAGGAGCTGTAACCCAGTGTGTGGTCGACCCTTATGCATGAGTAAATCTGTTATTTTACTTCTATTCTGTGTCCTCTCTGTGTGTCACTTATTATTTCCTTCCGTAACACGAGTACTACCAAGTACTTGGTAGGCACTTACCAAATATTGAATTAAATTAAATTCCATAAAACTAAGAATTCAGAGCCGACTTTCAGAGGAAATACCTACAAATTCTTACCTCTATAGGATCAAATATCACTGGAGGTGCAGTCACGCTGTTCATCTTTGCAGCTTTTTGGATGATATCTTCGGCCTCTCTAAATCTTTTCTGGGATATCAGCCACCGAGGAGATTCAGGAATACACCTAGAATTCATTTTCAGTAGTTAATCATGTTTCACATTAGAGGTTGACACTTATTTCTCGGCCACTCTCAGCAGGAGACACTGCTATCTGGACAATTTAATTCTGAAAACTTCTAGTTTGTCTTTATTTAAGCTTTTTTATTTTTGTGGTACAGGGGATTGGTCCCAGGGCCTCATGCATGCTAGACAAGTGCTCTACCACTAAGTTACATCCCTATCCCTATATTGTAATTTTAAATGACACATAGTAATTATACATATGTCTGAGGTAGAGTGATATTTCAATGCCAGTATACAATGTGTAATATGCAGCTGGTGTTTTGTTTGTTGCTTTGTTTGAGACAGGGTCTCCCTATGTGGTTCAGGCTGGCCTTGAACTCACTATGGAGCCTAGTTGGGCCTCCAACTCTTAGCGATCTTCCTGCCTCAGCCTCCGGAGTGCTGGGATAACAGGTGTATACCATCACATCTGGCTCATTGGATCACAGGTGTGTGACGCTGAACCACTGGAAGGGAATCCTTATAAGATTTTCACTGTTAGGGCCAGGGATTTAGCTCAGTGGTTCTGCCACCTGCCTTACAAGCACAAGGACCCGAGTTCGATCTCCAGTACTAAAACAAAACAAAACAAAACAAAAAAAAAAGCTTTTCACTGTCTTATAGAAATAATAGAAGCATCTTCTAATTCCAAAGTTCAGATCACATTTTTCCGCATAAGCCCTGGACTGGACCATGATGGTGGGCGTCCCCGTGGCGCCTCTGACCCTGGCAGCTGCAGAGGGACCATCAGAAGTGGAACAGCCAGCACGGCTCCTCCAGGACACCGTCCCTGGGCTGTAAGGACCCCAAAGAGACTGTCCTTCAGGGTTACCCTGCTGTGAGGATCCTGGGGGGCTCGCATCTCCCTGGGTAAAGGACGGCCAGGGCCCCTGTGCTCCACCAGCTTTTCTGGCAGCCAGGGGTGTGGACAGAGCACTAATGCCGCCCTGGCTGTCCCTGTGGCTTTCAGCAGGTTCTCAGGTCAGTGAGTTTCACAGCCAGCTTTTGGGAGATGAGTCTCCATGTCGTCTCATAAAAAAAATCTAAAACCTTCATTGTTAAATATTAAGATACTCCAGATACACTTATAACTGATATTCAAACGGTTGCAAATACAGGACTCTATTTATTTCTTCCTAGCTTTTCTCAGACACTCTTAGCCATTCTACCGGATCTTATTTTCCTTACTTAGGTATTAGTACTTAGTTATCCTAGAAAATAAATGACAAGTAGCACACACAGACCTGCCCTAGAATTAATAGCCCCCAAGCTGCACTGGGAATTTGCTCAGAGCAAAACACAGTGTATTGCATGGCCAACCCAGCAGCCACATTCCCCAGCCTCCTAGGACATGGGCTGGAAAGGAGCCCAGTTTGCATTTTCATAATACTCCCTTCACTTGGTACCTGTAGGGACTGCGGTGATGTCTGGCCACGGACCTTCAGTAATTAGAACTGTGTTGTCTAACAGAAACTTCTGAAATAGGCAAACCCGTGCTGTCCAATAGAGCACACAGTAACCACATATGGCGATGAAGCTAGCATAACTAGTATGGCTGAAGAAATGGAAATATGGCTTTATTTGCTTTTAATTAATTTGAATAGCCCCATGTGGCTGGCGGTTACTGGATTAGTGCAGAATTAATCTTACTCTAGCCACTATTGTATTTCATGGCTGCCTGTGTGTCTCAGAGGTATCTTTCCCCAACAAGGTTTTGCTTAGAAATATTCTTCCTTCCTTTCTCAGGTTCTCAGGGCCATCACTACCACTGGATTCCTAATGTGGAGTCAGCCAGAAATTGCACAGCTTTCCCCAGCTTGCCTTGAGGGCCTCCTTCCCCACTGTGTTCCTATACCCTCTCCACTGTCAGCACCCGTGGCCACGTACCGCCCGGCCTTGGAAAGGGAATTTGGATGCAATACATCCCAGACCATATGCAGTGGCTCCATGTGGGTTTTGCTCCCATTTCCAGCCCACTGGGCTCTCTACTTTCAAACTGCCTTCCTTTTCTTGGTGCACACATCTCAAGTCTGGTGGACCATTTCAAAAGCTCGCAGAATGCCAAATGAGGATGCACACTTAGGTCTGAAGAGTCATGTTCTCCTGAGTAAAGAGGGGTGGCTTTGGCTGGAGAGCGTGTCACATCCTGAGCAGGCACCCCCACCTTATCCCAGCCCTCTGGCTGATGAGCTTCGCTTCAGAAAATTCCCCTTCAAGGAAGTCATTTAGAAGAAAGTGGTTTTATTTTTACAGGAAAGTGAAAAGACTGTTGTCAAACTCTCAGGACGAACACTCAGCTCATTTTTGCTGACCCGCAGCTGCCCTGTCTGGGGCGGTCTTGTCCCTGGTACAGAGTCCACTGCCAAGAGCACTCATGAAAGAACTCCCCCAGCCGGAGGGAGGAAGAGCCTTACCCGATGGTCTTCTCTGCCGGAAACTCAGGGGCCATGACCAGGGCAGTTCTGTGGTAATGGGGTGTGAATGTCTGTGACTATTAACTATTAGAGCCCTTCAATGTTACTCGCTTCCTGTGTCTCTGCCAGTCTCTCTCTCTCTCTGTCTCTCTCTCTCACACACACATAAAATCATAGTGTAATAAAGTGGATTATAACATGTTTTAAAAGTACTGACTGCTTAAGCCAAAATGACAGCTAGAGCCAGGGAATATAGACTATTAAAAGTATTTATCTGAAAAAAATTATTCACCTGAAAAGGCAGAAAATAGCCTTATCTTGTGTCTAAAGAGAACTTCTGTTCTCCAGCATCTTTTACAATGCATTCAGGAAGCAGGGGTGTTGTGGAAAGTGGGAAGGAGGTGTGACAGGGATGGGGTGATGACTGAGCTGTGGAGACAGTGACCTGCCTTTTGTACTGACCCTCAGCCTGGGCTCCAGAGGAAAGTTCCAGTAAATCAGAGTAATATTTGGTCTTTAAAGATCTGTCTCTTATATTCCCGGAAATTAAAAAAAATTTATTTCCATACAGCCACCTCAGGCCCAGAGTTTACAGTGGTAACCATGGCAGCCTTACAGGTGATAAGAAGGCAAGTCACTGGAGTGGTCCTATCTGAGCCACCCGGTCAGAAAGGCCTTCGGGGGCTACCGCTATCTGACCAGGGAGCAAAATGAAGGACCCTTCCTGTGTCTGTCTCTCTGTCTGGATAGTTTTCCAGGCAGGATGTGACAGGGCAACCAGGAGATCTAGTCTTAAACTGCAAATTCAAAAAATGATCAAAGGAACTTTTACTATGTAGTTATAGTTACATAAGCAGGTACAACTCAAGCAGTTCAGTAAAATCTTTCCCTAGTGGTGGCAGATTCGACTTTTATATAATGGAACTAAGCCAGTGGAAGAAATCCTTTCTCGTTTCTTCTTGCTCCTTATTTAAATGTGAAATCTCCTGAAAGGAGTGAGTATACCTGAGGCCATGTTCTATTATTGTTTGTATTCTGTTCTTTTACCTGAAATCTTCCAGTTAATCATGTTGGATGAGACTGAGGGCAGAATCGCCAAACTTTGTTATTCCTGTAACTGTTGTGTCTAAATTGATTTGAGGAGGGGCTGAGAGGACAGCTCTGCCAGAATGTTTGTCTTATATGTGTGCGGCCCTAGGTTAAATTGATCCCCACAATCAAAGCACAAGAAAAAAGAAAAAAAAAGAATGGAAAAAAGAAAAAAAATTTCTTTTGAGTTGGAGGGTTGTGGGAGGATAGAAGAGACTATTTCAGCAACTCTTTAAACAAAAGCGATTCCCTCACTCTTCAAGACAAAGCAGACCAACAGGCACACCCATGGTATTATTCATGGCAAGCAATTATGTGTCCCTGGGTATTGGGGGGAACTGGTTCCAGGACCCCCTGGTGATGCGAAGCTCCTTAGTTGTCCATAGGGTAGCATAGCTTTTGCATGTAATCTATGCATATCCTCCTCTGTAGACATTTGGACATATACATTTCTGTGGGGGGTGTGAGTGTGTGTACTTTGGGAGGAGGGTACTGGGGATTGAACCTAGAGCCTTTGTACATGCTTAGCAGTTCTACCACTGAGTTACTACTGGCTCCTTGCTAGCTAATATTGTGTAAATAGCTGTTACGCTGTATTGTTTAGGGAATATTGCAGGAAAAAGTCTCCATGATCAGTACACATTCAGTTAACATTTTTTTTGCCATCCTCTTTAGGATGAATCCACAGAATCTATGGACAGAGAGGGCCGAATGCTCTGTGACTGAACAAGGAGATTTCCTAGAGAAAGGAAAGGGCCCCAAAAGGGGCAGCATGAAAAAGAAAACCCAACAATCCTGTTGCCACATGCAGCCACCCACAGCCTGGAGTGGGAGAGGCCCGGAGGGACTGGAATTCCGGACAGGGAAGTGGGGCAGTGGACCGTCACACCCCAGCTCGCAGCCCACCCACACAGGGAGAGCCTTGGAAGGTGTTGTGGAGCACCCCCACGCCCACCCCAGTTCCCAGTGTCTCAGGACACAGCCAGGGGAGGACAGGAAGGCCGCGCACTCACCACCACAGGGGGGCGCACAGCGCCCCGGGCAGCGTCAGCGCCAGCAGCAGCATCCGCCAGTCTCTGATGAAGTACGCCAGCAGTGGGAGCAGCATGTACCCCATTGCAAAAAATGTGCACACTCCTAAGGTGGAGAATACTAGACGAGCTGACTTGCCCAGGATTTCTGATCCTGTTCAAAACAAGGGAGGAGGATTAGCACCGGTTTTTTGGTACCGGGGATCAAACTCAGAACCTTGCGCTTGCAAGGCAGTTGGCAGAACCACTGAGCTAAATCCCCGGTCTGTGTTTGTTTGTTTTGAGATGGGGTCTTGATATGTTGCCCAGGTGGGTTTTGCATTTGTAAGATCAAGCGATTCTCCCACTTTAGCACCCCCCACTCCAGTACTGGAGATCGAACCCAGAACCTTGGCCGTCACCTACAATCCCAGCCCTTTGTTTTTCTTGTTTTGAGTTGCAAGGCTGGGCTTGCACTTGTGACCCTCAACCTTCCCTGCCCCAGTGCAGGGATTGTAGGTGCACAGCATCATCTCATGTCACAGGAATGTGACAGTCCCTTCTGAGAACGCCGCGCTTCCGGGATCAGGGCTCCAGCATGAGGAGCAGAGACTTCCTAGCCTGTGGGGAGGTGGCTCTTCTGGGGGCTCTTTGGGGTTAGGATGTGGTTAGCCTGCCCCACATGTCAGTAAACTGTCAGTGAACAGGCACCGGCCCAGCAGGAAACGAGGAAGCTCACAGTTTCCTAGCTGAGTTCTGAGACTGAATAAACAGGAGCCAGCCAGCACTGGAGGTGCACGACAGGCTGCCAGGACCCACCAGGGCTCACTTCCCTGAAGATCAGTGCCGGGCAGAGGCCGTGCTCTCACACAAGGACAGGAGAGTAGGAGCTCTTTGCTCCCCTACAGGTGGCTGCCCTGGAGCTGGCCACATGCCCGGGGAACTCTGCTGAGCTCTCCCAGAACCCCAGCACACAGGCCCAAGGTGCAAGGCGTCTGGGTGCTGGCTGGCAGCTGTGGGACCCTGCCCTGCTCAGCACCACAGTGGACTGACAGACAGCCTAGCCCCGGCTCTTCCACACTGCTCCAGAGCTTCAGAGCTCTCGGCTTGAGACAGGGAGCCCACGGGCAAGCTCCTCCAGTTACAGAGCTCCGGGCCCTCCAGGAGGGAGGACGACAATACAGATAAATTCAAAGGTCAAAGATCTTCTCAATCATGTTTATGGGCACAGACTAAGAGATTAAATCCAAAGAAACAGATTAATTCCATTGCTGCATCAGCCTCCCCATCCCCCTCCCACTCTGTAGAACTGAGCCACCTGCCTCAGCGGTCTCGAGCAGCCACTTAAGAGGCCAGGCTGTGGGAGATGGCCAGCACTGGGTGCCTCTGCTTCCCATAAGGAAGACATAGGCTGAGCCGCCCAGCGCTTTTCTCAGCCTGTATCGCTCATTTCCGAGGATGGAGCCTGTCTCCTCGCTTCCGTTGTTGCTGGGATTCAATACACAACATCCACAAGTTAAGGAGGAAAGCTTTATTCTGGCCCACATTCCAGCCCACAGCAGGTGGCTCCCAGGCAGGAGGGCCTGGCAGAGGGGCATGGCAGGCAGTCAGGGGAGGAGCCAGGAAGGCAGACCCACGGTGACCGCCTCTTCCAACCAGGCCCCTCGGCGGACAGCAAATCAGCTCAAACTTCCTGTAATGCAGTCACCTCCCAAGGTCCTGCTTATGATGCCATGAGGTTTGGGGGACATCTAGATAGAAACCATAACAGGGCTGACTTCTTGGAGGATCACAAGTGTGATCTCTAGGATTTTTCCTTACTTTATGAAAGACTTGCCTAACATGCCCAGGATTCTAAACCCATTAGCTGAGACGACAGTATGAAAATGAACAGGGTGTGCTTTGTTCCTAAACAGAAATTCACAAGTAAAACAGTGGAGGATCTGAGTGAGAATCTTGTAGAATTGCGAGGCCAGAGGCTCCTGATCCTTCATAACCCTGGTATGAGAAGTGAGAGAGAAGGCCACCACTGGGCGCTGGACAAACTCCTCTGCTAAGCTTGGGTCTCAGACCAGAGCAGAGTCATTTCAACTACACAGAGTGCCCAGGGGAGCAGAAGCTCTGTACATTTTCCTCTTTGCCTTGCTGTGTATAACACGAGTACTTCACATCCAGATAATTCTGTTTTAGCCCTACATTCTGCTCTCTGACTTAGTCACATTTCCTAAAACATCACCATCATCATCATCTTCACAGGTGGCATTTTTTTTTGGAGTAATTTGAGCCACCAGGTTCTAGGCTAAATATTCACACCTATTATGTCTTTTGTTTGTTTGTTCGGAACCAGGGATTGAACTCAAGACCTTGCACTTCCCAGGCAGGTGGCACTGCTGAGCTACATCCCTGACCCTCATTACCACTATTTTACCCTGAGTCAGCTCAGACTTAAGCAGTTAATGCCAGTTACCTAAACTAACAATAAGTGGGACAGCCAGGATTTAAATGATATCTGCTTGCCCTATGGATGCTGGTGTAGTCTCCAAGAAAAAAATCCCCTAGGGCAAAGCCTTGGTCCTTTGACCCGTAGTCCTTTTTTTTTTTTTTTGTACTGGGGATTGAACTCAGAACCTTGTGCTTGTCAGGCAGGTGCAGTGCCACTGCGCACAGGTAGTTCTTGGACTGAGAAACTACAGGAGACCAGATGGGAGATAGGCAGGGCTGTCCCCACCTCTCAGAAGGGAGGATTTTCATCTTCCTGTCCTTGGTTTGTCACTGCACTGGCTGGAGCCCTTTTGAGCAGCACTAGGAGGGGAGCCTCAAGGCCTGCAGCTGCCACACACACTCCAAGCTAACCAGCCGAGAGACAGATGACAGTGGTCATTCCTGACTGCTGACTGGGGAGTCCCTGTCCTTCTCCCTCTTCCTCCAAATCTTCATGGCGTAAGTGGAGGTAGAAACACATAAATGTGTTACAGAGATTGCCTTATTTGCACTGCAGTTTCCTAGGGGAGAACCAGGCAGGAGCCGGGAGGAGTGAGGACTTGCTCGCTCCCTGGTGAGCAGTGTTGGACAGGGGCCAAAGTGGAGACTTTTGCTCCAGGGCAAACCCTGGCTGGTCTTGGTCTCACTGGGCCTTTGAGTGATCCTGACAGTGAAACCGATGTCTAAGCCAAAGGGGCCAGTCCTGGCCAGGATGAGAGCCTGAGAAGCTCTAGGAGAGTTTTCCCACCCGCTGTCACCTCCTCCCGAATCAGAGCCCTTTCCAAGAAGGATTGAGCAGGGCTGGGCAGCCCAGGGCCCTTCTGTGGCAGTCAGTCCCAGAGCCACAGGCACACGCCACGTGGAGGACTCCCATGCCCCTCAGTTCCCAAAGGCCACAGTAGACCCGGGCTCAAGAAAGGAAACTGCAGTACTGCTGCCTGGGTCTGGGGACAGAGGAGCGCCCCCTGCTGGTGCGTGGGGCTCACGGCGTCTGCTGCTAAATCCGGGCTCCAGGACTGACTGGAGGTATGAGGCAGTGACAACTAAGGGGGAATGCCTAGCAGCGTGATCAGCTGTCCCTTTATCTCGGTGCCAGAGCTGAAATATGTAGATGGCAGGGGAGAGGCAGAAAGTGCTGCCCCAGTGGAAAGCCCTAGAACCTCTCTGCTCCCCAGAAACTGCTTAGAAATCTCATCAGGTTAGGGAGCGCTCTGCTCAGGGCGCTCTAGGCCAGAGGGACTTCTCCTGTCTGCCTGTGCCTAGCGACGCTGAGTACACTTTCCCCACCACGGACCCTTGCTCCTCCCTGGCTCCACCTGGCTCTTCCTTATGAGAACACAGTGCAAATAAGACAGTCTCTGTACCTCGTTTATGTATTTCTACTTCCTTCATTCACTCCATGAAGATTTTGAGGCAGTTTATAAATTAAATACAATAAAACTATGGCATACACACACAAAAACACTATGGCATTATTAGGAAAAAGGTTTTTAAAAGTAAAAGCTTGTGTCTTAAACGAAAAACACAAATATGAAACATCACTTTGCAAAAACTCTGGCAGCTCCTCAAAAGGTTGAACAGTTACCGTATGACCCAGCCATCCCAACCTAGGCACATACCCAAGGGAACCGAAAACATATGCCCACACAGAACTGCACATTAAAGTGCTCATAGAAGCACTGTTCATAACACTGCCACAGTGGAAATAACCCAGATATCTCCTAACGGATGAACTGATGAACACAATATGTTGTATTTATATAGTGGAATACTGACTCATGTACAATGAAAATATAAAGTGCAAGAAGTTAGTCCCAATGGCCACACACTCACTGTATGATTTCACAGTATGAAATGTTCAGGATAGACAAACCCATAGAGACAAAGTGGATTAATAATTGACAGAGGTTAAATGAGGTCCTAAGAGTAGGGCCTTGATCTGATGAGACCGCTGTTCTTATAAAGAGACACCTGCCAAGCATGGCAGCACACAGCTGTGATCTCAGCACTCTGAGAGGCTGAGGCAGGAGCACTGCAAGTTAAGCCCAGCCTGGGCTGCTTAATGACCTGGTGAGTCTTATCTCAAAACAAGAAGGAAGGAAGGAAGAAAGAAAGGCTGGAAATCAATTCAGAGAGAGAGAGAGAGAGAGAGAGAGAAGCTGTGCTCTTCCTCTGACCCCCTCAGTGCCACAGAGGGATCCCACCCAGGGGCCCCCAGCCTGGAGGCATATTTAGTTCAGCCTTCTCTCTTCCAGAACTATGGAGAACTGCACTCTTCTCCATGAAGCCACCCCCGCTATGATATTTGCTTATGATGTCCTACTTGAGTGACTAAAACAGAACTATAGTCCAATTTAAAAGCATCTGGGGCTGGAGTTAGAGCGCAGCGGTATAGCACTTGCCTAATATCCACAAGGTCTTGGGCTCTTTTTGCAGCACTGCAAGAAAAATAGAAACTTTAACAAAAACCCTCAACTATGTATAAAAGCTGCTGATAAAAGCTGAGCAATGAATGTAGCTCAGTTTACAACTTGCCTGAGCTTCCTGGTAGCCACAGTTATAAAGGAAGATGCCGTCAGCTACGCATTCATCAAAAGGGGAAATACCTACGTATCAGAGGAAGCAGAGCCTTAAACAGTTCAGCATGTACAAAGAAATAAGGCTGAGGTTAGGAGAACTGGAAGACACTGAATTAATGGATCCGCCTTAATGAGACAGGACGCAGTTAACTTTCCAGGCAGAAGACACTAAGCAGTTAGTTATAGAGGATGTAAGGTGCCCTGGGCATTTCACCCAAGGAGCTGTGAACAGGCCTAGGGCATTATTTCTGAGAAACAATGGGAGACTGTGAAGAGTTGGGGTGTGGGTAGGTTAGTGCCCTTGGTCCTCATTTCCTCTTAAATCAGTGACCTGCTAGCAGGACTACCCCTGCAGGTGTATCTCCATTAGATTGTTTTGAACAGCAGCTTTTTTTCCCCCCGTATCTTTTTGAGAATCCTATGACTCACAGGTTTGATGATTTTTTTTTTTTTTAAGCAGCATTAGGACAGGACTCATTTCTACTTTTTGTTTTGTTCTCAGCCCTGGAGAATGAACTCACTCTCTTCCCTTCTAAAATTTATCTTGAGACAGGCTCCTGCTACGTTGCTAAGTTGCCCAGTTGTCCAGGTAGGACTCAGACTTGGCGATCCTCCTGCCTCAGCCTCCCAGAGTGCTAGGATTACGGCCTGCACCACCACACCTATAGCATTTGCATTTCTTTACAATGTAAAACCATGCACCGCTACTTAGGTCAGTTTTCTAGTAATGGGAAGATCCCTAACATGAGTTACTACTTGAGAGTTACGACTGAAGGCAAAAGTGAAGGAGCAAATAGAAATTCTTAGCCAAGACGCTATCCTTTGGTTTACTTTAATCAAATCAGACCTGGATGGTTCACCCAGCCCAAGGAAAAATATAAAAATAATTAGAATTAAATTAAAAGAGGGTCAGAAGTTTAGCCAGTGGTTCTGGTGTCTGCCTCACAAGCATAAATTCGACCCCCAATACAAAAAGAAAAAAAAATTAATATGAAATTAAGTTTGAAACACCAGAGGGCGCTCCTGAAACACCAGAGGCCTCTGAAACACCAGAGGGCGCTCCTGTGCTGTGGGAAGCCAATAGCCCCCAAGTCCTTGCCTGTGTATCCTCTTCGCTCCAGGCCTTGACTGCTGAATCCAGCTGCTCTGGAACAGGCTGGGCTTTCAGTCATGGTCAAACTTTCAGACCCAAGAACTCCACACAGCAGTCTTATACCAAGACCTAAGTCCCTGGTGCAACAGACATGCCTGGAGCTGACAGGTGCCTGGGGCGCCCAGCGTCCCCACCCCAATCACAGAATCAGCACATCTAGGCTCAGACTGACCCTCAGCACTTCTCAGCCCTGCACGTGAGCCCATAGACTGAGGGGCTCCGAGGGCAGTAGATGCAGTGCCAGGCCCAGCAGGGCAGATCTTTCCTGAAGGAGCCGAGGTCTCTTCTTGCCTCTCAGAGGACAGACTCCAGGGCCTCAGAAACATCCTGTGCAGGGCAAAGGCGAGTTTGGCTCGGCAGAACCTGGGGGAACCACTGCCTGGCACATCCCCACCTTGCTCCTGATGGGCTGCTCTGACTTCTGTCCCTTCCAGGTAGTCCCAAGACCTCCTGTGATGTGGGTCACTGATTATGGGCTGAGTCCTGTTGGGGGAGCCTGTTTAGTTTCTGGTATAGGTCTGGCCCAAGCAGAGAACCTGGTTTGGCTTTTGAGCTATGTGGAGGATCACTTCAGGGGGAAGGATCCTGGGGACTTAGAAAACGAGAACAGCCTTTGCTAGGCCTAGGAGTCCTAAATCCTCAGGGTCATCAGCCGTTAGGAGGCTATACTTTCTGTCCCAAGTCTATCTACTCTCACTTTCTAGTGCCACTGGCATGTAGCTCCTTGTGCTCTCTACACAAATAATCTTAAAGTACACATTGTCCCTGCAGAAAGGAGAGCAGCCTCCCCCCGTCCGGCTCCTATCTGAAGTCTACTATCTGCTGGGATCATGTGGCTTCAGCATGCTCCCCCACCTCCTCACCTCTCTCTTCCCTCAGCAGACACCCAGACTGGGCCTGAGGCAAGCAACCCTTCATAAATAATTAAAGGAGTGGAATTTGGAAAATTCCATTGTGGCACTCTGACAGAGGTTGTACATGTCTTCAACGAAGAGAACATCGCATCTCCAAAGCCAAAGAGTTGTCAAAGCCTTGAAAGCAATGAGTCACCCAGCCAGCCACAGACTTTTGAAACAAGGAGAAGCAAGGGCACTGTTTGTAATCACACCATGACAATAGATATAAACGGCGGCAGTGCCAAGCCAACAAGAATGCTCACACCAAAACTACAGGAGGAGGTGGCATCAGTTGTGCTGGGGGTGCCATTCCTCTCCCCTCTTCTCCCATCCATACAGAGAGCATGTTGGGGGCTCACACCTGAGGATGGACCTGGTCAACCCATGTGCAACTCCCTTCACTTCCTCCCCCAGAAAAGCTGGAGAAGGTGCTAGGGCTCTTTATAGCCTTGTCACTGATGACTTACTTTCCTTCTGCAGCTTAGTATTCCTAGCCATAGCCTAGTAGTTGCAGGGCTACTATCGCTACTCTGAGGTGGAACCTTCACAGAGCTGATACAGTCAAGGGTGGCATGGATTCGGGCAAGACCAGATCTGTCTAGATGTACTGTCGCTAATTCCTCCTGCCTGACAAGCGCCTTTCCCACCTGTGTAGCAGTCCCACCACCTGTCCTAAGTACCTAGACTATCAGGCAGAAGTCTTAAGGTTTCAGAGCCCAGATCAAAGATATCACCAGGCTGTTCTCTCAGTGTCCCCTCCTCTGTGTTTCTCTCAAACCCTGTGCTCTTACGAATGGTTCTCAGTGATTGTGTTTTTGTTTTTGTTTTTGTTTTTGTACCAGGGATCGAACTCAGGTCCTTGCACTTTTGAGGCAGGCACCGGATCCACTGAGCTAAATCCCTGGTCTCATGTGGTTGGTTTTGTCTCCTTTCATGGCCAAACACAGAGGTGGCTCCTTGGGAGGACCTTCCCTGTCCGTGACTGGCCCTAAGGAACCTGTGCCTGTGACTCCCACCTCAACACACATGTACTTAAGGTTGATTGAGCTTTGGAAGCATATCCTAGTGTCCCCCTCCTTCCTGGCCTTTCAGTGTCTCAGAAGCCATTCCTACCTAGTATGAAGGCCACCACATAGTTGGAGATCTGGCCCATGCCCACGATGACAAATAACACTGTGAACATCTCCCAGTTGATGGAGAAAATCTGCAGGAAGCTGAAGCCAGTTTGCACAGCCATGGTTGCAAAGAGAATGCTCTTCCTGCCAAACCTGTGAAATACAGTATAACATCAAACATGAGACACGCAGGTTGCAGCAGGGCAATAATTCAGAGTGTGTCACGGTTTACATCGAAAAAGCCCCAGGTGTTTGGAAGGTGTTTAGGTCACAGGGGTACTATACTTACCAGCGGATTCATCTAGTGCGAGTTCAGGAGCTGGATGGGCTCTTAGAAGGTGGGGCCTGGTTGGAGGTGGTCCCTGCAAGGCTGTATTCTCATGCCCAGTGCCCCTCCCTTCCTGCTTACCATGGGGTTGAACAGTTTTCTTCTGCCAGGCCCTGCCCTCATGCCATTCTGCCTTGAGCCAGCTGACAAAGTACTGAAGCCTTGGGCCGAAATAAACCTTTCTTTTATGTTATAGGCATCAGGTACTGGATCCCAGGGATAAGAAAATTACTAAGGAAGATTCTCATGCCATGAGAGGGGTCACTGTTGTGACTATACATAACCATGTGGTTCAGAAGCCTTCGGAACTAGTTCTCAGAAGGACTTTGGAAAGGTTTGGAGATGCCAGATAGGAAAGCCCTCAAACACTGCAAGCAGATTGGTAGGAGACTCTGAGTTGGAGCTCAGAAGACCAGAATACTAATAGGGATGCACAGAACAAAGTCCAGGCTCAGGAGATTTCTGTTGTGAACAACTCCCCTGGCATTTGAACTACAGGCTATGCGCGTTATACTCTGGTAGAAAACATGGCTTCATTTTCTCCATGTCCTGAGACTTTTCAGGAGATTGAGAGTAAGGGCAATGGCCTAATTCATCTGGTTGAGAAAATTTCAAAGCAGCCCTACATTTGGGCTGTGGCATGGGTGCTGCTTTGAGCCAGATCTACAGTGAAAATTAAAAGCCAAATGCAGATGTGAAAAGTTTGTAGTTGCATCAGAAAAGAAGCACCTGCAGAGTTGGGGCCATGAAGAATGTAGTTCATAAAAGGATAAGCATTAAAAAGAGGCTGAGTACTTTGCATGAGGACAACAGCTTGAAGAAATCTCAGGAATCAGCAAGACACTACCTTTCACAGGTTTTAGGATATAAAACTATAAAGCTTTCATTTGAGAAGAAAGTCTTCCTTGAGTGGGGCTGGAATAGTTTTTTGGGATTCCTTTCACAGTGCTTAGCCATCCAGGTACTCAGAGGCCTCTGCAGCCATGATCTAAAGGGCCCTGGGTACTGCTGAGGTGGCAACTGACTTTGGAGTAACCCACCTGATGATGGTTCTGCAGGCATGCAGAATGCAAGAGTTATGAGTCATGAAAGCTTCCACCAAGATGTCAGAAAAAGGCCTGGGAAGCAAGATAGTGTGCCTCCTGAGACAGCAGTGTGTGAAGCTGTGGCAGTAAAACCAAAAGTGCACTGGAGAACCGAGGAAGTTGGAGATGTCAGGAACATGGCATGTCTGCTAAGAAAAGTCACAGGCAATGCGCAGAGCCACCTCGAGTGAGACCAGAAACTTCGGGTCTACTATTGAGATGCTATCTACTCCAATCTGTGAGTTCCAGGAAACCTAGATCCAGCCTGGTTTAGCTCTGTGGTCCCAAAATTCAGACTCAGGGAGAGCACAGTCAGTGCTCACCATCTGATCTGACTGTGGCTGGTGGCTGTTGAGGGATTAATCACATGTCATCCACTACCTGACCCTGACATAACTTTCAAGAGTTGGGATGGGACAATGGTGATGGCAGCCTTGTGTTCTGAAAGCAGGTTTGTGGAATGAGGACTTCATTTTCTGGTGGGACAGGTGGCCTCTCGCCGACCATAGCCAAAGCCCAGGAAGCACAGACTGGGAGAAGAGAACACAAGTGGCACAGCAGGGAGTGCTGGGGATAAGGCTCTTCCAGTCACTGACTTACTGGCCCGACAATCCTCCCCTTCTCTGGGGGAGAAATACCCTGAGTCCTGGCCAACCCCTAGACAGGCAGTTAACTATTCAACTTTTCTCCCTCCAAGGTCCTTACCTGTCTGAAAGCTGTCCGGACACGAAGGAACCAAGAAGCACACCCACGAAGAACAGGGAGGCAGTGAGGGGTGTCTTCCAGTCATCCTCACACACCAGATTCCACTGCAAACAAGACAGCATGAAGGTGAGCCAAGCCCTCCAGCAGGCCCCAAGCCCAGCCCAGCTCCTAGGGCTCTTAGGTGCCTAACAGGGATGCAGAGAACAGTCAGGCACATTCTCCTCTCCTGCACCAAGGCTGACTCCCGACTATTCACAGGGATGGGCAACATCTTCTGAAAGGAGAGGCTGGTGGCTCCTACTCTGCTTGTGTGACACAGGAGAGGCCATGCTGCACCTGGTGACCCCTCATACTGCTTTGCAAAGCAGGCTTTGACCTTTCAGGAGGCAGCCAAGCATGGAAGGAAGGCAAAGTCATGGTCACTTGGTCCATGGATACAAAATGTCTTCCCCCATTTTGCAAAGTGCAAGGAATCCCAGGGGCTGTTTTTCTTTTCTGGGTAGACTCCTGTGGAAAGCTCTGTGTGCCCTGGTCCATTCACCCCAAGGCCTACTCCCTCCCTAGGGCTCCTCTCTCCCCTTCCTACACTGCGTCCCCTCCTTGCCATCCAGCCTTCTTAGCAGCATGGTTCCTCCCATTCCCCAGGGACAAGAGCCTGCTGGTTGGACCATAAAATGAATTTCAGTTCCAGCTGTTGACTGAAGTCAACTCAGCAAAATCTTAAAGGAGTGTGTATAATTATTACCTCTCATTTGAAAAAAAAAAAAAAAAAAAGGTACCCATGAGTCTTTTGGGCCTGGGGATCTGGAACAGGGGTGTTGCTGCAATGATCCAGCTTCCAGGAAAGACCCTCAGCCTCCCTCAGCCGCCCACCCAGCCCTGGGAAGCAATCTTGCTTCCATGCCATTTGCACAGCAATGCAGCTCTTACTCCTCAGAGCTGCCATGAAATTGGCATTGATGGATACATGCATTTCTGTATCTATACCACACCTCGTTTCTGCAATGAGAGGTGTTTCTAAAGACATACAAAAGAAAAGTGTAAAATAAAAGGCTAAGGGGAATAAGAGAAAGCAGACAGTAGACAGGAGGGAAGTTGCAAAAGCCAAGGCGGGGGTGAGGCCGACCCTGAATGGTCCTCCCACCGATCCGCCTGCCGGCCACTCTGGCCCCCAGTCCGGCCCTGGCTGCCTAGCAGCTCAGCTCCCAGATGGTCTCCTGACCCACAGTGATCAACTTGTTCTGCAGAGATGCAGTTTTCCTTTTCTGTTCTCATGTTATTTGCTCATTAGTACATGTTTGCAATAGGTAATGATTACATTTATCATGGGGTCTTGGTACACAATGTATCTTAGCTCTTTTTTCTCTTTTTATTCCCTACCCCTCACCTTCCTTCCTTCTCCTTCCAACCCTTGGTCTCCTTCCCATTTGAAAAAACTCCATTTTCACTATTTTCTTCTTTTTTTCCATCCCGTTTCTCTCCCCTCCCTCCCCTTTCACTTTGTCTCTTGTTCCCCCATCCATTTGAGAAAGATCTACTTCCTATTTATCTATCCTCTATTTTACTTTTTAGTTATATATATATTTAGTCTCTCATCTTACAGAAACCATGCAATATTTAAACTTATGTGTCTGACTTATATAACTTAATATTATGGTTGCAAGGTGCATCCATTTACCGATGAATGACTCAAGTTTCTCCGTTATGGGAGAGTAGTACCCCACTGTGTATAAATACATTTTCTTTATCTATTCATCTGCTGGTGGGCATCAGAGCCATTTCCAAGATTGAGATATTATAAATTATAACCATGGGTATGTATGTATCCCTGTAATATGATGACGTCAACTCTTGGGAAAGTATCTAGAAAGGAAATAGCTGGACCAAATGGAATTTCTAGTTTTAGTGTTTTGAGGAATCTCCATGCTGCTTTCCACAGTGATTGTACTAGTTTACCTTCCTACCAACAATGCAGAAAGATTCATTTTCCCCCAAATCCTTGCATTTGTTGTTAGATTTCTTGATGACAGTGATTATTTCTATGACAGTGATTATTTCTAGAGTACAATGGCAACTCAGTGTTTAATTTGCAATTCTCTATGGGCCGGTGATATTGAACATTTTTTCATGTATTTATTGTCCATTTGTACTTTTTCATTGAGAAGTGCCTATTCATTTCAGTTGCTCCTTTTTTAATTGAGTCTTTTATTTTGGGGGATCTAATGCTTTTCGAGTTCTTTATATATTCTAGATACTAGTCCTCTAAGGAAAAGCTGGCAAAAACTTCCCATGCAGTAGATTGACTCTTCACTATGTTGGTTGTTTCATTTGCTGTCCAGAAGCTTCTTAATTTGATACCATTTGTTAATTCTCAGCATTATTTCTTACTGGCACAGTTTTTCTGAGTACTGAGACATGACAGTCTCTCCTTTAAACCTTTTTCTACTTAAAAGTCACCGGAATGTAGAAATGATGTCCTGAAGGACACCTTTGTCCTGAAGACAATAGGGAGGGGGTCAGCAGGCTTTCTCTCCTGGTGCTCACAGTGCTGGCTCCAGCAGGGTGCTCGAGCATAGCTCTGCAGAGGAAAAACAGTACAGGCCAGGAACACAGACCTCCAACTCTCAGGCACAATCCAAGGGTACATCTGAGACCATTCTCAGAGCCAGGTTGGCTCACCTGGCACTACGGTTAGAATGTCCCCATAAAACTCATGTTGAAATTTAATCCCATTGTGAAGTATTAAGAAGGCAAAAACTTAATCTGACTATGGCATCCTTTGCGAGGTAATTAAGGGCCGTAAGAGTGGGGCTTTAATTTACTGAAACTATAACTTCATAAGAGGGAGAGACCTAAACTGGCAAGCTTGTTCTGCCTTGGGACTCTGCAGAATCCCTACCAGCAAGAAGAGCCTCACCAGATGCAGCCACCGAATCTTGAATTTCCCAGCCTTTAAAACCTTGAGCTGAACAAAAATTTATTCTTTGTAAACAAACCTTTATTCTTTTCTTTTCTATTCTTTTGCTTCCTTCCTTCTTTCCTTCCTTCCTTCCTTCCTTCTTTCCTTTCTTTCTCTCTTCCTTTCCTTTTTTTCTATACCAGGGAGTGAACTCAGGACCTTGCACTTGTGAGGTAGGCGTGGTGCCACTGAGCTAAATCCCTGGCCAAGCCTTTATTCTTTAACAACTGCTCTGGAACTAAGACACCCGAGGTCCCTGAAAGGGCTGAAGGGGTGAGGGCACTGGGCCCTCTAATGTTGTATAGCCATGTTTACATGCTCTGCCAGCCCACAGATCAGAAGTAGCAGAGAAGATATGTGCTTGAATTAATGGTTCCCTCTTCTTTCTCAGGAACTTTCTCTCAATAAAACTTTTCTACTCTTAACCTCTTTTTGTCCTTGGAATCTATTCTTCAGTATCAGAAAACACAAACTTGGCACAGCTGACCATCTAAAAAGTTGGGAGTTATTTTCTCCACAGCAAACTGGAGGTTCCACCAAGATGTTTGGAAAGAGGTAAGAATTTGCTTTTGTTTCATAAAACCCCCTTAGAGTGTTTCAACTGGATCATGATTCCTTTAGGAAACTGAGAACTGTCATCCTTGTTTCTCAGTTGCATACTCCCTGTATTTTATGTGAACAGATTTAAGCTGAGATAATGGAAAGATTGTGACATCTTTTATATTTATGTTTCTTTGATGGGACATCTTTTGTTTTGCAAACAAGCCTTTGTGTTCCTGCTTTGACTTGTTTGGTGGTTTTGAGATGACCTGGTTTCTTGTTACATACAGCTCTTTGGGATGGTTTTTGAACTTCTAATTGGCTTACAGCTCAGTGCTCTTGGGTGTGTCTGAGGATTCATATGGAACAGGTTTTGGAAGTACACCTTTTTTTGTAGGGTGGCTGTTGCTATTATTAGGAAAACGGTAAATGCAGTCCTGAGAACGTTTTTCCCTTTCCAATTGAAGGCTCTTATACTCTTGGAAAATGAGTGCATGCAGATAAGCAAAGATAAGAGGCACTTACTCTCTTCCCCCAAATGGGAAGAGATGTCAGGGTGCACTCTCCAGGATGTGAGGTGGCCTTGATAGGTATTCTTTTAAAATAGACAACATCCCTGGGTTAGACAGGACAGGACGGTCACGGTCATCTCAGAAGACACACTACAAGGATGTAGCCCATCCACGTCTTGAGCAAAGGTCTAGTGGGATCAGCTGGGCCAGCAGGGAACACTCATCCAGAGACACTGTGGGGAAAATGAATCTCTGGGTGACACCAGAGGAAGCTGTCTCCAGGACCTGCACATCTGTAATCCTAAACACTATAGCCTAAAGGACTCTCTCCAATCTGCCTTTCCGATCCTCTCCCTCTCTCCCTTTCTTTCTCTCTCTTACGTAGTCATTCAGGTTCTTGATCATTGGTTTAATTTTCTGTTTGGCCAGGCTTCCCTTCTTAAACAGCACTGTTACAGAGGGAGTCAATTGAGGCTTTTGCTTTTAGAAACATGCTTTGGAGTTGCGAATGTGAGCTTAAGACAGAAACGACAATTCAGAGGAAGGAGGTGCAGGTCAGCAAGGGTGGATAATCTAATCCGACCAAACTTCTGAAAGATCTCTCTAGCTAGCAGCCACCTGTTCTGGAGCAGGGAACCTCAGGAAACACCCCGAGGGCAAAAAAAAGTGGGAGGGATTAGAAGAGATTCATTTTCTCCCCTTGCTGTTTTCCAAAGGGAAAACTCAATGTCAAATTCTCTTGCTCTTTTGGTGTGCACTCTAAAACACTGAGATTTGTTTACTCTCTTTCTGCACCTGGGTATCCTGAGAGAAAGTAAAATTCCAAGGAAAATATTGACTATAATAGTCTTTTACAACTAGAATTGTTCTATAAGAGAGAAGATCAGTGGTCCCAGGTACCCTATGTTTAGACCTTTTTTGCTTTAAGAGAGAATCCTGACTTATGTTCAAAGTGTAGATGTAAGCCACCGACAAACAGATGCCCCTAGTCCTTAAGCCTCAGCCTCATGCATCTACCATGACCGAGCCTAAAGTTTCTTTCCCTTGCCCTCCTTTTTTTTGAGACAGGGTCTTGCTATGTATTTCAGGCTGGCTTTGAACCCACAGTGATCCTCGTGCCTCAGCCTTCCCACTAATGGGATTCTAGGCCTGTGCACCATACCTGGCAAGGCTGAGACTTCAAAGCCACTATCAATTAAAGCCTCTACGGGGCTGTCTCCACTGTATCTGATTTCACTGAAGCTCCTCAGGGATAAGATCCTTTATGGGTGGTGGGTGGAGAATTTGGCCCTACCCATGCATATGTGTCCTTTGCTCTCAGTGACTTCAAACAGATCAAACAAGATCTGGGAAAGCTTTCAGATAATCCTGGTAAGTACACTGAGGTCTTAGGAGATTTACTCAGAACTGTTAACTAGACTGGAAAGATGTAATGTTGCTTTTAAATCATACAATGACCCCTAGTTAAAATCAAACAAAAAAAAACAAGCAGCATTACAGGCTGCTATTACATTTGGAGATGAAAATAATATTATTCATTTTAAAAGATCAGAAAAGAGATAGCAAGGGGAACCTCAGTTTCCTACTGGGGCCCAGGTACCCCCTGTACAAGACTCCTACTGACCTACCAGCTGGATGGGAGGTTGAAACAGAAGATATTTCCAAACTTAAATCCTTGAAAGCCTGAAGAAGGACAAAAACTAAACCTTTCAATTATTCTAAATTGTCAACTGTTAATCAGGAAAATGAGGAGAACCCCTCTGTCCTCCTAGGGTATTTACAAGAAGCTTTGGTAAGGTATATGTCTCTGTCCCCTGATTCAGTAGAAGAACAGATTATTCTTAAAGATGACTGTATCACCCAGCCAGCTTCCTGTAAGGCCTACAGGAGAGGGCGACACCATGACCTGCCCTGTGCACTTCTGCAAACTGGAGCCTGCTGGCAGGAAAGACCACCCCAAACAACACATCCCAGCCCTTGGTTCCAGAAAACAGCTACATGGCAGCCTGGGAGCACAGGCCACTTGTCTCTGCCTCCTCACCTCCCCAAGACAGCGGCTCTCGCACCAACACCTGGCAACTGCCTAGCAACCGCTTCCCTACTTAATTCTATGCCCTCTCAATGCCCTACACTGATTCCCCGCTTGGAGTCAGCCTGCCTGTTTGTGCTTGAGTGAATAAACAACTTTGTTTGCTCTCACAAGGCTGGCCTGGGTAATTTCTCTGTTCTCTGCATCGCAGTTACACTTCAAACATCAAGCAAAAGCTGCAAAAGATGGCTTTCTGGATAGTTCACTCAGGACTCCAGGGAGAGCTGCTACGTTGTTCTTTTATAATGAGGACTGAAAAGTGGCTAAAGGGAGAAAACACAGATCAAGAGAAAGTAGCTTCCTTGGTTGTGTCCTTAAAAAGAGTAAACTCTGAGTCTGATTGCTGGGACTGCAAGAATAGTTTGAGGACTAAAGCCACCTGCTATGACTATGGGAAGCCAGGACATTTTAAGAAGAATTGTAATAAAAACCACACCAAGAGGCCCCCTAAGCCATGCCTTGCATGCAATGGTGACCACTGGAAGTTGGACAGCTCCCAGGAACAAAGGTCCCAGGAGTCAGGTCCATCTCCCCAGCTGGTCCAGCAAGACCACAGGGCCTTGAGCGCCCTCTTCACCCTCTCCCTCTGGCCAGACTGTCATCTCCACAGAGAGCCCTGGGTGGTCAGTGGGAGAAGAGACCAGCCCATTGCTGGACATGGGAGCCAGCCTTTCAGTCCTTCTTTTCATCTTAGCCTTCCTTCCAGCTGTCACATCACAGTGAAAGGAGTCACCAAGGGATGGTTCGCTATTTCTCACAACCTTTAGGCTGTAACTGGGATGGCTTTCTCTTCTCCCGTTCCTTTTTTATCATACCTGAAAGTCTAGCTCTCCATGTGGGAAGAGATATCTTGTTTAAATGCTATAACAGGGCTGGGGATTTAGCTCAGTGGCACTGTGCCTGCCTTGCAAGTGTAAGGTCCTGAGTTCAATCCTCCGTAGGAAAAAAAAGAAATCATCAAAAAAAACAATTAAATGCTATAATATACATGCACTCAGGTCACATTGCCTTATTTTCATGAAGACTAAAATAAGCCCAAAGTAGAGGCAAATAAAGGTAAAATTAAGAGAGCAATAAGAGCTGCCACAGTACAAATGCATCTTAAAGACCCCACTATTTTTCCTCACCAGAGGAAAAGGACTGTTTCCTATAATTGACAATTTGAGGGCACAAAGTTTACTTACACCTGTAACTAACAGGCCCTGCAATACTCCAATCTTGGGAGCCCAAAGCCCAATAGAGAGTAAAGGTTGGTATAGAATCTTAGATTGGTAAATGAGGCAGCAGTGCCAATCCACCCAGGGGTGCCTAACCCGTACTCTCTTCCTTCCCAGATCTCTAAATAGGCTGGTTGGATGAACTAAGATTAATAATATCAACAAGGATGAAACGGGGGAAAAGGGAATTAGAGGAGGAAGAGGATGGGGGAGGGAAGGGGATTAAAAAAGAAAAGCTGTAGTATGCACATGTACCAACTCCCCAAGATGAATGTAAAATACATGTACTGCAAACATGTACTAATAGAATAAAAATTTTAAAAGAGAGAGAAAAAACCATGCTGGTTGGTTGTTGGTGTTAAATGCAAAAGATGCCTTCTTTTGGATTCCTTTCTATACGGATTCCCAGTTGCTTTTTGCCTTTGAAAATCTTTATGATCAGGCCTTGCAACTGACTTGGACTGTGCTGTCTCAAGGGTCCAGAGACATTCTCATCTCTTCAGACAAGTGTTTTCCACGCCTTGGCCTTTTCAGTCTTCCCAAGTCACAGACTTGCAATATGCAGATGACCTAGTGTCACGCACCTCCTCAGAAGTGCTCTCCAGCCAGGCACTCATGCTGTGCTGGACTTTCTTGCAGACAGAAGTTACAGGGTCTCTAGGTCTAAGGCACAACTTTGCATCCTAAAGGTAAAATATTTAGGCCTTATTATATCCAAGGGAAACCTGAATACTGAGGGAAAAAGGAATTGAGCCTATTTTTTCCTTGTCTCAGACCAAGACCCTAAAACTGCTAAGAAGATTCCTGAAAATTACAGACTTTCATCACCTTTAGATAGCAGAATATGGTGAGATTGTGTGACCTTTTTACCAGCTTGTAAAGAAAACCCAAAAGGCAGATACCCATATTTTAACCTGGGAATGTGATTCCCAAACTGCATATATGTCAGTAAAAAGCAGGAGATGGCCTTGGGAATGACTGCACAAGACTGGCGTGAGAGTGCACAGCAGCCCCTAAGTTATCTGAGTTGCAAATTAATCACAGCAGCAAAGGATGACCTGCTTGCCTTTAGGCTGTTGCCGCCGTGGCTCCTCTGGTGCTAAAAACATCCAAACTGACCTTAAGCAAAGATTTCCCTGTAAACACCCCTGACAATGTGGCAGAACTTCTTTCCTCCAAAGGAAGCCTAGGGCCATCAGACAGCCAGCTTCTCAGATATTAGGCTGTACTCTTAGAAGGACCAGCCAACCAAATAAAGATACACTTCTCAAATCCTGCCGCCTTTCTACCTGGAAAGGACAAAACTGACATTAACGGACACAACTCTTAAGCAGGTAGTTCTCCACATTTAGGCAGCCAGGAAAGATTTGCTAGACACACCCTTTGCTCACCCTAATTTGATCCTCTTTTGATGGCAGTTCCTTAATGGAATGGGAACAGAACGGCCAGATGTGCGGCAGTGACTCTGTATGAGACACTCTCAAGCTTCGCACTTGCTCCTGGGATTTCTCGCTTGTTCCAGCTGGCAAAACTCACATCTCTGACAAAAGCTTTACAACTCAGTAAAGGACAAAAAGTTAATATCTGTACTTATTCAAAATAGGCTTTTCTAGTGCTACATGTTCATGAAGCCATGTGGAAAGAGAGAAAGTATCCAATAGCCAATGCATCTCCCATAAAATATCACAAAGAGAAAACTTTTACCATCTGTCTATCTGCCCTCTAAGGTGGTAGTATATTACTGCAGAGGGCATAAAAAAGGAGTTGATAAAGTATGCCAAGGTAACCAATTGATTGATGCAGGTGCAAAAGAAGCTGCTTGAGGCTCCTGATTTGGGAGGGGTCCCTCAATCAGACTTGACTCAAATATTTTCAGTGAAAATTGAATGGACTCTCATATGGATGCCAATTTCTTCCATTGGGATGGTTATGATCAGATGATGGTAAATTGTTCATTTCTGGTTCTAATCAATGTAAAATTATTAAGACTTTACATCAAACCCTTTTCTTGGGGAGAGACAAGATACTCTAGACTTCCAGGCATGGTGGCACATGCCTGTAATTGCAGCACTCAAGAGGCTGAGGCAGGAGGATTGCTGTGAGTTTGAGGCCAGCTTGGGCTACATAGTCCAAGGCCAGTGTGAACTGCACAGTGAGACCCTGTCTCAAAAACAAACAAACAAAACCCACCCGATAGCTTCAGAATTACTCATAGGAAAAGGACTCTCTCTGACAATATAACAGATAGTTAAGACATGTGATCTCTGCCAAAATAAACAGTTCTCTTAACTAGACTGCAATTCCTCCAGGCATGCAGAGTCATGGGAATATCCTGGAAAGATTAGCAGCTTATTTTACCTGTATACCAAGACGTAAAGGACTCCCGTACATATTGGCCTGGGTAGATACGTCTATTAATTGGGTTGAGGACTTTTCTTATAAAACGAAGCACAGGAAGTGTTAAAGGTTTTGGTCTCAAAAAGCATCTTCAACTTTGGACTCCCTAGAAGTTTACAGTAACAGTGAGCCTTGTTTTAAAACAACTGTCACAGAAGATGTCTCTCAGATACCGGGCATTCTCTGTCATCTTCATTGGGCCTAACAACTGTAGTCATTAAAAAAGGTAAAAATTTAAAAAAAAATTTTTTTAAAAGAGCCCCTAAAGAAACACCTTAACAAAATGGCCCAGGAAGCCTACCTACAGTGGCCCAATTTACTACCTTCAGCTCTTATAAAGGTGAAAAATGCGTCTCAAACTCCAGGCCTCAGTCCTTTTAAAATGACTTATGGATGTCCTTTTCTCAACAATAAGTTTCTTTTTGACAGAAAAATAGATGCCTTGGTAAAAGATTCACCTCATTGGTTAAATTCCAACAGACCCTTCAACAACTAAGAAAAGATTGGCCTAAAAAAGAGGAAATCTCATGTCTTGCCCTGGAGACCCGGTATTGGTAAACTCATCATTTCCCTCCCTCAGAACAAACTGGGAAGGATCACACACCATGATCCCGTCAATCCCCTGGGCTGTCAAGGTAGCCGGCCTCAACTCCTGAATACACAGTAATGGACCCAAGTCCTGGGAGCCAGAGACCAATGCTAAGGGTGAACGACCATCTCAATACTCCCATAAAACCACAGATTTAAAGTTCTCATTAAAACAAAAAGCACACCATCTTCAGGTAAGTGGACTAAGACCTTACTGTTAGCCTTTTTACTAACTGCTTTCTTATCACTTGGGGGAGGAGAGTGCAATTCCTTTGTGGGTACAGGAATATGCAGAGTTGGTACAATAAATATCTTGCTGAATCTGTGACCTGCTCCCCTTGTCATAAAGACTCCCTTGGTGGGTATCATCTCAAGGAGATGATTAAAAAGCTATCACACTACACAGATGAAACAAAAAGGCTCAATAGTTCATAGTTTAACCCACTGTTAAAGGTAACTGAGTGGCCCATAAAATCCACCCTTCATGACCTCTGACATAATCAAAAATTTTCTAAAATGCCACTAAAGCCTCTCTATGGGCTCCAGTAAAACCCCTATTAACTGAGAATATCGGGCCTATCTTAAGAGCCAATAATCAGAGATATCAAGAGGACTACTTTCAGACATGAGATGATAACACGTGGCCTTAGAAAAAAGGTGCTGTTATGTTGGGTACGAAAAAAATCACTTCTACTCTCATTTATCTAACTACTAAATAGTTGGGATGGACACTCCCTAATCGAGGTGTATATATTCTAACTCTACAGGTCAAGAACTGGTTTGCAACAGACTGATTTAATTACCCTGGGATTAACTGAAAAGACCCTCGTGCCACTTACTAGTCCTGCAAAACCAATCTGTGGACCTGGCTACTCCCTGGGTAAGTAGATACACGCTGGGATTGGCATGGCTACAAAGCAGGAGTGTTAAAAATACTGATCAACTCACAAATTTACCCCTCTACAACATCGGTGGTCTAAGAGTGTGTTTCACTGATGTGTTCATTTGGCTATCTTTGTCCCTTCCCTAGTTTTAAGAGATGTCATGCTCCTCATTAAGGCCTCAAAAGACAACTCAACTGGGATTTCTCTTCTAAATAGTTAGATCAATAAGGCAAGCTGTCCTCCAAATTTGGATGGCCTTAAACCTCTTGAAAGCAGCAGGAGGGGGAACTGGTAACATAAAAGCTAAATGTTGTGCATACATTCCTGACCCTTCTGCTGATATCCTGATGGCCATTCAAGATATTAGATCACAGGTTGGTGCCACGTCAGACCCCAAAGCTCCTGGACCTTCTCCCTACCCTGATTGCAGGAGACTATCACTGGCTCTTCCTGTTGGAATAATCTGTTGACCATATCGATAACAATCTTGTTCATTTTGTTATTTGGACCATACTGTTTCTTTGGCTTCGTCTCCTCCAGAATTAAAGCTGTGCAGATGAGAATGCCTGATGTCTATTGAGGGCCTCTAGATGGACCCCTGAAGGATATCTCTAACTGCCTACCATGACTATGACCCCCTCAGATCCAGAGCAGCCAGAGAAGTCACCCATTGACCCTAATGGCAGGTAGGGATACCTCTGCAGAGGGAGGGGGATGCTATAGAGAGCCAAGTTAGGTAGAAATTAATAGACAGTCGGAAAGAGATCTGGCCCTTGAAAAAGTCAGCGCAGCTGGAGGCAAATTTGAAGACAGCCAGGCCTCAAGATGGAGACACGATGGCCAGGCCAGCAAGCCTCCCTAGAGATAAACAGAAGGCTGTGGTTATACTGTGATCAGCACCACCAGATAGGCATCAGACACATAGCTGGGTGACCAGAACATCAGGACCCACACTCCTCTCCATTTCCAAGAGTGCCTTTGTTCTTTGTATGTTAAAAGTTATGGATGAGCTGAAGTTAGTGGCACTTGCCATATACCCTTGCTACGCATTTCATTTCCCTATTGGATCAATATTAGCTATTTGTAACCATATAGGCTGATTGTAGCTTGACCCATAGCTATCCACATTGTACCCACACTGCAATCTTGCTTTATAGAACAAAGAGCATCTTGGACAAAGAGCCTCAGCAGCAACTTTCTTTCAGGACCCCTCTTTGTCTCTCAGGAGCTTTTTCTCAACAAACCTTTTCTACTCTTAACCTCTTTGGTCCTCAAAATCCTTTCTTTGATATGGAAAAATACAAATGCAGCACATGTGACACTTAACAGGTGGGGACTTATTCTCCAACCGCACAGGGAAGGGCAAGGTGAGAACCAGCTCCCAGTGACTCTTTCTGGAAGCTGTGCAGCCATGGCTCTAGGTCTGAGTTCTTTCCCTATAGAGAGGTCCAAGAAACCCTGTCAGCATCCTACACCATAGGAGGAGGTTCATAGGCTGGCAGTGGCCAACTATTTCAGACCCATATGAGGTGTTATCTTACTTTGGAGACGCTGGGAAAGGTAGCTAGACCTCATGGCAAGCCCACAGATGATGGTAGGGCTATGCTCTGTCTTGAGAGTACTGTGCCCAAGGTATCTTTTTGGAAAGCTGTAAGGAGCCTGGTAATGGGATAAAGGACAAGTAGGCAAAATTCAGCTATGGGGCTGAGTAAGTCAGCTGCCAGCCCCAAAAGAAGCCCTTTCCTCAAAGGGCTGGTCTGGGGGTTCAGGCAGTAGCTTCCCCAGACTCTTGGGATTTGAGGGGTTTGTCTTAGAGGTCCCAGAGATTCTGCTGTGGCTAACAGTGACACAGTAGAGCCGGTAGAGAACATGCTTCTCTTGATGGGGTAGAGCTATTATTGCTTTGGGTCCCTTGCACATGTGGGTCCACGCATGCACACAAACACACACATGCCAGGGTCTCAGAGGATCATGGTGGATATCCTGGTGAGGAGTTGGCCAGCATACTTGAGGTTGTTCTTGTAAGCCAAAGGCTAACATTTGTGATGAGTAACCTATCCTCCACCTCTGGGGAGCAACCAGCTGTTCCAGGATATCCAGGGGAGGCACTGGATGTGCACTCCAGGGTCCACATCCAAATGGTCCTGAGGGCCTCAGACCAAGGTTCTCATAAAAGGGCAGAGTGAGCTGGGCCACATGTCCTTCACTTCTATTTTAAGAGACCAAAATCCAGGCCACAAAGTCATAGAGATGGAAGTGTATTCTTGGCATACAAAGCTCTCATGCTTCCCAACAGTGACAATAAGGAGGAATGACAACTATGGTGCACTGAGCACTTACTGAGTATTTGATATCGTTTCATACCATGTGGGATGGGTACTCTTTTCACCCTCATTTTACAAATGACAGCACAGAGCAATGAAGTGAGCAGTCCAAGTTCTTAGAGGACTGGTCAAAGCAATTGCTTAATCATTAGTTCAGATGACACTAAGTACCTGCTCTAGGCCAGACTCTGCAACCACTGCCTTCATAAAGCTTAGGCCAAGCATGTTTTGCGGGATAGATCAGGTATATACACACATACACGCAAGAGTTTAGCAGTCCTGTATGTGGGCTTTGCTCTGGATCACTTTGTGCTTGCTCTATGGCTAAAGAGGAAAAAAGGCATCCCTTCCGCATCATCCTACACTGGAGGGACAGAGTTCTAAACTCAGAAAATCATATTTTAGATGACATATTACACAGGGCTAGGCACACAGTGGATGCTTAACAAGTTGTTACTGAATGAATGGTGACTGATCAGGAAAAATGAGTTTGGAAAATGAGTGGCTCTGTGGCTGGTGAGTACCATGGACTGTACTTTGAAAATCACTTTCAACCTTGAACTCTCAAAGCAACCAGAGTGTGGCAGCTTCAGCCATTCCCAGTGTCATGAAAGGGCCATAAAGATAAGCGTGTTATCCACTCAGCTCTAAGCACAACTCTGGAGGGCAGCTGGGTGTTGAGCAAGGAGCACAGGCTTCCCTAGACTCTGCCCCTTCTGGCTGTGTGCCTTTGGGTATTGATTCACCTTGGTCAGCCTGCATCTTTATCTTCAATACTTCTGGGTTTTCTGTGGTCCTTGGAAAGGAAATATAACTGGAGCATCTGACTCATTACAGCTCTCTCCCTGTCTACTAATCTCATGCCTTTGTACTAGGCAAAACCATGACTTACAAGACATGGATCAATAAGCAGTCATTTTACACTTACACCTGACTACGTCAAAGAGATCGTTAGAAATAATTCTGCTATTCAGTTACTAAAAGCTGAAAAAGCTCTTACCAGAAGGTATAAAGTTCTTTTACAAATAGAATTGAATCCCAGAGATGACTGTGAATGAGAAATCAGCAATGGTCCATTTAAGAATGAAAAATGGGTTTCTATAGCATTCTCTCAGTTATCCTTCATTCAGGGGGAAAGTAAAAAGGAAAAGTTAATAATACAATATATGCCCCCCCAGTTCCTTCTTTATAACTTGGTTATGACTGAAGGCGGGAAATTTCTTGACCATCTGCAAAACAAAATAAACACAAACCAATAAAAAAAAACCCTGAGTGTTTAATGCCTTTTACAACAATTTTATTTAAAAATAATTTAATGTTATCAAGTTTGCCCATTTTAAAGCGCATAGTAATGTTTAATATATTCAGAGTTGTACTATTATTAGCACTACTGTACCTAATTTTAAAATACTTATACCATTCCTAAAAGGATTAACAGGCAGTCCTCATTCTCTTCTCCCAGCCCTTGGCAACCATTAAGCTACTTTGCGATTATACGGATTTGCTTATGGATTCCATTCATATAAATGGAATCGTATAATATGTTGTCATTTGTTATTTATGCTTCTTTCATTTAGCATAATGTTTTCGAGGTTCACACATGCAGTTATAAGACATATTAATAATACTCCATTCCTGTTAAGGTTGAATAATATTCCCTAAACTTTATATACCACATCTTATCTAAATTGATAGGTTCTTGGGTTGTTTCCATTCTTTGGGTACCATGGATAATGTTGTTACAAACATTCATGTGTAAGATTTTGCATGGACATATCTTTTCATTTCTCTTGAGGATATACTTAGTAGTGGAATTGTTGGGCTATATAGTAAATCTACGTTTTACCTTTCAATGAACTTCCAAATCTGTTTTCCAAAGTAGCTACATCATTTTACAATCCCAACAGTAATGAGGAGCGTTTTAATTTTTCCACCTCCATACATACATATTACCTTGACAGTATTGTTTACGGTAGACATTACTTTAGCAGTGCTTATAGTAGTAATAATCTTAGTTATTGTGTGTCTTTTTAATATGGTTTATCCCACCGGGTATAAATAGGTATCTCATTGTTATTTTGATTTTCATTTCCTAATGACTAATGTTGCCGAACATTGTTTTCATTGAATCTGTATATCAATTTGGAGATTTTGTCAATTTAACAATACTCCATTTCAACCATAATAAGTTTTCCGCTCCTGAATAGAACATGAGATGTCTTTCCATTTGTTTAGGTATTTAATTTTTTTCAATGATATCCTATAGATTTCTGAACACAAGATTTTGAAATTTTTAAATTTTATCCTGCAAAGCCGCGTTACTAGAAACAAATTGTTTTTGTGTATTTTGAATGTCTTTAATTCATAAGACAGTTTTGCTGAATATATGATTCTTAGTTGACTTTTTTCTTTCAGCAGTTAGAATATATTATCCCACTGCTTTCTGTCCTTCATAATTTCTTATGAAAAGTCCAAAGCTAATCTTACTTGTGTTTCCTTGTGAGAAGTCATATTTTTTGCTTCTTTCAAAATGTTCTTGTCTTTGTCTTTCAGTAGTTTTACTCATCCTCTTTGTCACAATCCCTTGTCTAGACTTCTGTTTTCTGTTTTTTTGTCTTTTTTTGGGGGGGTACCAGGGATTGAACTCCAGACCTTGTGCTTGTGAGGCAGGCAGCAGAATCACTGAGCTAAATCCCTGGCTGTTTTTCAGTAGTTTTACTATGATATATCAGATTATGGGTTAACGTTTTTCATCCAATTTGGGATATTTTCAACCATTTTTTTTTTTTTTTTTTTTTTTTTTTTTTTTTTCCTGGGCCAACATTTGGGAATTTTTTTTT
>NW_022900921.1:3332593-3339209 GCF_012274545.1 Fukomys damarensis | reverse complement strand
AGGGCTCAAACTTGGGAACTTGTGCTTGTGAGGCAGGAGGCAGAAACACTGAGATAAACCCCCAGCCTTCAACTATTCTTTGACTATTTTTTCTGGTCCTTTCTCTCCTCTTTCATGTATTCTCATTATGCATATATTGCTATGATTAATATTTTACATTTCTCTGAGACACTGCTCATGTTTTTATTAGTATATGTTTGCATTAAGAATCTTTATATTCATCTGTTCTTTGGATCATATAATTTCTAATCTTCTATCTGCAAGTCTGACAGTTCTTTTATTCTGTTTGTTCAAATCTTCTGGCAAATTTTAAATTTCAGTTATTACACATTTTTATTCCACAATTTCTACTTGTTTCTTATTGGTATTCTGTATTTATGATATATTATCTTCAAACTTCCTTTTACCTTTAAAAGCATGATTTTCTTTAGTTCTTTAAGCATATGTATAATGGCTGTTTTAAGTCTTTGTTAAGTCTCACATGTGGCCTTTTGCAATGGTTTCTGTTGCCGGCTTTTTTTTTCCCGTGAGTGTGTCATACTTTCCTGTTTTTTTGCATGTCTTATAATTTTATGTAGAAAACAAACGAAAAACTGGCCACTTTAGATAAACTACTGTAGAGACTCTGGATACTGATAACAACCACCCCCCATTTCCCCAGGCTTTCTGTTAAGCTGATCTTCTGTAAGTATCACCTAGCTGTTGGGCTTCATTAATTGCTGAGTGATTGCTTTATTGTTTTGACAGTAATCCAGGGCATAAATTGTTCCACAACAGTCCAATCCAACTGAAGTCAAGCCCCTTTATAAAAATATGGTCTTTTTTTTACGTTGTTAAAAATCTAGGTGTCTTTATTTTGCTATTTTAAGTAGCAACATATATGATGGATATGGCTCTATTCCACTTATAAAGAAATCTTAAAAAACAAGATAGTATAAAAGCTATACTTTTTTTCTAAATCTATTAATGGTATACAGATCCTGAACTGTAGCAAATACTCAAATTTTAAGTCAATGATATGAACATTCAATTAAGATTGGTAATAAGGAGATGTGGCCTAAATGCATCTTTCAGGGGCACTAGGTGTTTAAACAGAAAAAAATTCAGATATAGTACAAAATAATATTTAAAGTATGAACATAATATAAATAGGCAAACTTTTTGGAATCTATACCTCACACCTTCATGTGAATTGAAGAGACAGACACAAGCCCAGGTAATTTATCTCATTCATTTTTACAAATTTGCATAGTTTGCTAGTGGAATAAAAACCAGCTTTGCTGATGTTTGCCACTATACTTGGCTATCTCTAATTAGGACTCGAGGTGCAGTAGTTTTCTAGCGAAATCTCTGAGGTTTGTTCTGAGTTCAAAAGAGTTGATTCTCTTTATCTTTTCTGCTGATTCTTTCCGGTAAACTATATGCCTTGTGGCCTATCCTGTTGCTTTATTGAAGCTACCAGTCTCCTCTTAGATGTTGTCTACAAAATCTCCATTACTTTCCAAAACAATATTAGGCCTGACCTTTTATACTCTCTATTTCAAACAATGTTAGTTCCTGTGGGGCCAGATTTAGAGCTCTCTGTTCTTTTGGAGCATTTTCCACACTAGGCAAGATCTCACCCCCGCTTCAGAGCACGAGACAGCAAAAGTGGCCCATCTCTCTTAGAGTAAGGGTTCTTCTTCATGGGCAGGACCCTGGGGATAGGTGGCAGCCTCTGGTCCTTTGGGCTTGCCTCTCCCCACATACACTTCAGAAAGCTCTGGAATGTGCCAATGTAAACTTTCCCTCTAGCCTTCCAAATGCTGAGCAGGAGCCATTAGCTTTGGGCCATATCTGGCTTTTTGCTAGAGCGTGGTGGGGGTTGGACATAGGGGTGGGGCGGGCTGGGGGCTGGGGGAAAAATGGGGGTGGTGTGAATCCAGCCTTTCCCCAGAACCTCTATTCCCTCCACTCTATCTCTGTTGCAAATGGGGATCCCTGTCTTTCTTTTGAGCACCAGAGTCATGCTTAAATTGCAGCAAGGCTTCAGATAACATGGCAGACATAAATGAGCCTTATGCGTAAACTGAAGGTAGCTCCACAGGGGGAGGAATAGCAGTCCTTCTCGAAGTTCCAGGCTCTGTAGCTCCTCTTGACAAGTCCGCCAAAGCCTTCTTTTTGTCATCTTGCCACCTTGGACTCTGTCTAGGGGAGGGTCTGCTTGTCTGGAGGCCAGGTAGGAGGTGTAGGTGAAGCAACCTGGGAACGAATGTGCCTCCTGAGATCCTGGTAGCTATGGCAGAGGAACACGTCTGAGAGGCGGCAGGCAAACCACGTGAGGTCACGCAGTTGTACACAAGCAGAGAAGCACTTTCCAGCCAGAGCCAGGGGAGGCTCTGAGTCTCCTATGTGATCTCTGGAAAAATCTGCTTTCTGAAACACTGACTGGAAATAAAAGTCTCTCTGGTGCTTGCTAGAGATGAGGCTCTGCCTCCTTATCTTCTTTGGGTCTGCCAGCCATCAGGTCTGAGGGTGGACTTGCCTGGGCACTTGGTTAATACTCACTCTGGCGATCTGGACAGTGACACTGCCAGAATCTGCCTGGGCCAGCGGTGATCCACAGGCCTGACTGATATCATGACAGGCTTCTTTTCACTTCAGGCCTTCCCTCTGCCCTGCCCACCCAGATCCCAGAGGAGGTGCATTCTTACAAGTTGATGTATGGAGTCTCATAGAGCCTGGCACAGCCTGGCTTAGGTGGTCTCATCATTCCCTTGCTGGTTGCTCCAAATGCCCGGCCCACTCACGGGTGGTGGGTGGAATAAATATATCGTTACTCCAGGCCCAGGAGACGTGGCACTGTGCTGGTGCCTCCAGAGGTACAGGCTCTTTGCTGAGGATTTTATTGTATAAGGGTAAGCACTGCACTGGTTTGCTCTCCCTGATCCTTCAGTCTTGGGCAGGAAGCCCCCGAACTTGCTCACACACAAGGTCTCTGCTTTCTGGAGTCTATGGAAATGAAGACTACGTGGAGGGCTAAGGCCTCGGAGATTAAGCTCTGGACATGGCAGCAGATCTCAGTGACAAAGACCATACCATTAGACAGACTGGGGTGCTCAGTGTCCCTTTCCTACCCAACAAAACCCATCCCAGTTCCATCCCAGGTCCCACCTGTGCTCCTGTACCTGCCCAGCTGCCACTCTGTAGATAACTCAGACACCAGATATAACTGGCACTCTTTCCCCTCCACCCCTGATTTCAGAGACAGATGAAGAACTTTACCCTGCATCTTTACATTTTTTTCCTTAAAGTGAAAAATAATTTAGTTTAAACTGGGGCAGTTGGAGCAACAAAATAATTCAAGTAATAGATTATAACAGATGGAATAAAAGAAATGTGCAAGTATTGTAGATAGGTAAGTTAATCAGATATCTTGTAAGCATTTAGACAGGGCCGGCCTGTGAGGAGCTAACAAGGAGGACAATCGCGACACATCCACTGAAGGCCACCATTGTAAGAGAAGAGGAACAACTACATCCGTGTGCTACCCCTAAGGATGAAGAGCAGTGAATGACATTCTAAACAGATATCAATCACCTGGGTGGGGGACCAAGCTATCACCCAACCCTTCCCGGAAAGATCCCTGACAGAAAATCCTTGTACGCCTATTATGTGACTTGCTTGACTTGCTTCCCCATTGGATCCCCCTTTAATCCGTATTACCTACGTGCCTATTATTTGTCGTAATCTTACTGGCTGATCATAGTTTTGTCCACCTTGTGATTTCTCATTGGATCAATAGTACCTAAGTGACTGTACTTGCAATCTTACTAGTTGACTATAGTTTTGTCCCACCTTGAACTCACTTTACCATGTGGCTTCGGCCCATAAAACACCTTTGAGAAGCAGGGTCCATGGCAATGCATTTTCTGGTCCCCCTTCTGTCTCTCTTAGATAGAAGCCTATCTTTCTCTCAATAAATTTTGCCTACTTTTATTTTTGGTACCAGGGATCAAACTCAGGTCCTTATGCTTGCAAGGCAGGCGGCAGAACCACTGAGCTAAATCTCTGGCCCTATTTTTTCTACTCTTAACCTCACTGTTCCTAGAATTCGTTCTTCAATTGTAGAGAACATGAACTTGTGCTTTGTATGTCTAGCAGGTTTGGGGGTAATATTTATTGCCCTATATCACAACAGCCTATACTGACATAAATTAATAATATATAAACAATAAATGAGTGTGGTGGGGAAGGTCTTCTTTCCAGAGTAGTTCCAAATCACCACTAGACAAACACCATAGTAATAACTGTCTCCATCGAGGCCTAGTTATGGGTATTAAAATCAGTGGGTAAAAATTCAAGGAGAAACAGGATTTTGTATTATCTCAAGCTACTCCAGAGCTATTTATCAGCTATGAAAGGAAAAATACTGATTTACAGTGGAGAGATCCAGCAGATGTCAATGTAACCATGTGACAGACAAAGGGTGGCAGCACCGGTAACTGAGATACACGGCCATCATGCACTTGCTGGTACAAGTGCAGATAGCTAAGGCAGAAATTATTATAAGGCCGCTAGACAAAGCGGGCCCTCAGCATAGAAAACAACTGAAGCACATTTCCTGGTTAGCATTATGAAAAGAAAAGAGGTGCTACTTCCCCTAGAGATGAGTAGCAGTGATTGACATTCTAAATGGACATCAATCTCCCTACGCCATTTCCTTTCTGGAAATTCCTTGTACCTGACTTGTATTCCCATCCAACACTCATTTATTAAGTATTACCTGGGTGACTATGTTATTGGTTGATCATGGTTTTGTTCTGCCTCATGCCCACCTTGTAATTTTCCACTGGGTCTTAGAGTTTTGTCTCATCTTGAACCTGCCCCTGCCCAGGGCTTTGCTCAATAAAATGCCTTTGAAAAGCAAGGTGGGGACTATGGATTTAGTTCAGTGGTTCTGCTGCCAGCCTGAAACATGCAAGGTCCTCAGTTCGATCCCTGGTACCTCCCCAAAAAAAAACCCAAAAAAACATACAAACCCAAATTAAGAGACATTCATCAAAATAGCTCGTGCAACACGTCAAGGTCATGAAAGATAAGAAAAGACTGGGGAACTGCCACAGATTAAGAGACTAGAACATAACAACTAAGCATAATGTGGGATTCTACATTGGACCCTAAAACAGAGAAAGGGCATTAGTGGGAAAACTGGCTTCATGCTGTTGCAACCATTGTTATTTTCTGGTTTAGTAAATGGGTGAGGGGTAATTTAAATAGCTAACACCAGAGGAATTTATTGTTCAAGATAAATGTGAATTCTTTGTACAATTTTTAGAACTTTTTTTCTGAACTAATCATAAAGGCTGGGGTGACATAGGCCTCTAATCCCAGCAGTTGGGAGGCTACAGGAGGGATTCAAGGCCAGCATTAAGCCAGGATCGATTCCGTGGTGAGACTGTATCAAAAAACTATAAACCAGGAAAGTTTTGAAATTTAAAAAATTGATGTGTAGTATCTGTGCAGGAAGGATGAATTAGATTTCACAAATAACCTGGAAGAAAGGAAGGAAACTACACACACACACACACACACACACGCACGCACGCACACACCTATATATATATATATATATATATATATATATATATATATATATATATATATATATATATATATATATATATATGCCTCCTGGCATAGAAAAGGTGTCTCTGGGGCAGAACATACTGTCTTTAGGTTCTGGCTGACTGTCCTCCTGTACGGGATGTCAGAGGGCAGCTTCTCCTGCAAGGTTATGCGCACTGGGACACCCTGGCAGGGCGGGGGTGGAGCAGAGACACTGTCTGGGGACAGCCCTTTACCTGTGCCAGCCAGGATACCGAGTCCTGTCACGGACTGTGGGCTTTGTCCTGAGGAGGGGGCTTACGAAATTTTTTCCCACTGGCACTGACCAAGTCAGCATAAGTTTGGACCTATGTCCTATTCTCTGAGCCTTGGAAATATCTCTGTGGGGGAAAGGGGCTCAGCCTCCAGCAGGTCCAGTCACATGTCTCAGCAGGTGCACATGGGCCTTAGGTAAGCTCCTGTGAGGCCCAGTGCACTGCAGAGGTGCAGGCACGAGGCGATGAGGTCCTGCCCTTACCACGGCTTAGCACCACCCACGATGCCTGTGTGCTGTTTCCATGAGATCCAGTCTCCACAGGGCACAATCTCTCTGAGTCCTCCCAAAGACACAGGTGAGGTGGGCACCATTACTGTCCTTATTTTCAAAAATTCTGACAAAATACACATAATATAAACTATGCCATCTTAACCATTTTAGTGTACAGCCCAGTAGCATTCACATGGTTGTGCAATCAGTCAGTCTCCAGAGTTGTTTTCATCTTACGCTTGCAGACTAGATACTTATTAAACAACTCCCCTTTCCTCCCTTCTTTTGGCCCCTGATAAGCATTACTGCTTGCTGTTTCTGTGAGTATTTCTGAGTGACTGTTCTTCATAACTTGTATAAGTGAAATCACACAATATTTGTCCTACTGTGACTGGCTTATTTTACTAAGGGCTATGTCCTTGAGGTTTAGCCATGTTGTAGCAGGTGTCAGAATTTTCCTCCTTTTAAACCTGAATATATATA
>NW_022900921.1:3329212-3332571 GCF_012274545.1 Fukomys damarensis | reverse complement strand
TTTTCCTGATGTATATATAATTTTGGCACCAAAAGAAAAACTTGTATCAATATTTCAATACTAAATTTACTGAGACATCATGAGATTAAGACAAGTTGCCTTTGGCCTCTGCAAATACAAGAGGTGCTCACAGTGGTGGCTATTAGCTTCCAGACATTTATTAGTATGGTGAACTGCTGAAGTGGGTATACCTTGTTTTGGCAAACTGTATACCACATTTTGTTTATCCATGCACTTGCTGAGAGATAATGAGGTGCTTTTGGCTACTGCACATAATGCTGCTGTGTACAAGTATTCTTTGAGACCCTGCTTTCAATTATTTTGTGTATATGCCTAGAAGTGGAATTGATGGACTGTATGAGAATTCTATTTTTAATTTTGTTGGGGAACTACCACAGTGCTTTCCACAGTAGCAGTACTGCATTACACTCTGCTCTAGCTGGGTTCTTGAACGTATGTTGAAGGCTTGGTTTTGAGTATAACACTACTATTGTGAGGTGGTGGAAACTTTAAGCCTGGAGTGGGGTTTAGGTCGCCCTTGAAAGTGGTTGTGGGGGCCCTGTCTCTTCTCCCCTTTGTGTTGCCTTCATGAGGTAAGCAGCTTTGCTCCACAACACACTCCCCACCACAAGATGCTTCTCCACCACAGACCCAAGAGCAGCACAGCCAGTTAATTATGCATGAAACCTCTGAAACCTCGTCTCTTTTTATTTTGGTAGTGCTACTGGGGATTGAATTTACGACCTTGCGCTTGCCCGGCGGGGTTGGTACCATTGAGCTAAATCCCCAGCCCAACCTATCCCCTTTTAAGGTATTTGTTACAGTAACAGAAGGCCAACCAGCACACATTCCCACCAGTAGTGCACAAGGGTTTCACTTTCTCTGTGTCCTCATCAACATTGGTTATTTTCTATTTTTATTTTTGTTAGTAGCCACCCAGCATTCCTTGTGCCTCCTTCTGGGGAAAGCCACCCCATCTTACTCACCCTGGTGTTCATTTCCCTCCTGCTTCCTTCTAGCCCCTGGTGTCCATTTACTTTTTATTCTACTCCCACCCACAACCTAAAAAGCAAGCAAGGAAAGGAAAGACGGCTGTAAAAAGTAGGCTAGGTGTGGTGATGCACATGTGTAAAACCAGCTACTGGGGAGGCCGAGGCAGGAAGATCACAAGCTTGAGGACAGCCTGGGCTACTTCATGAGACCCTATCTCAAAAGAAAATAAAAAAGGATATGGGTATATTCCAGTGGTAGAGCACTCTCTAGCACATATGAGGCCCTGGGTTTTGCCGCCAGTACTAACACAGATGCGACCACTAGGGGCTATGGAGCCACTCCCCTCCATTCACCTGAGCCTGGGCAATGACCTTGAGCCAACCCCTCACCTTTGTCCTAAGGCTGACTATAAGGTGGTAGAGATAAGAAAAACAGAGGCCTCCCTCCTCAGTCCTGTCCTGGAAAATTCCAAAATGCCAAACCAGGATGCACATGCACCAGCTCCGCCTGCATGACCCAGAGTCACCTTTTGTCAGCTGGAGCTCACTGAAGGTTCACGCATATGAACTACATCTCAGACATCCAATGAATGATAACAGAGTGAATTACAGAACCACAGACACATGACTCAGCATCTTGTCAATCACACTCTGAAAAGCTCCAAAGGGAGGCGTCCCAGAACTTCACCCCACGCTGTATACCCTCCGCGCTCGTGCCATCTTCCTTTCACCAGTGTGAGCCTGCTCTCGCAGAACGTATTACTGCCTTAGTAAACTTTGCTGCTGTTTCCTTACCCTCACATGCCACATCCAATTCTCTGTTCCTTGTGCACAAGAATCTAGGAAACTGCCCTGGATCCCATCACCCACAGTGACAATACCACACACAAAAGCAGATTCTGGTGCACACATGGGAGTGTGGGGTGTGCATTCCTAGAGTTGCTCACAGGCCCCTGTGAAAGGGAACTTGCAGGCCAGTTGTCACCTCTCTTCACATCCTGAGGTGAACAAAGCCAGTGAGGAAGGGAAAAGCAGAGTGGTCAGTCCTATTGTCTCGGAAGACTGCAGCCTGTGGGTCCAGCCTCCAGCTCGGGTGCTGAGGGCATGTCAGGAATTGAGGTGGAATGAGCTGCCTTCCAGCCTTAGATGTCCCCCAGGGCCAAAGCTGTGGACAGGGTTAGACTAGCAGTAGGAATCCCTGATAGAGAATCAAAGCCAGAGAACACAGCCACATTGGGGCCCGAGGAAGACACAGCACTAGTGCTGGGAGCATCTAGGATTAACATTAACCTTTTCTAACACAGCCGGTGTGCCTCGTGGACATTTGAGCTCTGAGGACAGGACTACGGCCCAGATGTCGAGATCCTAGGGTCCAGGATGAGGTCAGATAGATTGTCTGATGAGTGCCATGGTGCACTGCAAGGGAGAGATAAGCAACTAGCAGAAGCTTGCAGCTGTTCTTTCAAGAAGAACACAGAATAGAAAAGGGGCAGAAAGGTGGGAAATCCTACATGCCTGATCAGCCACAGGAAGGACCAGCAGCTGGGGAAGATGCTTTCTCAGAAGCAGGGTGCCCTCTGGCCTCCAAGGCCCTGATCATTATCAGATACAGAGCAGAAAACACAGTGGCAGAGTATAGCCCAGATGCCTGAAATTGAGGGAACCAGACACCAAGCCTGAGGATGCCGCAGGGCCTCCACCTACCGAAGGGCACTAGTTCAGAGAAGTCTCTGTGAGCCTGTCTCTCCGTGAAAGCCGGGCCGGGTTCCACTTCCTCTGGTTCCTGGCACCCAACCAGCGCCAGGCAGGGAGCGGGTGGGGATCTACTCCCTTTTGGAGAAACTGGGTCTCGGGACTGGAGCCCTTTTCTGTGTCTGCACTTGGACTCAGCAGAGTCCTCCGCACCCCCTCCTCATCCCTGGCAGGAAGGTGACTCAGGCTGTGTACATCACCGCAGCCTGGGGTGGGACGCTAGGTTCTTAGGAAACAATTTCATGCGTTGTGAAACTCGGAAAGGAAGACAGTTGGTGACAATGCTCCTTTCTCCATTCGTCTCACACTGGACAGGAAAGCTTCGAGTAAGTCTGCAGGACTGCACACCTGTTGCTAGGTAACCGCAGCTCTGAGGGGGAGGAGGACGCCGACAAAAGTGTTGCCAGGGAGTCTCAAGAGGGGCTGACACACAAGGAGGGTGCTCTCTTCCCGGGTCCCAGCCTCAACTCCGGAGAGCGGCTGCCACCCACCTCGGTCACGATGGTGGACTGGAAGACGTCCTGGCTGAACTCCCAGCCATCCAGGCAGCTCTCCTGCTCCAGCTGCCCCAGCTCCACGTCGCGCCCCGGCTCCAGCCCGAGCGCGGAGAAGTTG
>NW_022900921.1:3309418-3328406 GCF_012274545.1 Fukomys damarensis | reverse complement strand
ACAGGGCGCCTCTCTCCTGACCAGGGCACCCGCCCAATGGAGCCCAGTTCTCACCGTCCTAGGAGCTCGCGAATTTGTCATCAGCCTGCGGCATCTTCAGGCCCTCCAGGTTCACCTTGAAAAGGGGATCAGGCCCGCAGCCTGCGGGGATGAGCGAGCTCACGCCGCGTCACACACGCGCCCAGCACCGAAAGGGTGGGGGCGAGGGCTGTGGGCTGTCCTGGCCTCGCCCGGAGGGACTGCTGGGGTCTGGGCAGAAGCCTAGGAGCAGCCTGGCCCACTGTGAATACAGGCACCACGCGCGTCTGATTGTCACCCTGTCGCTTGTCACTCTCCCCACGCCCCCAGGGCTCTACTGGGGCAGGGTGCCAGGCCCTTCTTGGACTGTAAGGTCCTGTGTTGGTGGAAAGGGCTGCCCTCCATACCAGCACTAAGGAGGGAAGCAGTCGGGGAGAGGAGGAAGGAGGAGGAATTTCCACTTGGTGCCCAGTTCTGGGCGGGGGTGGGGTGTAACCAAAGCAAGGATCCTAGGCTCCTTTTTGTTTGTTTGTTTGTTTGTTTTTCCTGTTAGTGTCTAGATCTAAGGCTACCCCGGGCTGGAGCCTGAGTCCTGGGGTTCGTGGGGACAAATGCGGTTGATAGGCTGAAGGGGTCATCCCTGGAGATTTTGGTATAAGTGAGCTTGCTTCTCCAGGCCCTCAAGAGGCTCGTTTTTGTACCTTACCACCACCCTGGGAGTCTCAGTTTCCTAACTGTAACTTTAGGCTGTGTTCTGAAGTGCCAAGACAATTCTGATGATATGCCTAATAATCCAATGAAATCAGGTTCCCTTTACTTTCAAAAGTATCATTTGAATGGTGTATTATTGCTCATCGTTTTACTTAGCCTGGGTTTCATTCCTTCATCCTAAATTCAAATAATAAAGTCTGAAGCAATAACTTACATGAGGTAGTTTATTTTGTGTAATGGTCCCCAGGAAAGAAAAGTAAGGGAGTGGGGAAAGTGGACAGGGAAGCAGAGAAAGCCAGCCTAAGACTGCAATTGAGCTGGTTATCGGCAATGACCAGGATCAGTAACAGTCTGCTGTCTTGCAGCCTGTGGTGAAGCAAAGATTGGCAATACTGACCCCACCTCAAAATTTTGATATTGTGTTCATCATAGATTTTTGCATTAATTTTGTTTTTTATAATTTTGCATTAAAATACTAGTAGTACTTACTTATGGGTGTCTTCCTTTGTTGCTCAGGATGGTCTCAGAATCCTACCTCAGCCTTCCAAGTAACTGGAACTACTGTGCCTGTCTCAAATACTTACTGGATTACTGAATTTCTTGGTGCCTCTTTATATTTCCATAGAGGCACTGTTCTTCCTTTGCCTCAGCTAAGTCTCTCCCTCGTCCCGTGAGTGATTGGGGTTCAAGCACATCAGAACTTTCTAAAGAAGAGGTCTTTGTCCCCATTGTTTCTGTTGTTTAACTCCTCCACACTCCACGTGGCACATCAGTGAGAGCTGCACAATCACCGCTCCGCTGAGCTCTTGGTTGTTGCTTACAAGTGAAAGTCAAACTGTTTAGTCCTCTACAGCAAAAGAACAAGCAAGTCCACTGCTTACAGCTTAGCCTGTGATGTAGTTGGGGTTTGCAAGGAAAATAGATTTTATACAGGACACATAATTTATAGGGTTATTTTATAAAAGTCACCCAAAGAGTCAAATGCAGTGGAGTGCAAGACATCTAGCCACACGCTAGAAACCCAAAGAATCTGTCAAGGATTCCCACAGCAGTGTCCTGCACAGCCCAGCTGAAGGCCTCAAGTCCAAGGCAATGTCCTCCATGAGTCTGGCCAGTAGCCTAGAGCCCATGGCAATGTCTCATGCTTGTCTGTATTGAGGATCTGCACCCAGAAGGCCTAAAGGCCAGTGGTGGAAGACAGAAAACCTGCACCAGTGGGGTGAAGGATTTGTGCTACCAGGCTGAGGGTTCCATACTGGAGCCAGGAATTTATGCTCACCATGAAGATCAGAACTCCCCTGATGAGAACAGCAGCCATTCCCAGGGGCAGCAAGGCCCAAGCTCCTCCTCCAACAAGAACAGCCAAGTTCTCATCAGGAAATCCAGCCTTGGCAATCTTCTAGAAAATAAACAGTCCACAATCTTCCCCTCCAGTTCTCATTTTATGCTGTTGACAACAAACCTCAGGTGGGTCTTCCACACCCAACCACACTGATTCCACCACAACCTGTGTGAAGGCTTTCCCTTCACCATTCTTTGGGACTACCCCCTAAGTGAATCTATGTTGCAGTAACAATCCTTTTTTTTTCTTTTTTTGTCTTTTTTGGCCAGTCCCAGCATGTCAAACTAACTCATCTGTGAGTCATTTTACCCCCTCTATCAACTGGTTGCAGAAAGTTACCCCACAAGGCTAAGGTTTGAGTTGAAGGAGAAGTCTGAGCTGTATGGAATTGATTTGCATGCACCCTATTGACCTGCTTAGCCCTGATCCTGAATCTACCATTTCTGTTGGGTGATGGATTGCTGACTGGCCTGCTTGATATTATGGCTTGATAGAATCTGGCAGTACTCAGCTACACTAGGTATCTCTGGATATCTTGCACAGACCTTTGATGCCCTGCCGCCATGCTCTTGATTTTAATGGAGGCAAACAGCTGTGTTTCAGAGTAATTGCTGCAGAGGTACGGTCTTGTTGCATAGCACCAGAGGTCTACCCTGAAACTCTTGAGGGCTTATCAGAGACAACCCAGCACCCACATTCACCAAGAACACCTCTCAGGTATGGGCCACATAGCATGGATGTTTGTACTGCTGTTGGCACACACTGTAGGTCTCTCTTACTCTGGGCTTCAACACACCCAAGAGATGGGTCAGAGTAGTAATCCATCAGGCACTATGTTCAAAGGTTAGGACAAACAGCTTTTCTTTACTGGGGATAACCTGACATGATCCAGAGTACTGCATTCCTAACTTCACAAATTTGTTTCAAATTAATATGGGATAGAAGAAGTGAATGGGGATATAGGTGAAATAAGATTGGCAATCATAGTGGTTCCCGTGTTCACTTTACTCTCTTGTCTAGTTTTATATGCTTTTAACTTTTCTAGGATGAAAAGAAACATCGTCAATGTGGAAGGGCCTTCATTCTTTTTTCTCAGTCCTCTGGCATACGTGTATTTCACTAGGACAGGTAGAGTACTTGCCTATTCACTAGGACAGATTAGCACCATGTCATTAACACTGTGGACTACCACGATGTCCTATAGAATATCGAGACAATCAAAGTCACTAAGTACTGTGACAGAAAGCAGGCAAGGTAACAGTCCAGGGGCGAGCAGCTTTTGATGCTTGTCTGTCTGTTTCCTGATGCTTTAACAGAGTACCGCAGGCTAGAGGCTGAGAAGTCCAGTATCAAGGGGCTATCATCTATTAAGTGGTTTCTTCCTGCATCATAACAGAGCGGAGGGCACCACTTGAGGGCATGAGAGTGCCTGCTTATACTTGCTTTTATGCCCAAGCCACTTGTCAGATAACTGACACACTCCTGCAATCACAGGATTAATGGATTAATCCATTCATGAAGGTGGAGTGTCATGACATCACTTTCTAAAGTCCCATCTTCCAGTACCATCTCATGGTTTTTTAGTTTTTGTATTTTTTTGTACTGGGGATCAAACTCAGGACCTTGTGCTTGCTAGGCAGGCATGGTGCCACTGAGCTAAATCCTTGGCCCAGAGCTCCCCAATTTTATTAGAGGACCACGACAGTGTTTTCCACACCTAGTGTTGTTGCCAGCTCCTGCTGTGTCCCACAGACCTTGAAAAGTTAAATACCTTTCCCTTAGTACGGCCAGAATTACAGGTAAGAAGTTTGTAAGAAAAATCATGGAAATAATTATCGTATATTTTTGGCAGCGTTGAAGTTTTCTTCTAGAATGAAACTTAGTCTTCCCTTAAATCAGTAGACACTGAGCCTTGAAACTGGCCTAGATCTGGGAATTCTATGAGGAAATACTACTTTCCACAGTGGCAGGTAGAGTCTGCCTTCTACTCCATAGCTTTTGATTTGGAGGGTGCTGTTATACAGTCAGGTATCACATGGCCTTCTACCAATTTCTTTAACTCCTGGGAACACCATGTCTCAGCTATTACTAAACAGAGCTTATGTAGAAAAGAACTCTGGTTGCCCCTTGGTTTTCACAGTAATTAATTCTACCCCGCCTCTGTTAATTAAGTGCCACCATCTAGCCTCTGCTCCTGACTTGAAGGAGCCCTCACCTTGTGTTTTGTGTTGCCTCAGTGAAGGGTGTGTTCCCTGACCTTCCCAAGGAATGTATTCTGGTGGTGGGTTCTCTGGTCTGGCGTGATAACTGCAATCTAACTTCATCACCTGAGCCTTCTGACTCCCTCAGTACTCTCCAGAAGTTCTGGCATCTCCACCTAATATTTGTTATATCCAAGTTTCAGAGTCAGCTGAGAAGATACGAAGGATCCTTGCCTGGATATTGATCCATAAGTAATGAGAGCGTACTCTCAGTTTAATAGTTTTATACATGTTATCCAAGTTCCTGCCAGAACATGAGCCTCATAATTTTTTCAGTATTATTCTGTCTCCTTGTAGAACACAGACTGTATTTCCCACTTAGATTGTACTGAGACTGAAACCAAAGTATTAGTCTGGAGCCAGTGAGGGGAGCTACGGGAAGATCTTTAGGAGAAAAACATTTTCGGGGCTGCTAGCCCCCTGTAGGGCTCTTGGTAGGGATTCCAGGCAAGGAAAGCTTGTCTTCTATTGTAAGCATGTTAGCAGTATACTGGGCTATTATGTGAGCTCTTTTTCAGGGGTCCCTTTCAGACTCTTGTCCTGAACATAGAAGTGGACCAGAAATGGGGTGACAGGATTTTACATTTATTAAAGGTATTAAAGGTAAGAAAAGAAAGGAGAAGTAGTGCTGTGAAAAGAAGTGATCTGCAGAGTGAGTGTGGGCCAAGTAAAGTGGCAAAGGAAATGTGCCCTGCATGAACAGTGGGCCATACAGAAAAAAAGATAGCAGTGGCATGAGGTCGATGACTGTAGTCTTTTATGCCCGCATTCTGATTTCAGATCTAGGCCTTCCTATCAAAAACCCGCTTGATCTGCTTGACTTTGTGCCAGAAGAATTGAAGATAGCATTCTCTGATTGGTATCAGGTGCAGGGCTCTGGCACATGTCCTGGGTCTCTGTCTGACAGGTTATGCCCTCTCGCCCAACTGCTTTGCTGCACCCCAATCTCCTCCCTCATTTCCCCCCAAGAGACAGCAGAATTAGAGGCCAGACTTGGCAGTGACCCTTGGAGCTGGGTCTCTGGCCACCATCACCTGTCACCCTACTGGCCACACAGCAGGAAGGCTGCCCTCGGTGGAGTTGGGCCTCGGGTGGGACCTTATGATTTTGCCACCTCTGCCCGCTGCCCTCCACCTCCAGAGAGGAGAAAAGAGGAGCAGCTGCTGGCCAGGACCATCCCTCTGCACACTTCCTGTCTGCTCTGGAGGACCATGCACCTTGGCACCAGACTTCCAACCAGGGAGGGAGAGAAAGACGTCCTTGAGTCAGAGTCCTGGCTGCCTCTGACTCTGACTTGACACACAGTCGTTAGACATCATCGACACCGTCCTCCTCCCTACCACATACCTCGCAGCTCTCCTGACTTGTGTTCCTGTAAAACAAAGTCCTTTCTAGTGGTATTTGATTTTGTGAGTTGTTTTATTTTGTTTTACTTTCACTTTGGTCCTGAATATAATGAAACGACAGCAAAATGAACACACACGCCAATGTATCCCAACCCATCTACCCAGTTACATTTTGGGTTACATCAGGTTAATGTTGACTCCGGTATGGAGAAACTACATGTACTATAGAATAACTGCTTACCATATAAGAAAGTTATACCTCTGATTTTGAGCTCCCTACTGCTCAGACTTCTCCTGGGTTTTCTGTGTTCTCTTTTTATCCTGAAATACATTTATTAGGCTGAGAGGTTACGTTGCATGAGTGGAAGCCAGGGATCCGCTGTTGGCATCCACTGCAACCAAAATTGAACCTGTCGCAGTCAACAAGCACCTTTGGTCTTTTGTGAATTTGAGCTAAATCTATGAGCCTCATCCAATAGCTATAGCTCTGTGGCTTTTTTAATTGTGGGAAATTAATGGAAGATGTTTACATGAGCAATGTTTGCCTTTACTGTGTGATGAATGAATTTTTTGTAGCGTGGGTGCATGTGCAAGAGAATAGGAAAAATGTTTCTGAAACAGAACTTGTAAATATTTGTAATGAGAAGTAAATGTAATGATTGATATAATTGTGCTATGGAACAATGTAAGTATGAAATTACACAATAAAAAAAGAGTTAGTGTCTGTATGGGGAGAACTGTTGAACTGTTGGTTCGTTGTAAGAATAGGAGAGTGAACTTTCCTGTGGGGGAGAGTATGGCAAAGAGGGATATTAGAAAGGCTACCAGTGCCCCTTCAACCTGTGGTGGAAGAGGGACCAGTATGACTCTGCTTCTTGCACTCAGATCTGAGTTGAACTTGTTTTTATGAAGAGGAAAACCAGGTCTTCCAGAGGCTCACAGAGGTAGCTTTCTCTTTTGCATGGTCTTTCCTTCAGTTTAGGTGGAGCTGGCTTTGTCCTAGACAGGCAAATCCAGCTCTCTGTCTTTGCACCTTTACTGTAATGGTTGTGGCAAGGATCACTGAATAGGGGTCCTTTTGTTTTGGTTTTTGTTGGTCATAGGAATCCCCCTTTTTTAAGTTTTGCTGAGCACTGGGTCTCCAGGCAGACACTAGGTGATCCCCTTGGGCCAGAAGCTGGCTGGACTCTGTCCCCATATAGTTGGATAGGCTGTTGGACTTGGCCCAGATTAATAAGATGTTATGTGTCTCGTGGTCTCTGGGTCTACTGCCATATCAGAAGATAAAAAGGCCTCCCATATATCATTGGAATGGATTCATATTTAGCCCAGCTTAGGGAGTATTTTGAATCTTCACGAGGGCTATTGGAAGACTAAAACATCTCTTGGCAAAGTTTTGCCAGAGTTTGCTTTAGGTCCTGGTTGGCTCTCTTGGACTTTGCAGAGGACCGAGATCTTCATGTAGAAGGGAGATGGTACTTTATTCCTGCTTTTGCCGCCACCTTCCCAAGGTATCTGATGGGTAAAAGAAGGCCCATTGTCACTCTGAAAGGACCAGGGCAGTCCAAACTGGGGGATTTTTTTCAGGAGCACTTGGGCTACCTCCATAGCTATCTCAGAACAGATAAGGAAGGCCTCAATCCAGCCTGTAAAAGTATCAGTTAGGACCAATATTTGTTTAAATCCCCCACGTGGTGGCATATGGGTAAAGTCTAAGTGTCAGTCCTCCCCAAGATATGTCCCTCTTCTCTGAACAGGTTCTATCAAAGGAGGTAGTTTGGATTTGCCAGAGTTATTGTAGGCACAGAGAGGGCCGGTCTGAAGACCTATTGGGTGGTCACTGCTAGTCCTGGTCCCGTGAAGATTCGAATGACCATTTCCCATGAAGTGTCTTTTGTTATATGGACAGGATCATGAAGGGTTCATACACCCTTCTACTGTGTCCCTTGGGGAAGAACCAACTTGTTTTTAAAATGCCGCCTGAGTCTCTTTAATTCCCCCTTGTCCTTGGGCCCGTTTATCTGCCTAGGGACATAGACCAGCTTTAAAGATTCCTCAGGAACTGGGAATAAAGCTAGGGTCTTGAGGGGCAGTAAGGCTTCCCTTCTTGCCTCTCTATTAACCTTTTGATTTCCCAAGGAGACTTTAGACCTGTCTCTGTGGTGTCCCTTGCAGTGAACGCCAACAGCCTGCTTGGGAAGACAGACCACACCTAGGAGTTGTAGAATTTATTGCCTGTGCTTTGTACGTGATTGCTTGTTAGTTAGCAAGCCCCTTTCCTTCTTTCCTCATTCCAAAAGTGAATAATTGGAATAGTTATATTTACACAGCAGGACATTTACTCTCTGTCCAGGTAGGTGCTATCATGGTAGAAAGTACCTATAAAAGAACATTTCTGAGATGTCCCAAATTTAATTACAAAAGCTGGAGAGTGAAGGAGTTCTAACAAGTTGGGAAATGACAACTGTATTTTGATGTCCTTGGACATAGCTGACCTCCTCAGGGTCTTGGAGGGGCAGGTCACTGACGTCCTGCCTGTTTGCCTATGTCTAGGCAATCTCCAGTTTGTGAGAGTGTCTGACCTGTAAGCCTGCAGGCATCAGTGAGGCAGGATTATGAACAGTGCAACTCTTTATGATGGTAGCCCTAGAGATGTCTAGAAGCATGGCCTAGAGCCATTCCCCTGTCAACTGCAAGTAACCTTTTGTCTTAAGAATTAGCCATAACCTTAAAGGAGTCAGGACTTCTGATTTTTGCCCCAAGTTAGTTTCATAGCTTCTTCTGTTAGCAGAGCTGTAGCTGTTCTTGTCCTCAGGCAGGGTGCCCAGCTAGCAGCCATTCTGTAAAAGTATGCCAGCCTTTGAGTCAAGACACCCAAAGCAATCCCATTCTTTTCTTAGTGCTAGAGCCGGAGTTAGGGCATGTTTTATTTCCCAAAAGGCATTGTCAGTCACTTTTCTTCATTCGACAGGCACAAACTCAGGGTCTTTGACAACCTCACATAGAGGCTTTGCCATTTGTCCAAATAAGAGATCCAGATCCAGCAAAAGCCAGCCATTCCCAGAAAGGAATAAAGCTGTTGTTTGGTGGCAGGGAGCACAAGCTCACAGGTAGCCTGGGTTTCATCCCTAAACAGTTGTTCTTTAGGTGTAAGAATGTATCCCAAGTACTAGACTTTCTGGAGGGATATCTGAGCCTTTTTCTTTAAGACTTTATATCCTTTCTTAGCTAGAAGATTTTGAGCTTGAGCAGTATTATTGTTGGCTAGTTCCTGTGTTGGGCTGCAAATTAGAGCATTATCTATATACTGTAGGATGGTTCCTTGTTTAAGCTCTAGGTTCCTGTAGTCTTTTTCCAGTGCCAGAGCAAAAAGATGAGGGCTATTTCTAAAGCCCTGTGGGAGAACTGTCCGGTTATACTGTTGTTTTTCCTTTGAAGTAGGATTTCCCCATTCTAAGCCAAACAGTAAGTGGGGACTTGGATGGAGGGGAATAGAAAAGAAAGCATCTCTGAAGTCTAAAACCAAGAACCAATTCATGTCTCCTGGAATCTCAGAGATTGTGTATGGATCGGCCACCGCAGGATAGACTGGGGTGAGTATCATTAATGAGGTGATGGCCTTGTACCATCCTGTGTTTTCCTGAAGGCTTTACTGTGGGGAGAGTGGGAGTCCTGTGAAGGGACTGGCAAGGCCATGGGAGGCCATGTTTAAGAAATCTCTATGCGAGGTCAGAGACCTTTACAGGCCCCTTCTTCGATTGGATGTCGCTTCCATTTGGGAAATTGGCTGAAGTCTTTTACTTTTATAACTATCAGTGTTGTTGAATTTGCCCTTCCAGATATTTTTGTTAAACCATGCAGCAGGACCCACCTGTTGGCTATCAGGTCAGGGAGTCCTGATAGAGTCCCAAGAGGTAAAATCAGCTTTGACCTTTGCTGGAATTTGAGAATTGGCCCCTAATTTTGTTAGTAAATCTCTTTCTAGCAAGAGACACTGTGGGACAATTAAAAACTCCTGGTTGAACATTTGACCTTCAAATTGACATGACAAAGCAGCAGTAAGTAGGAGTCTAGGAGTGACTAGGGGTCTTATTGATCTGAATTACAGCTCTAGCTCTAGAAGAGAGTTTTCCAGAGAAGGAAGTTGAAACAGAGTGAGCCTCTCTGGAATTCAGCTGCTTCCACTGAGCTTGAAGTTGTCAGGAACCTATAAGTTCTAAAATTCCAACATTAATTTACCTAAACGCCCCTATTCTATGTCCCAAGGTTTCCTGCATTTCCTGTCAGAGCCATGATGCTATCGTAGGAGAACCTTTAAGGCCATGCACACTGGCTTTTTTTTTTTTTTTTTTTTTTTTTTTTTTTTTTTTGTGGCTCTACTACCCTTAGAATTATCATCTGGGCTTGATTTCCTGTATAACCAGCCCTGTGGCTGCAGAAGATAAGATCTCTTTCAAAGCTGCGATGGAGCCTCTTGACTTCCAAAATATGTCCTAATTTAATAGCCGGTTGTCCTGAGCTTGTCATGTTCTTTCTTCCCGTTTTTTAAAGCAATTAACAAAAGCTGGTCCACTCTATGACCCTTCTAATCACCATTGTTCTTGTATATTCTTAGTACTGTCAACGTACTTTTTCTACTTTGCCACTATTGGAGTTTCAGGCTGGAAATTTTTTGTTGTAGGGGACTGTCCTGTGAGTTTTAGTGTGTTTAGTAGCATCTCTGGCTTCTATCTCCTACATTCAGTAGCATGCTATCCTGGTAGAGACAATAAAAAAATGCCTCTAATTTACAAGGTGGATCAGAATATATGGTAAATATTTAAAGTTTAAAATTTTGTCGCAGTAAAAGACACATTGCTACGCATCCCTCTCCCTCACCCCTTCATTCTTGCCTCCTTCTAAAGCAGTTCTGCACGCTCTCTTTTGTGAGTGTTCTAACAAAGTATGATAAAAATACCGTGAAAGGGCCGAGGATGTAGCTCAGTGGTGCCCACCACCTGCCTCACAAGCACAAGGTCCCAAGTGTGACTCCCAGTACCAAAAAAAACCCAACCAAAACACCCCCAAACAGTGAAAGCTGCTGCTGAGTGCCATCTGATGGAAAGGCAGACTCATTAAAGTGTTACTTGGTGTGTTCTCATCACTTGTACCCCAGACCTGGCAGCGTGGAACTTTTAGTTCTTCCCCAAAGTCAAAATGACCATGAAAGGTAAATGTTTTAAATCAATTCAGGACGCAGAGGCAGCCAAGACGGCGAAACTAAAGACACTCACAGAAGAGAACTTCCAGATCTGCTTCAGAAAGCGGCAAAAATAAGAACAATGAGATATGTGGGTGTGAAGTGAGGGCAGTATTTGTGGGGGGTTAATGGCAATGTAGCTTTTACTATATTTTTTACTACTAATAAATTTAAAAATTTTAAATGCTCCCCATATTCTGTACTTTTCTGCATCCAGTCAAACTACAGCCTTGCCGTCTTTTCTGTGTTTTGTGCCCAATTCATTGTTCAGGAAGCCAAGGACCTGGGGAGAAGCCTCGGGATCCCTCCTTGGTGTCTGTGTAAGAGCCAGTGAGGCCTCGGGCAGCCTGTCTTCGGGTCTCCAGCCTCTGCCTTACAGCCAGATGTGTGTGACACCACCAAGTGTGTGTGTCTGTGTGTGACTCCAGCAAGGCTGAGGGCTGGCTTTGGTGGGGATCCAGACAGAGCTCTCCACTGTGGCAGAGAGGAGCAGGAGGGCATGGAAGGGCACAGGAGGACAGTGATCCCCTTTAATACTCCACTATGTCCATTCAGAGGTGCTGAGGGAATAGGGTTTAAAAAGCAGAAAGCACATGGGCAGATAATAAAGCAAGAAGTTACATAGGGCTGTGAAGAGCAAGTCAGCGGTCGGCCTAGGGTGAAAGGAGCTGTCACCCGGGGCAGGAATGAGCTGTCCGGGACAGCACTGGAGTGCGCATAGTTGGACAGGGGTCCAGAAGTGAAAGGAAGTCCCCAGGTGGCACAGAGGGACCCGTGGAGCCCGAGTCCAGGCTTCTTTCTAGGCATCACTGTGCAGCTCACAGCACCCCATCGCCAGCTCAGGTGCCCGTGGGCCGGGACCCCCGCCAGGACTGGGGCTTTAGCTGGTGAGAAGCAGCATCTGGGCTCCTCCGGCCCTGGTCCCTTTGGTTCTAGGGGAGGAAGGCAAGGAATCAGAAAGCTCGTCTGACACACACTGGACCAGAAGGAAGGGCTGCTTTCATTTGAACTTCCTTGGAGGATCAAGGAAATCTGTAAGAGGCTGGAGGAGGTCTTGATACTGAACTTACAGCTCAGCTGGATTAGGACTGTGGGCAGACACCAGCAGGACTGCTGACCTCATGGGGCTTTGTGAGCAGGGGTCAGGAATTTAGACTTTGAGCTGAGAGGAAGGAGGGGCCATGAAGCTTTAATAGCCAGCAGTGACACAGTAACGCATTTAAAAGCCACCCTTTGCCATTACCTTGAGAGAGGACAGATGGATGGCAGGACGCAGGGAGGCTAGGCATGAGCTATTACACTCTGAGCAGTGGCTGGGGCTGCAGAGGGAAGTGGGCTGGCTAGGAATTAGGGATAAATGCAGTCATGTCTGCTAAGTGCTCTCCCTGCTTCCACCCTTGCTCCTTACTGTCTCTGCTTGTGCAGTACCCAGAGTAATACTGGTTAAAACATGCCGCTTCTCTGATTTTAAGCCAAAGTCCTTACCAAGGCTCTTCCTCGGATGCAGTTCCCCAGGATAGCCACAAGGGTGCGCCACCTAGGCCTCAGGTCTGGGCAGTGAGATCTGTCCAGATTCCTTATGCGAAGCAACTCCGTGCCCTCTGTTGTAATATACTCTATTTCCTCGGTAGCGTTGATTATATTGGAAACGTCTTCCTAGTGTGTAGCACAAAGCTGGACACACAGTACATTCTCAGTAAACATTGAATTGAATGAGAGTCAAGACTGAGGATGCAGGAGGGAGACAGTTGCTCTCAAGGACTTCCTTCCCCTTGAGGGTTTAGGCAGGAGGCTTGCAGAAACCTGCAGCAGGAGGTGTGGAAGCAGGTGGCAGGAGGTGAGGTATGTGTGTGCACAAGAATGAGTGTGCAAGAGTGGGTTCTGGACCCAGGGCCCTGCCTCTCCCGGATCTGGCCTGGGGACTTGGCCGGACAGAGGAAGATTTCAGCAAGGGTCTGACCAAGGGGAGAAGAGGTTGTGACACAGGCCCTGGCAGGCATGGGAGGAGTCGGGCAAAGGAGCCGTGGGTGGGAACTCCTGACGGCGCAGGGCCGTGGTGGGGGTGGGGCGTTGCTCCGGGGGTGGAGACAGTGAGCTGGGCCTTGAAGAGTAAGCACAAGTTCGCAGGATGAAGATGGAAGGGCCTTTGATTTTGAGAGACGGGCTGAGGGCTATGTGTGGCAGAAGGCTCAGAGAATGGTGACTCGTGTGATGTCACGGAGGAAGAGAGACAAAGCATTCTGCAGCCTGCACCCAGAAGGCTTTAAAGGCTAGGCCCTCTCTGGGGGGCGTGGATTGGAAAGGAGGGTGTTCACCCTCCTTAGAAATGTGTAGGCGGCAAAACTATAGGCCCAGTGATCACAGGATGGGGTGACAGGGTGAGCAGGGGAGAGACTAATGTCCAGGTGCCTGGTTCCGGGGCCCCTGAGGTAAGGGTCTGGGGTGGGAGTAAGTCTGGAGACAACCGGAAAAATTGGTTCTAGGCTAGGTGGGCTGGAGGCACTGAGATAGGGACCTGGACCTAGCTCCCCTTCTTGGAGAGGGCCTCTGGTGACCCCCTCTCGACTAGGGCCCTGGGCCTCCGAGACCTTGTCCCAAGGGACCCTGTGCATCTTTTTGTGGCCCACCACCACTTGGACCTGGTTAGGGTCCCTGGGCAGGAGGTGGGCGGGGCACTGGGTAGAGACCTGGGCCTGGATGCTGGTACCTTCTGGCCTCAGCCCACCCAGATGTCAGGCTGGGGCTGCTCTAGTGCCTGCAACTTGCCCGTGAGGCTCAGAATGGGCAGCGAGTGCCTGTGGGGAGTAACGCAGCTCCTGCGTGATTCCCACTCACCCCTGGGACCGACAGCTTCCACAGCTGCCAGTCAGGCCAAGGACTGCTACTGGACCAAGTCTTCCAGGCCAAGTCTTCTGGGGAAGCAGGGTGAGGAGACAAAGGTGGGTCCTTCCATGGTCTCACCCTACTCAGGGAATTCGAGTCTTACTGTGTGTGTGGAGGAGAACAGGCACCAGAGCCCCACGGATCATGAAAGAAGAGGGTGACAAGGGCAAGGGAGGACAGGCCACCCACAAGACACAGCCAAAAACCCAAAGGACCCCAGCCTGCTCTCCTGGCCTCACCTCTCTGGAGGGACCTGTCCACTGCCCTGAGGTGGAAAGAGCCCTAGGATAAATCTATGAGAAGAAAATGAAAATAAAAAATCACAATACACGCGCAACACCTGAATAAATGCAGCAAAAGTACAGGTTGAAGATTCTTGCCAGCTTCCTCCCTAGATTCAGAGGAAACCCTAGTTGGTTCAGAGAGGTTTGTTTTTCCACAGCCTGACATACAAGTCTAAGCTAACACCTGGAAACGCACAGGAATGACACATTTGTAAATGACAAACAAGGGTGATTGGCTATTAAACTCTAACATGCAAGTAGCTAAAACAGTGGGATGTGGTTGTAAGAACAGCGACACAGGTCAGATGCATAAAACCCTTACACGAGTGTAAAAAGCTCCTACCAATCATCAATATATTAAATAAACCTTGGAAAAACGAGAGAAAGCTCAGGATAATCTGCACAGGAACTACTCAGAGAAGGAGAGACACATTCTTTCTTTTCCCCCAGCAAGTGCACTCTTAGGTGTTTGCTGAATGATTGAAAGTTCATCACTAGTTATCAGAGAAATGCAAAATTAAAACAATTGCATGCAATGTTTTACCAGATTTTAAAGATTGAAAATGTCCGGACATTGGCAGGAGTGTGAGGAAACAGGTACTGGTGCACTGTCTGACAGAGAATGTGAACTGATGACAGCCTTTTGTGGTTTGTGACAGCACAAAGTTGAAAACAAACATACTCTCAGGCTCACTAAATAAATGGGGGCCCAGAGCAAGCAGAGAGTAGATCCCCCAGACCCACAGCTATGAACACCCAGGCAGCAACTCTATTACTGTTTATATATGTGTACAGTGGACCCTTGACTTACAAACTTGATTGGTTCCCGAGGGCTGGCTGTACCTTGGTGGTTTTAACTCAATACAGCTGAGATCTGGATGTTTATCTGGGTACACGCTACAGATAACAAGAGGCAGATGAATCTTCCATTAACCCACTTAATTCAAGTTGTTCATGTTAGGCCGGCTGTAACTTGAGGGCCTACTGTATTTTCTAAAAATGTGAGTCTGTATCAGTACATGCAGGCGAGGTATGAAAGGCAGCTCCAACATGTGAGAACACTGAGGTCTCCCTCAGGCAGGAGGGAGGGGAACTGTCCTTCAATTTTGGAAATAAAACGGAGCATCTGGGGAAACCAGCTGCCCTAGGCAAGAATTCTTTCAAAAACCTTCCTGCTCTCTCACGCTGGAAAAATCAAGCACGCCCTCTACTGGGAGGATAGAGAAGGGCAAAACAAGGGTTCAGAGAAGGCAGTGGGCGTGGCCATTGCGTGGCGCACGGTGATAGCTCCAGCCCTGGGGGGGGCAGCTGCCTGGAGGCTGCTAGGGGCCGCCCTGCCCGCAGTCCTGAGGGGGACCACACAGGGCCTTCGGTGTCCGTGCTCACCTTTGTAGTTTCTCACTATGTAGCGCTCCTGCTGTTGCATCTCTTTCCAACATCTCCGCTGACTGCACCGTGTCAGACCTTCGTTTTAACACGGCTGTTCCTTGAGGGCAGGCTGATGCCTGTCCTGTTCCCCACAGTGCCTAGGACACCCGGCACCTGAGCTGGTCTTACAGCACCTGAGCACCACGGCCTATACTGGATGGTGGTGGGCCAAGACACTGACCGGAAAGAGGCTGAGCAAAGCGCTTTATTAGAGGCAACGGGAAATGTATTTACAGGCACACGGGCATTGCATGAACAGGGCAGGGGCAGGCGGTCGGGCTCAGACCAGTTCCACCTTGGCATTGGGGTACACGGCCACCACATCGTAGCCCTCGGGCGGCTTGACGCGAGCCTTGGCATGGCTCTCGCAGTAGAGCCGCTCATCCAGGAAGAAGTAGCCACGTTGCTTGAGGTTCAGGCCACAGTCGCTGCACATGAAGCACTCTGGATGGTAGAGCTTGTCCCGGGCCTTGACAATCGTGCCCCTGACGGGGGTACCCGGAGGACAGAGTCAGATGACCCTCAGGCCCCCGCGTGCCCCCCTCAGGGGCCCTGGAACACAGGTGTGGGGGGTACTCACACGATCCCATGGCCACAGCGCGTGCACTCCGGCAGTCCCTGCAGGCCGCCCAGTGGAGTGCCCAGCTTGCTGGCTGTCGGCTTGGGGTTCCGAGGGCTGCCAGACCCGGGCCGCTCTCCTGAAACTGGAAGCACAGGTGGGAGGAGCCTGGTGAGTAGGTCAGGCCTTCATTTCTGCAGGCTGTTGTTTCTGGGTCCATTCGCAAGGAGAATGGGGACGGTTTGGCCAGTGAAGAGGCAAGGGGCAGGGAGGGGCAGAGGGCTGGCAGGTCAGGGGTGCACTTGGGAGCGGGGAGTCTTACCGCCCTCGCCCGCCTCTAGCATGCCCTGCAAGTAGCGGAAGGAGCCTGACTGCTTGGGCTCCACAGCCGCTGGCTCTCCAGGCTCCCTGAGCATCCTGTATACCTCCGAGCCCAGGTCCACTCTGCAATCGCGGTTGCGTGGGAGGCTTCTGGCTGGATCAGCGCTGGGCAAGAAAAGATGTGGAGGAGAGAGAGGCTGCCATCGCGGCTTCCACTCTGCCAACTCGGAGGGCGGCGAGGCTTTGTGTGTCAGAATGCAGCCAGTTCGGACAAGGGTCAAGAGTCAAGGGTCAGGATGGGACCTGGTGAGATCGGAGGACTGAGGAATCAGGACTGGATAGGGTGTGGCTTCAAAGGCCAAGACTGTGTACTACCTGGCAGGTGGAGACACGTGCAGGGCGCTTATCTGGGCTGGCAGGGAGGCCTCACTGCTGCCGTTCTGAGGGCCTGGAAGACGAGGTGACTGCCCATATGGGGATCCCAGGCTTGGCCTCATGTCTTCGGGCCCAGTGGTGGTGGCTGAGGGCCGCCTGCTGCTCACGGGGCTGCCATCCTGTGAGAGTGAGGACTAAGGCAACGGGAGAGTCCACGGCCTTCCCTCACGCACTCCACCTCCACCCTGCTATCCCAGGGTGCAGGCACACATGCACACCCACAGCCTGAACAGGGACCAGCATACCCTCACATGTGTGTGTAAAGACACACACACGAGGAAGGCCAACACAAGCTCGGTAACCAGCCACCGACGTACACTAACCACGCATACATGGCTGCACATGCTGGCCCACTGCGGAAGGCCACGGTGACTCCTGCGACTGCAACTGGGCTGGCGGCCAGAGCAGCCCGATTTTAGGGTAAGCTCAAGTTCAGGCCACGGGCCGGTCCCAGCCTCGGCCCGGAGGTGACCTAGGAGCCTCTGTAGTGTAGACAGGAAGCCTGGGTGGGAAGGGAAGGATGCCCATCCTAGCAGCCTCCAGCACTGGGCACAGTGGAGCCCGTGCGGCTCTGCCCTAACTGTCCTGCTTTCTGCAGGGTCAGAGCTTGGGGAAAGGGCAGCCCAGCAGTTGAGTGGAAACCCCCTCACATTCCCCCATCCATCGGACGAAGGGGAGGGTCTTGCTGCCCAGGTGGGCCCCCATCAAGGCAGCAGCCACAGAAGCAAGACTCTGTCCCCGCCAGACCCCAGGGAAGCCCCAGAAACCTGAGCACTCTCACATATGCGTCTGCTGGGCGAGCAGGCAGGCAGGGCTGGCCTCTAATGGGGGCCAGATGGGCTGTGGTCGGTGGGGGTGGGGCTCGGCCTCCCGGAGGAGGAGGCTTCCATGGGAAGGGGGAGCGGGGGCCAGAGACCCTCCCCACCCCACCCAAAGGGGGCGGGAGTCCATGGCGGGGTCATCAGTGCCCCTGCCCCTCCCCGGCCACCCACGCAGCAGCCTCTTAGGTAGGTCTGACCCCTTGGAGCCTCCGTGTTTGTCTGAATCCCCACTCTACCACTTGCTAACTGGGCAAGTCACGTCAGCTTTCTGGGCCTCAGTTCCATCATCTGTGGACCGGGGAATGTGATGGTCGCTGTATCACAGGTCTCTCGTGAGGATGAAATAAGACAGTTACCCACGAGGCCTGGCACACAGCGCATGCCAGTTAGCGAGCCTGCGTTCCCAGATGTCTCCATCTGTGGAGTGGTGCACCTCACCCCACAGCTCCCCAGTTCTCAGTCCCTGCTGCAGATTTGCAGTAGGCTTTGCAGCAGAGGGGGAGCAGGGCCCCCTTCTGGACCCTCGACTCAAATGCATGAGCAGGTGGCACCTGGAAGGACTGGAGAGGACAGGCCAGGAGTGCAGGCCCGCAGGCCCCATCCGACTGGCTTCTACCCCTTCCCGGTTCTCAGACCTTCAAGGCTTTTCTCACCACTGCCCTTCCTCCATCCTGAAGGCCAAGTGCCTCCTGTGTTCTCACGTGAGGCCTTGGGAGGGTCCCCGGTGGGCCTGGCCCTATTTCACCCCCTGGAGATGCATTCCAGGGGTACCTCACACCGGTCGTGCTCCCTGGTTTTCTCCTCCCCTGATGGCTCCAGCGAGCCCCGCCCCCACGGACAGAGGGTAGGAACAGCGCGGGGACAATGGGCCCTGTGTCTGTAGTGAGGACACAGCCCTGCAGGGGTTGGGTAGGGGTGTTTCTGTCACGACCTATGGAGCTGCCCAGTTGTTTATGGAAAATCCATCCCTCTCCAGCCTGAGCCACTAGCAGCCTGGTCTTCAAAGCAAATGATTTAGAAAATCAGGGGGCAGAGGGAGCTGTTCCACAGTCCCCAGCCTGTTGGCCCAGTGGCTCTGAGCCTCCTGGGGAGAAATAAACACAATTGAGCTTCAATATTCTAAAGCCTTCTTCCATCTACCCTGGACCTGCTAACCTGGAGGGAAACCCGGCCTTGCACATAAACGCACATCTGCCCTTTGTGCTCCCTTCTGGCCCTAGTCAAACCGGGTTATTTGTTTAAGCCAAATCTGACGCCCATCCCCAGTCCTTAGGGCCTTGGATCCACGCAGCCACCAGAGAAAGTGTCTGAGGCAAAAAAAAAAAAAAAAAAAAAAAAAA
>NW_022900921.1:3299835-3309278 GCF_012274545.1 Fukomys damarensis | reverse complement strand
AAAAAAAAAAAAAAAAAAATGTGGACACGAATCCCCTAGAAAACAGCTAAGGTGCTGGCCACAGAAACCCAAGAGCATCTCTGGGGCCTCCTCCCTTGCCTCTACCCGCCCCATGCCAAGCCTTTCGGTTCTCTGGATCTGTGATGCACAGCCCCACCTCTGGGTCTTTGCGTGTGCGTCCTGAGGAGAGACTTACGCTCTGCACACCCCTCTGCCTGCCCGTTCTTCCCAGGAAGCCCTTACTGACCCCTGGCTGAGTCATGTGCCTCCTCTGGGCTCCTTCAGCCCCTGGCTTCCCCCATCTCAGGGCTTCTACACGTCCCACCTTTACGAAGCCAGGCTCTCCATGGCCGTGGCAAAATGTGGCCTGTGGGCTGCTGGCCGAGTTAAAATAGGGACTGGAGAGTTGCTGAGGGAGGGGCCAGGACAGATCCTTTCTGATTTGGTGACGCCTCTCTCCCTGCCCTGGTCCCTTTTCTTGCACATAGAGAGGGTGGATAAAAGCAGGCTCAGGACAGTGTGTGTCCCACATGCTGGGTCCCATGGTTTTGGCTCAGTCTCCACCTTGCCCAAACTCAGGGCCCCAGATATATGGAGCAAGGTCTAGATGCCTCACTCTTGGCAACTTGGCTACCTCTCGTGGCCATGGCACAACAAAGTCCTGGAGCAGCCCAGTCCCCGCACTTTCCTTGAGGACAAAGCATAGCTGTGCCTTCTGTCATACACAAAAGAGGTGGCTAAGCAGACAGATGTGTAGCTACAGTCACAGGACGGCTAGTAGAGAACTTCAATCTCGGGCACTTAAGGCCAGGATAACACAGAGACTCGTCCCATGGCCTGAGACCACAGCCACCACACGTCACTCCTCCGCCACCCTGTGGACTTCTTCCTAATGTGGCATTGCTGGGCATCAAAATGAACTCCAGCTGGGCTCACTGTCTGAGGAACACGGGATGGAGCGGGGCATGGCCCAGAGGAGCCGCCTGTTCCAGTCTCTGCCCACGGTGAAGACCAGGGTAGGTGAACCTATAGACTTATCCTTGGCTCCTCTGCTGGGGCTCACGATGAATGAGGCCAGCCAGGCAGTGTCTGTACCTACCTGGACCTCAGGGTTGATGTGAATCCGGTACGCCTGGGCCTTGTCATCAGTGGCACCGGGCCAGCTCCTGCTCTCGGGCCTGTGGCAAGAATTGCAATGGTCATGCACATCTGCCCAGTACGCTCACCATGCCAGGAACCAGGACAAAGGGGCTCTGAGCCCAGAGTCACTCAGGACTCAGCCCACGCTCTTCTGGGAGAAGGGCACCAACCCTGTGTTTTCCCCAGTACTCCAGTGTGGCAAGGAGCCACAAGTCTAGATCTGCCCCCTCCCGGAGCAGGGCTGTGGGCACCCTTCCCTGCCGACTGCCCGTCCCTGTCTCATGAGGTTCTTGAAGAGAGGTGGCCGCAGGGGCCCCACAACTTCCCCACTCGTCCATCCGTTCCGTGGCCTGTAGAAGCTCAGCTCAGAGGCTCTGCTCAGGCAGGAGCAAGGCTGAACACGTGGATCGGCTAGGAGCTCATCCCCGCCTCCCTCAGCCATCCTCGGCCTCTACGCAGGGCTTGGGGTCGGCCCTCAGGGAGGTGAAATGGAGGTTTCAAAGGGTGTGCCTTCCCTCTTGCTGCTGCCCCACCGCAGCCAGCAGAATCATCACTACCGAAGCTGGCCTAGCCCAGATGGGAAACAGGCCATTAGGAAATTCCTGCTTCGCCATAGAAACCAAAAGCCAAACACCACTCAGGAGGGAGAAAAACATCGTAAACCTGCCATAAGCAAGGCGGGCAGGCCTTGAGGCTGTGGGCTGTGGTCCAGCCCTGCCACTCAGTAGCTCCTAGCTCCCAGAGAGCACAGGCTGGAGGGCACACAGACCCTGGGCTGCAGTGGGGGTGGGGAGGAGTCCGGTTAGAGGAGAGTGAAGTGAGGACCCCTAAACAGGAGGCCTCCTGGGGCTTGCTGGGGCCTCACAACTGGCCTCACAGCTTGAACCTGTTTCTCTGTCAGCTGAGGGATTTAATGATCCCTTTATAGCTTCAGTGTACACTAACTGTACTTCCTCACCTCGGCCATTTCCCGCTCCCTGCAGACTACCTCTCTACCCAAAGCCTTCAGGAGTCCCTTGGCATCAAGGTTCCGTGAGCCCAGAGTAATCCCTTCCCCATGTGGCACCTTAGCCAGGCACCTAAGAGACTGCCCCCACTCACAGCTCTAACGGATATGTTCACTCCCCAAATGGCTAGGACACACCTGGGACATCCCACGTGGCTTTCTAGCCTGGTATTTCCCTGAATTCTACCAAGGAGGGCAGTCCAAGCCTGTGGTCTAAGGGTCAGAGGACAGCAAGTGCCCAGAGCCATGAGAGTGGCCCAAGGCATCAGGTGAAAAGGAAGGACTCGACAGCCTTCACTCCAAAGTCTAAGGTCTTATTCAGACCTGCACTTCAGGCTGGATCACATGTGTTGGGCAACAGAGACCCCGCTGCAGCAGGGCTGACATGGATGCTGGGCAGGTCCTGGACCTCCAGAACATGCCCACACAGTCTGGGTTAGCTTGGATTAGGGTTGGCCTGCTTTGGGAAGGGAAGCTGGGTCTTTACTGCACGTTTTACTCTGTGGGCAAATCCGCAGGGGATCAGAGCTCTCTGTAGCAGAGGCAGGCAGCGAGGCTGGCCTGGGTACAGCTGCTCACCAGGCTGGTCCTCAGGGGCACCCAGGGTGCGGGTGGGTCTGTGGGGCCCAGGCACAGGTCCTGCAACAGCTGGCAGATGGGGCGCAGGAACCCCACAGGGGTGGTGTCCCGGAGGAGGAATGTTGGGTGAGCATCAGAGTGGCCTGTGCATCTTGCCCCCCTAGAGTCTGCATGTGTGAGGGCAGGAGGTAGGGGTGAAGGCAGGACTTGGGATTTCACTCTGACTGAGCAGATCGGGACCCTATCATCCCTCAGTGCCCGGATCTAGAGATGAGGGAGGTCAGGGCGCAGACAGCATGATTCTCAAGTACAGAGCCAGCCTGAAACGGAGCTCTGTGACTGGAGAATGTATGTGCTGCCTACTCCAAGGCCACATGGCAGCTGGAGACTGTAACACCCAGAGTGCAACAGGGCAGTGGATCACTGGCTCCATCCGTGCCTGGCGTGGAACAAATGACCGGGAAAGGAAGGAAGGAAGGGGGACCTCCACCCAGCCACCCTCTCGTGACATCATTCTCTCTAGGAATCTCCTGACTCAGGCCCCTGGTGAGCCTCCCCCAACTCCACCACCGACGGGGCTGCCCTTGTTCAGCCAGAGCCAGAGCCGGAGGTGAGTCAGGGCCCAGGAACCCAGCCAAGGTGGGAGGCCTCGCAGGCCACTTGTGGGTAGAGCAAAGCTGACACTTCCCCCAGCGCGCAGTCCCTCAGTCTGGCTCAGGGTGATGCATGTGACCTTGTTTTATGGGAAAGGAAACCCAGGCTCACGGAGGTCATCTGGGTACCTAAGATTGCAGTCTGGAAGAGTCCTAGCTCCACTGAGCTCCTCGGCCGGGTGTCCTCACCGTGTGCCAAGTGGAGTGGGGAAGGCCCTGGACTGGCAGCCGAGCCTACTCCGTGCCAAGTGCACAACCTGAGCCCAGCCCGGACCTAGTCTTGGGCCTGGCACAAATAGGCCTACCTCATAAACTCTCTCACCGAGTTTAAAGGCTCTAGGCCAGCGGCTCACCTCCACCCTGCCAGCTCTAAGGCATGGTTAGTTATGCTGTGGTTTTGGAGAGGTTTCACCCACACAATTCCACAGGGGGTCGTGGAAAGTCCCTGTTAACTGGGAGCACGGCAGGCTGAGCAGTTTGTGACTTCTCCAGACCCAGGTGGGGGGAGATCCTACGCAGCTGGGATTAGCCCAACAGCCCGTCGGAGCTGAGTAAAGATCTAGCACTGAGCAGGGCAGGGGGCAGTGGGCCTTTCATCCTAGCTCAGGACCCCTGTCCTCTCCTTTGAGATGGGCTGCACAGCACGACACAATTTACGGCAGGAAGACTGTTCCAAATCCAGATTCAACCAGAGCAGAGGTGTGGGCCATGGTGGAGACAGTTGAGGCAGGGCAGCTGCCGTGTGGGGCTGGTGGCAGTGGTTGGCCCAATAGAGATACTGGAGTCTTCAGGGATAAGAGAGAACTGATGTCAAAGTTTGCTTCCCCATTGCCTCACTGTATGGCTTTAAGCACTCTCACTAGCCTTTCTTTCTTTCTTTTTTTTTTTTTTTTTTTTTTTTTTTTTATTTTGAGACAGGATCTCTGTGTAGTTCAGATTGGCCTTGACTTGCCATGTAGCCCAGGCTGGCTTTGAACTTGTGGTGGTCCTCCTGCCTGTGACTCCCAAGTGCTGGGACTATAGGTGTGCACCACCAGACCTGGCTCACTAGCCTTTCTGAGCCTCAGTTGGCTCATCTGTAAAGTGGGGCCTCGATTAGGGTTTTTTTTTTTTTTTTTTTTTTTTTTTTTTTGAGTCAGGGTCTTGCTATACAGTTCAGGCTGGCCTTAAACCCACTATGTAGCCTGGGCTATCCTCGAACTCATGGTAATCCTCCTGCCTCTGCCTTCTGAGTGCTGAGACTATAGGCATGTGCCACTTCACATGGCTTCATTAAATTTTCTGATCTTTTTTTTTTTTTGGCATCAGGGATCAAACTCAGGACCTTGTGCTTGTGAGGCAGGTGGTGGAACCACTGAACTAAATCCCCAGCCCATCCATTACTTTTTAACTTTTTAAATTCATTGGAAGATAAATGCTCTGAGATGATCATTAAGATGGTCACTTACGGGGAGGGGAAGGGAGGGAAGCAAAGCTCCAGAATTGGTCTCATTTCTGCTGCCAGCAACATCTGCCTGCCTCAGCGCATGTCTAGTCTTGAGTGGAAAGGGATTTCTCCCTGTGTGAGCTATTCCAGCTCTTATCAGTGCCCTCCAGGCCCCCATGACAACACTAACCCCAGGACTGGACTTGGATGAGGTGCCCGGGAGCTGAGGCAGACAAGCCCAGCTCACCCAGGATGAAGGCTGCTCCCAACTGGCCCTACTGTCTCCTCCACCATCCTGCCCAGCCCGCCCCAAGTGTACCTGCTCACAGAGAGCGTGAGGTGATCATGGCAGCCTTTGATGCGGTTCTGCGCCTCCAGGTGTGTCATGAGTTCTGTGCTCTCACCATTGATGGCCTGGATCAGGTCTCCGGGACACAGAGCAGCCAGCGCGGCCTTGCTGCCAGCATGGACCTTCGGGCAGACAAGACAGATGGCTGGCACAGTCCTTACATGACCTTCTGCTCTAGGGCGTCTCCAACCTTAGCATCTGCCCAGTGTGGACCTGCCAGGAGGGACTGGTGGGTGGGCAAGAGAAGATGCTGGCTGAGGCCCCCTTGTGGCTTGCTGCAGCCTCTGCTTTAAAAAACCCAGCTCCAAGTTGGGTGTGGTGATGTACTCCGGTTCACAAGTTCAAGCCCAGCCTGGGCAACTTAGCAAGATCCTGTCTCAAAATAGAAAACAAACAAACAAAAAGGCCTAGGGGTGTAGCTCAGTGTGGAGGCAGGCCCTGGGTTCAGCCCCAGCCACCAAGGCCTGGTGGGATTCAAGGGTCTGGGAGGATGCTGTGGGGGACTCAGGGACACTGGACAGTGCACACTTCCATGCTTTCCACAGATGGTGCTCCCTCCACCTGGAACACTCTTCTTTGACTCCCACACCTCACTCACTAGCTTGTTCCTCCTCCTGCAGATCTCAGCAGAGACCTCTACTCTGGCAGTGTCTCTGCCCCCTGCATTAACACTTCATTACAGTCAACTGGGGGCATCTACACATCAGTTCCTCAGCGAAGTCCAGGGCTGTCCAGTTCTAGCAGCCAGCCTGAACTTTGGGGTCACAATTCTACCTCTGCTACCCTTTCAGGGCTCCCAAGGTCACTATCAGCCCCAGAGTCCAGCGGGGATCACATCTGGAGAGCTCACGATGCTGATCCTTTGACCAGGGCCATGTGCAGGTCTGGTGAGGACTCACAGAGATGCAGGGCAGGCAGCCTGGGGGTTGCAGGGGCCCCTTCACTCAGTCTCGGCCCCACCCCAGCCTCTCCGGAAGTAGGCCAAGGCACCCCCGTTACCCAGGCTCTCCAGTTAGTGTCCCACTCCCATGGGTCAGGGGCTGCCAGTGACCTCCACCGTACAGTGGGGTGAGTTCCTGGAAGACCAGCCAGGCTCAGCTCAGCTAGTTTATCACAACAGCAAGTGAAAAAGCTGAGGTGCTGGCAGCTCCTTGACTTCAGGCCTGGTGTGGGTCCTGCCCCACTGACCTGCCCCAAGGAATGGTCCTCGTATGAAGCATGGTGTCCCCAGCCCACCACTAAGGTCCACTCACAGACTGAGGCACCTGCCCAGGCTCGTCCCACAGCAGGTGGCCAATGGGCACAGTTAGTCCTCTCTGGGCCCTGCTCTGGGTTCCCACCCTGAATTGATACCTGCTTTGGGCAAGCGGCTAGAGCCGGTGCTGTAGCCGTGACTAGCTTGTAGTGGCCCATCAGTCACTGGGGAAGGCCAGCTGTTCCCATCCTTACACATGAGGAGGAGGGGCTCAGGGCACGGGGGACTTGTCCTAGTCCCCACCACAAAGGTCTCCTCCTCGGGGGCAGCTAGCAGTGAGATGACTCACTCGGCACAAGGGGTGCATTCAGGTCCCTGTGGGCGGAGGAAGTTCTTGATGGGATGGCTGGGGTGCAGCCAGCTCCCTTAAGCTAGGGGCGTTCTGGTCAGGGAGGGCACGAGGCCAGGAAACCGTGACTCTCCCAGCCGCCCTGACGTGCTCTTGCTCATTAATTCACAAGGCAAACCCATCTCCTAGATGAGAAAATTGAGGTCCAGAGAAGTGCAGAGAAACAATTTACACAGTAAATGGCTGAGTCAGAATTCTAATCCAGGCCAAATGACTCCAAATCCAAACTTCAGTTCTTAACTACTGTGCTTCTGTGCAAAAACGGAAAGAAGGAAGACAGACTGTCCCAGAGGAGACTGGATCTGTAGGGTTCTGTGGGCCCAGACGAGGAGCCAGCGTTTCTCTGGGTGGCTGGGAACCACAGAAGGTTCCAAGCAGGAAGTCACAGGACAGAGCTGAAAATCAAGCTGATGCTGCTAACTACATCAGAGTGAAGAATAAACACAGGGAAAGGAGATGGGCGCAGTGAGGCTGAGAAGTTAGAGCCTGAGTCGCCTGTCACCCGTAGCAGCTGCCCCTGCCCCACCCTGCCCAGTGCGGTGGCAGTCTGGGAGCCTCAGGGGACGCAGTCCATGCGATCACAGGAAGCTCTCCACGGCCTGCTTCCCGGTATGGTACCCTAATCCCTCTGAGCCTCCGTGCCCGCATCTACAATGTGAGGTCAGAGAGGTCCTTCAAAGGGCTGCAGCGTGGACGACTGAGACAGCTGGGGGTGCATGAACCCCCCCACAGGAGGCTAGTGGTGCTCACTGGAGCCTGGGGGCCGGGGAGGTACTGGTACCAGTGTGTGTTGGGCAAGGCCCAACGCACACTGGACTCTAGGAAAGGCAGCAGTGTGTCTGTGGGGAACGGGCCCTGGACAGTGTTCGTCAGGATGGCTGAGGCTTCCTGGAAGTGCCTCAGCCCTGTCTGTATGAGGCTGAGGCTTCCTGCTGGGTCCTGGGTAGGGCTGGACCTCCAGCCCTCTGGGTAAGGACATTCCCACACATCCTCAGGCCCATAGACTTGCCCCTCAGGTACCTACTGGGCAAGCTGTGGCCTGTGCCTCCGCAGCCCTGTAAATCCTCCCAGATCCCACCCAAACCCAGGCTCAGTCATCTTGGCTCCTTGGGCCTGAGCTGCTGCCGTGTGACTCTGTGGGACAAAAGAGGGGCTCTTCTAGACACACCCTCTGCCAGACTGTCTGTCTGCCTGCCTCCCAGGGTCCTGCATCCCTGGCCAAACAAGGCCACTGCTGCTCCTGTGACGTGAGAGGCCTTTCCTAGGCAGGAAGGCAGGCAGCGCATGGGCAGCAGATGTCTCAGCTCCCTGCCGCCTGCGGCCGTCAGCCCCTGCCACTGAGCCTGTCAGCGGCCTCACACCCGAGTGCCTGGCCTGCTGGCGGGCCTAACACTCCCACCAGCCCTCTCCTAGCAGGAGGACACATAGGCACGCACCCAGTAGGGGTCCTCAGGGACACAGGGGTGGGGGGGGGAGGATGAAAGGCTCCCGGATGTCCTGAAGGCCCACCTCTCCTGGCCCTAGGGACCTGGTGGTGAGGGCAGATGTGGGAAGTCTCCTAGTACAGCTGGTCCTGCCCGTCACCCTGGGCCCCCAGAAATGGGATTCTGTGGATCCATGCTCCACCCGGTGACCACCCCCTCCCAAGAACTGGAAAGAAGTCTCTGAAACTTGGCCCAGCCCCCAGGGTGAAAAGAGGGAGTAGGCCTGGAAGAAGGTGGTTGTCAGTTCCCCCAACACAAGCCCCAAATACCAAAGCCGAAAGTCTGTCCTGTGTTCCTTCCGAACTGGAGCAACCAGGGGCAGGGCTTAGGTTCTTCTGTCCCCCAGGCTGGGGGTTTCCAAGGGCAGGGGCGGAGCCCCTCCACACAAGGGAACTGCAGGGTTGAGCAGGATTGTCTCCGCCTGGGTACCCTTGGAACCAGGCTGAGTCTCTGTCCCCACTCCCTGCACCTCCGAAGCTCTGTGCCCCTCCTCTTCTTCCCCTTTCGCAAACCTGGAGCAGGCATGGCCCCCGGGAGCCCCAGAACCTGGGCTGAGGACACCCTGGTACCTGGCCTTGTGCAGCCTTGTAAAGCGGAGGTCTCACACCTCATAGTCAAATCTCCGCTTTCCCTGCAAGCCAGAGATCCCGGTCACTTCCCCTAAGGGTGACTGAGGTCACAGAAGAATGGGGAAGAAGTCCAGAGTGGGGAAGTGAAGAGGCTTCTCTCAGACTCCCAGAGGACCCCAGACCACGCTGGGGTCAGTCACCCGGCTCTGCTAGCAGTGACCTGGGATAGTGGAGGGGACTCCTCTGTCACTGTGTCCCCAATCTTCAGGCAGGGTGGAGTCTGAGGAGAGTTTCTGGGTCCTGTAGATCTATCTAGTGCCTGGGCCTATATCTCCCTGGCCCACAGTGACTCCCCCAAAAGAAGGCCAGGGGGGAGGGGGCTGGCTGGGAACTCTTGGGGGGAGCAGAGCAGCAGGGCCTGCGGGAAGGGGGTGGGGCAGTGCTGCCCCACTGGAAGCAGGCTCGAGCGTCTCCCGGGCCAACCCTCCGCTTCCAAGCCTCCAACACGTCGGGGATCTGGGTTCGGGTGAGCCACGAGGACCGGGTCTCAGACCCAGGACCTCCCCGCCGCCCCGCGGCCGTCGGACTCACCCGCGAGATGGTGAGGGGCGCGCTGAAGTCCCGGCCGCCCAC
>NW_022900921.1:3281893-3298851 GCF_012274545.1 Fukomys damarensis | reverse complement strand
CCGCGCATGCCATTGGCCCCGCGGCAGTCCGACCCTCCCACTGCGGGGCTCCGAACGCACCCCTCGGTCTCTGCAGCCTCCTTCCCGCACCCCCACCCACACTTCGGAGACGCGGGGTTGGGACAGCCCCGACGGCAGGATGGTGTCAGGGCTGGAGCTGGGCGCCACAGACCTTAGCCTGTCGGCCGAGGCGCTTTGAAGTCACTTCTACCGGGCGGTGCCCCAGCCCCGAGGGGAAGAGGGCCTTGCTGGGAAACCTCCTCTGGGTCCAGGCAGACACACCTGCCCCGCCCCTCAGGGTTAGGAGCCTTCAGCACCCTGAGCGCTCAGCTCGAACTCTAGACGTGAGGTTTGAGTCAGGAACTCAGACCTAGAACCGTAACATGCAAGGGTGCCTTTTATGGTGGTAGAAATGGGAGAGATCAGGGCGGCTGCCTGGAGGAGGTGACCGATGACTGGAGGTGCAAGCGGGTTGCTTTGTCTTTCCAGGGCTCCCTGCTTCCCCCGGGGCTTTCTGCCATCTCTTTCCAGGCCATCTCCTCCTCCTTTAAGGACCCTTGTTTCCCATGCTTCCTCAGAAAGGAGAGGAGTGAAGGTACGAGCAGTCCTTGCCTAGGTGCCCTCTCTCGCCAGGGCTTTTCCTCCTCCCCGCATGCACAACCTCTGTCCTCCAGGAATACCTTTGATCAGCGTGCAGGTGCTATAGCCCAGACCCCATGCCCTTCTCCAGACCCCGAGGAGGCCCTTCATTTAGCCAGAATCTTGGTAGCCATGGGTGCACCCCTAGCTGAGGTCTGGGAAGGAACCCCCTCGGATGCTCAGGTTGTGGGGCAAGACAGGCTCCCTCTGCCCCATGGAAGAGGGCTGATTGGAGAGGTGCAGCCTAGGGCAGGCCAAGGAAGGGCTGGGTGCTTGGAGCTGGACTGTGGACGGACAGAAACTGAGGGGTGTGTGTAGCAGTGGTGTTCGTGGTGCTGGTGGGCTACGTGTCAGCGTGTCTGGATCCACAGAGCACCAGCCCTGGGCCTCCCTGCTGTGTAGGGGAGGTTCTGCTCTGCCATGACTACGAATGCAGAGCTGTGCTTTGCACAGTCTGAGGTCCATAGGCCAGAGGCTCCCCGGGATTTAGGTCCCACTAAAGGTGTGAAGTGGGGTGACTCTCACTTTGCATTGCTGTCCCAAGGGTTGAGGGTCAGCTGCTTTCATCTGGGCTCGAGGATCCAAAGCCAACGTCCAGAACTTTGCTGGGGAAGGGGAGGCGATTCTCAGCAGGCTGTGGAAGTTCCCACCCAGTGCATCTGGTAGGGGATTCTTAGGACTCCTGACACTGCTTGGTTCCCCCAGTTTACACATCTCCAAGTACCACCCCACACCCTGAAGTCTCCTCACTACATTCACTGCTGTTCCCCCTGCATATGACTCTTCTGGCCCATCAGTCTCTGAGCAGTGTAGTCTGTACCCACAGGTGGCCCACACGCAGTTAGAGCTGGGAGGGGGACAAGGAAGCAGGAATTCAGAACCTGGTATGTACACTTTCCCAGGTTGCTGCGTAGTCTTGGCAATTTGGCAGGATGTCCAGGTACACGCTCATGTGGGCTCTTGGTGAGGTTCCTGACTGAACAGTAGAGGCCCGCCTGTGACAGGGCCCCCTACAGGGGCTCAGGCTATGCTCCTGAGGGCTGAAGGTCATCCTTCTTAGGGGCCACTCCTGAGGTACCCTGGGTTGGGGATAGCGTGTCAGATAAGCTTCAGGCCCTCTGGCTCCTCCGGCTCTTCTCCAAAGACTCCCTCTAGGAAACACTTTCCTTTTTACTTTTAATGCCTTTGGCCCTGGGGAATTGTTGCTGACTCCCTGTGGTGCTGGGGTACCAAGACAGGGTGGTCATGGGGACTGGGAGCCCTCCTTACCTGAAGGTGGGGGTGGGTGGTGGAAGGGTCAGGCCTCACCTCTGCCCTGGAGGCCTTCCTGTGTTTGTCACACACCCCACCAGGTATCTGTGTTGCTGGGTGTACCCAGACGGCCTGTTTCATGTCTTTTTCATTCATTCCACAAAGATGTACTGCGTGTTCTCCATACACCAAGGCGTGTGCCTGCCCAAGGCTGGGTTGAGGCAGCCGTCAGCTGAGGGACTGTCTCATTTGTGTTTCCTCAGCACCCAGCAGAGGACCTGGCCATTAACATTTGCTACTAACAGCAGTCTATTATAGGAAGTATTATCCTCACCCATCCCTTGACCATGATCCGGAGAGAGAGGCAGGGTGGGCCTAAGGGGACTTAGATGGGTGAAAACATCTGTTCTTGCTGCCTTAGAGGCCACAGTTGGTGGCCCGTCCTTCAAGGGAGCTCCAAGTACCTCAGGGCATGACGCCCACATCCACTGTGTGTAGCCAGGCCTGTACAAGGTCAGGAGAAACCGCAGCGCTCTTTCCTTGATGGGCAAGCAGGACTGGCAGGCTCCAGTAGGAGCAGATGCCCTTGGGAGATGCCCTTGGGCCTGAGTTTAGGGAGAGGGAAAGAAAAGGGTGGGGCAGGAGCAACCTCAGACACAGGACACAATCCACCCAGGAGGCTGTGCAGAGCTGGGCTCAGCCTTGGTGTGGGAGGAAGGAAGGGCTCTCACTTGAGGGACCTTCTTGTGAGGTCGTGACCCTCTTGGCCCTCCAGGGGCCCTTTGGAGTCAGTACAGTACATCCCCCAGGGAGGCCAAGCTCTCTGCCCCCAGCTGGCAGTCCCCTCTTCTTGGAATGCCCAGCCACACTACTGAGCACTCTAGGGTCCCTGGGAGAAGCCACAGCAGAGAATTAAGAATACCCCACTGCAGTGTGGCCTGTCTGGCCACCCAGCAGCTTTCTAGGTCAGGGGCTGGTGTCCGCAGGGTGGTTTTGTCAACAGTCTGTAGGAGGGCACAGCTGGAGGGAAGGGGCTGTTCAGATCTCCTGCTGGGTGAGACCTGGGCCTTAGAGTAACAGGGAGCCAAGGCAGACCCTAGGTGGGGTTCTGGGATTTTGCAAGGTGCAGAAAGGCAGAAGCTTGGGCACTAGGCAGTATCCACAAGGAAGGCCTGTCGTGGTGCAGTCTGTGAGTCGGTTTGAGACCCAGTGCCCAGCATGTCATGGGAGGACAGAAGTCAGTCAACGAGGCAAGAAACCTGGCCTTTAAACTGTGTGTGGTCCAGCAGGACAAAGGAGGGCATGTCTGTGACAAGGGGAGTTTCGCAGCTCTGGTTTTGTGCCCCTCAATCCAGCAATAAACAATGAGTACCTGTCAAGTGTCTATTCTAGACCTAGGGGACAGACAGGTGGTGGGTGCCACGCTTCTGGGGCCTAAACTGCAGGGGCTCTGAAGGGGGCCAGCCTCCAAGGGCCTAAGCAAGAGCAGAGCTTAATCCTGACAGGTGGGGCCTCCTTGTAACCAGCCCTGAGCAGATTCAAGGGCAGATACAAGAGCAGAACCAAGCCCTTCAGGAAGCTGGGCCTGGGGATGGCAGTGAGGGACCATCGCAAGTGCCTATAGTTTCTAGCGGTAGAGCCAGAGTTCTGACTATGTTGGCTGTTCCTTGTGCCAGGTCAAAGTGTTTCAGCTGTACCACAGTCCCCTCAGAACCCCTGTCAGGCCCGCTCTGTGTTTTTACGAAGAAAATCCGTCTGCTCTGATATCCCACAAAGGGGCTGTCGGGTGGTAGGGCGGGACAGGTTTGCCCAGGTGAGCCCAGGGAGGCCCAGCCCTGAGGCCTGGGAGCAGAAGGCTGTTGGGAGGAGTGATGCCTCACCCATTGTGGAGGCAGCTGCCAGGTGGGAGGGCCCAGGAGCGAGGTGCAGTGAGGCCCAGGTGCTGGAGTTGCACAAGGGGGCGTTTTATAAAGGCACCCCACCCTTGCCCTGCCTGAAGGAGGCCCCCATCCTTTCACCCTCACACTTGTCCAGGCTGAGGTACCGGGAGCCTGCCCAAGATCACCCAGCCTCCGTCACGAAGTGTGAATCTGACCTGTAGCCCCAGACCGAGGCCGGACCCAGGACGCCTTAGCTTTTCTGCTTTCCCAGACAGCTGTAGGCTCCCTCTGGCCCACTCACAGCCCATCCGGGCTTGGACCCGGTGCGACGGGCCTTGCCTCAGTGTGTGTGTCCGCAGACAACCTGGCAGCAGTGGCTGTGCCAGGGCAGTGTGGCCTCAGCCCTGAGGACCCTCCACTTCCTGACCCCTGGGCTACTCAGATGGCAGGAGAGGTCCAAGCCACGTCTATATTTCTAGGCTTCTGGTAAATAAAAATGGATGAAATGTGTAGATAGTGTTTCCAGGATCCTGGCACATTTCATTATGCTTTGATCCTCTATTCAAAACGATGTTTTTGAGAACTTCCAGGGAAGCAGGCCCTGAGTATTTGGAACAATTAAGGCTTTGTAACACATCCAAAATGCATCACCTCATTTGGAAATAACTTCAAAGATTTAAATTCCAGGCCCCCGGCCCTCTTTTCAAGATGGATCCCCTATGATTTTCTTGATGATCTAGATTAGGCTCTGTCTTCTGCTGCTGCCCCTGAGATGCCTGAGGGTTGTGATGGAGTTTGGCTGGAGGGGTGAAGCCAGCCATGGCCTATCCCCAGCGTCCTCTTCCGGCTCTGTCCTTTCAGTCTTGTAGGGATGGCACTGTCCCTTCAAGTTCCAGTTCCTCTACTCACTGGCTGGTCTTGATGAAATGCTCTGTCCAGAGGTGCCCCGCACTGCCCACGGGTGACAAATCAGTGTGGTGAGGACTGCTTGGGCTGACCTCATCTCTGGACCTTGACACTGGACGCCCCAACTGTGACCACCTGGTGTGAGCCTGGCCACTGTGCTGCTGGGAGAACAGGGCAGAGCCAAGCTGCTGGAGTCCAGTGCCTGCCAGCTGGCTCAGAAGTCTGGGAATCCAGGTGCAGGGGCCATGGGGATTAGAGGAGGAAAGGCCAGATTCATGCCTGTGAGGCCGAATGGGCTGGAGCAGAGCTGATGAGTCAGCCCCATGTCCTGGGTGGCTACTTTCTCGGCTCCCAAGAATCTTCAGTATGCTTTCCCATTTCCTCCTCCAAAGCCAGGTCCGTAACTGTGCAGATCTGGGCGTAGCTTTGGAGTGTGGGAGGCAGAGAACTCGGTGGGAGTGGGGCTGGAAGCCTCATACCCCACTTCCCTCAAGGGCAGGAGCAGTCACGTGACTCGAGACCGCTGAGAGGACCCCAGTCAGGCTTTGTGCTTCCTAAACCGTCACCAGGTTAACGGAAAGGTAGGTCTGCCTGAGGAAGAGTGAGGCGGTACCTCTCCACATGAGAAGTCAGACAGCTACAAGGGAAAGGAGAACTTCTGTGTGATCAGAGTTAACAACAGGAAGCCGTCTCATCTCAGGGAGAAGAAAGAAAATGGCGTATCGGGGTTTGAGGTGCACTGAATGTTGACAAGGCCCTGGCCAGCATTTTGGGACCAGCAGGCCCTGGGAAGTAGCTGTGTCTTGGATTAGATAAATTGACTACAAAGAGCTGTGACATTGAGCTTTGAAGCATGAAGTACTGTTGGCCCTGAGAAGGAGCACGTGCATTTCCCTCAAAGAACCATGGTGTTCCAGAGGCAGAGAGAGAGAGGGAACATTTCCATGTGGCCTTGTGATTGTCTGTTATCCTAACTCCAGTAATAGCTCTTTTGATAAAACGACACGGCCACACGGCCATCTAACCGGTGGAAGGCAGCAAATTGGCGTCCATAGTATGTCAAAACACTATCGCCAATTTGGGGATTTTTCTTCTGGAATTATAAGCGTATATTAACCTTATAAGACCTAATGATTAATATATTAAACTAAAAAGAAGAAAGGAACCTTATGATTATCTTTAAAGGCATTTGATAAAATTTATCAGCTGTTCACAGTAAGACAGTTGGAAAGGCATGGAAGAAGGAAAAGTTTGTAACATTTTAAAGACTATATAAAAAAACCAAAGCTAGTATTGGGCTTAATTGCCTAGAAAGTTCCACTGTGCCAATCCAAACAATGTACCTTTCACTACTATTGTGCAGTGTTGCTCTGAAGGTCCTCACTACGACAATAAGATGAAAACAAGAAATAAGGGTAAGTAAAGCAGATAAGTAGTAACACCAAGTGGCAGAATGGTCCTTATTTGAAGGTGTTAATAATAATTGTCCCCTGTATTGTGGAAGAAAATTAATTGAAGAAATTATGATTCACAGGAAGATCCAGTCAGATGTAGCAGAATAAGATAAATTCATATTATGTGTGTAGACTTTAAAAGCTTTTGAAAGTGTTAAGCCATAACTAGTTAAAAATGTAACGAAGGGCTGGGGCTGCAGCTCAGTGGTGCTGCGCCTGCTTCCAAAGTGCAAGGTCCTGAGCTGAATCCCCAGGACCAAAAAAAATTTTTTTTTAAATAATGAAAACAATTTACCATTCACAATGACAGTGAAATATAAAACATCTAGAAGTGAATTCAGGGTATATCAAATGCTTATAATGTTGATGTAGGATAGATGTAAAAGGAGACAAAATAAATTGAAGCATATGTTATTTTCCTAGAAAACTCTCTAGGTTCAATTTTACTAATTGATATATTCAGTGCAATTTCAACAAAAATTTATTTGGATGGGAGGAATAAACAAGATAATTGTAGTGATTGACTGAAAAGTAAAATATGGGAAAAAACCCAAACATTGAATTAAAAGAGTAGTAAGATGAGATTGGACTTATAAATTTCAAAGCTCATGTGCAATAAACACAAAATAGTTAAGCATGTGGTAGCAGCATAAGACAAAAAATGTAACTGGAATAAAAGACAACTGTAGCATATGATTAGAGAAACATCTTAATTCAGGAGATAAAGGGTAAAGTTTATTTAAAAAATCATGTTGAGGCCATTTATTATCTACACAGGAGAAAAACTTTTAACTCTATATGCTATAAAATTTTCCACATTTAAAAATGAACCTAAATGGATTAATGATTATATATTTCAATTTTTGCAATGTAAATGTTTTCATATGTTTCTCATACTTAAAAAAAAAGGAACTGATAGAAAGTATGGATAGTTTTTTATAATTTTGGGGAAAAATTTTCTTCAGCATGGTGAGTACTTAAATATATTTTCCTGTTACACATGGATAAAAAATATCCTAGAAATATGCCACAAACTGTCAACAGTTATTTATGGAGGCAATATCTTAGGAAATTTACTTTTTTATTTTCTTTCTTTCTTTCTTTTTTTTTTTTTTTGATACTGGGCATTCAATTCGGGTCCTTGTGCTTGCAGTAGAACCACTGAATTAAACCCTGGCCCTTACTTTTTCTATATAATATATTTTTGTGGTGCTTTAACTTCATATAAACAAATTTCTATAATGCTTGTGACTAGAAAAATAAAGTTAATAAAAAAAGAAAAACAAGAAAAGGATAAACACTACTTATGTAAGAAATGTACAACACAGGTCAATTTATTGTCTCCTTCTTTATGCTACCTCTACATGTTATAAACCACATAAAATTATTTTTGCTTTAACAGTCAATCGTCTTTTAAATAATCTAAGAAACAAGAAGACCTAGTTTCTATTTACTTGTTATATTTGCTGGTAGTTTTGCTCCTTTGTTTAGAATTGAGTTTCTATTACCTATCATTTCCCGTTAGCCTTAAGAACTTCCTTTAACATTTCCTGCACTGCAGATCTACCGGTAGTGAATTTTCTCAGCTGTTTTTTTTAATTTAAAAAAATCTTGATTTCTCATTCTCTTTTAAAGATAATTTCTCTACATATCGAATACTAGGTTGGCTTTTTCTTTGTGCATAGCAATATTTAACATATTATTCCATTGTGTTTTGGCTTGCGTTAGTCCTGGTGAGAAATAAATGATAAATCTTACCATTGTTCTCCTTATGTAATATGTCTTTGTTCATTCATAGTTTCTAAGATATCCTTTTTGGCTTCAAGATACCTAACTGTAATGTACCTGGATGTTGTTCCCATTGTATTTGTCTTGCTTAGGGTTTTATAGCTCCAAGCTCCTTGGGATGGTAACGATTTTAAAAATCACATTTAGAATTTCAGTCACTATTTTTAAAAACTTTTTTTTCTGGCCTCAATCTCTTCTCTCCCCGCCACTGGGATTCCAGCTTTATGTATTGTTTGATATTATTCCAAAGTCACTTCATCGAAGCCATTTATTTTTCTCAATCCCCTTTGCTTCCATTTAGATGGCTTCTATTAATGTAACTCAAGTGCACGGATCTGAGGCGTCCAATATGCTTGCGCATGCCTTTAATCCCATCACTCAGGAGGCTGAGGCGGGAGGATCGCTGTGAGTTCGAGATCAGCCTGGGCTACATAGTGAGTTCCAGGTCAGTCTCAACTACATAGTGAGACCCAGTCCCAACCCCCGACAAAAGTTTCACTTTGTACATGGTATTTTTCAGACCTAGAGTTCCCCTTTTTTTTTTTGAGACAGGGTTTCACTACGTCATTCAGACTGGCCTTGAACTCACTATGCCCGGCCCCATTTAGTTCTTGTTTATAGTTTTCATTCCTCTGCTGAGATTTCTCTGTTCATTTATGTTTGTCCATCTGGAAATTTAAAATTCTTATTTATATTTAAAATAAATATTTTAAAGTTTTTATGAAATAATTCCAACATCTGTTACTTCTGGGTCTGTTTTTATAGATTGCTTTTTCTCCGAGTTACAGATCATATTTTTCTTCCTCTTCATATGTCTGGTAATGTTTGACTATAAGTTGGGAATGGCTGTTACTTCATTGACATGAGTCTGGATTTTGTTGTCTCTCTCTTTTTTTTTAATATTTTGTCCCTTTTTCATTGTAATCATTTCATGTGAAGGTACACAAAAATTACTGTTTTTATATGAGACTATGAAATGACAATGCCATTGCTTCCAATAAAGAATCAATAATTGTTTTTATAGCATTAAGGTAATTACAGTCATTTAGAAAGTTCGCATCAACTGAGACTTTTTTGCACTTATGACTAATCTATTTTAAACAGAAGCCAATCTTGAAAACGTAATTCCAGAAAAAGTACAGTTATGCTAAGAACAGATAAGAGAGTATAAGGATCTCACAGGCTATGCTATACCCAACAGATAAAAAGTAAAACTGACTTTATACTCTAAGTCTACACAAATAAATAAAATCCTACCTTCTTTTCTTGTACGCATGCTTAGATTTCTTACATAAATAACAAAATACTTCATTCCATCACTTCAATAGAATGAACCCCTTAGAATAAAACTTAAAAGAGCTGATAATCAACTCCCAAGATTTATGCTTACTTTTTCTTACTTGTATCAATTTCCTGACATATTTGACCTAAGCAGAAAAATCTTTTCTGTAAATTAAGCCCATAACTCTACACGTGTCCTGAAGAATTCTGCCCAGTTACATATTTCCCGTGTTGCTTTTGGTTTCCCATCTCTTCTTTGCTTCAAACCCCCATGCTAGTTTCTTATTTCTTCCAGCAGCCTGTGAGTTTTCAGCCTCCTTTTTGGCTTTTACAAACTTGTGACAGGCAATTGCTTTGGCAATTTTCACACCAAGCTCTGGAGTACCAGCTGGTTGCTGAGTTCCTCAGCCTTGTCAACACCCCACTCCTCCACAGCCTGGTCTGTCTTCTTTTCAGGGCCAGACTTTTCAACCTTTTTCTTTTTAACAGGGGGTTCAAATCTATCATTGGCTCCGAAGTACTGAGTAAGCTCCTTCCACTGGGTTTCATTTAAGGACTGCTCACTATTAGATTCTTTATCATTCTTCAATTTACCTTTTCTGGAGCGTTTTCTCTTTCTCTCTCTGAATCTTGAGGCTGAAGTTTTCTGTTCAGAATGTTTTTTCTGCAATTCTTGAAATTTGTTCCACAAACCTAAGGGAATTCCAGAAGGGCACTCTTCATGTGCATTTGCTCTGGCCTCTGTTTCGGTTTGTGATCCATCTGCTGACAAACCTGAGATTTCTATTTCTCTAACGGTCCCAACCTCTTTTTCTCCCTGTAAGTTATGATCAAAGTTCTGCGGTGTGGCCTCATCTTCAGAATTTGATTCAGTATCACTTTCATTTAGGCCAGGAGGCAGCAGTCCGCTCCACATCTTTTCTTCGATCAGGAAGCATCCACTCGGCACCCATTTTAAGACCTCGTCAACATCCTGTCTCCGTTGTCTCTTTTAAAGAGTGTTAAGTATTTCATCAGGCAGTAAATTTACTAGACACTCAATCTGATTCTACTGAGGCTTGGTTTTAGGCTTTATTCAGGTGGATCCAAAGTACCACACACTGTAGGGATAAAGCAGCCATATCCCTAAGACGTGGCCTTTTGAAAGTTTTAACTGAAAGTCCAGTGTTGAGCAAGGTCTTTCCCGAAGGTGTTCCTAGCACAGGGGTCAGCACTGTGTGACCTCTGGAATTCCCATTCAGTCCCAGACGGAGAGAAGCTTTTATCTGCCAGGTCTTGTGGAATCTTGCCCTGTATGTGTGCAGATTCCACACAGCTTCGAGAGGACACCTGTGTAGTTCCGGAGCTCCTTTTCTCTGCAGCCTCCTCTTTGGCGCCCCCCAGATTTTAGCTACCTCAGCATCTGCCACCTCTGATTTCTGTTTCTTTTACTTTCTGAGACCTTTGCTCCTTGTCTGGGGTCCGCTTCCCGCTTCCCTAGTTTGCAGAGTGACCCAGGCACTCTCTGGAGCCCTTATGATGAATTCCCTTTTCTCAAGGATGAAAGCCACATGATGGCCAATGCCCGTCATGAGCTGCTATAAATATTTTATCTGGTTTTATACTTGCTTACAGAGGTGGATCAGTTCATTACCCCTTCATCTTGTTTGGAATCCAAGAAAAATTTAATAATTAAAGGAGGGAAGGAAAGGAAAAGGAAGCAGTGAGCCCTAATTCTGGATTGAATCTGATGTCACAAGTACCTGAGCATCTAGGCTCCGGCTCACAGCAGCGGGTCAGTTGGGCCCATTCTTCTCTGGCATTCTCTAACCTGGCATCCAGACTGGACTGAATAAAACGTCCTATGTAGCCTGTGACAGTAGAATGTGCCAGACTAATCCTTTTGTCAAAAGCAAATATGAGATGGGCCAGGGCTTTAGCTCAGTGGTTCTGCCGCCTGCCTTGCAAGTGCAAGGACCCGAGTTCGATCCCCGGTACAAAAAAAAAAGCAAATATCAGAGTTAGAAAAAATACATAGAACAACCATTTGAAGGAAATAACGTGTAAACTCCGCATTTCCCCTGTCTTTTTCCCTAGGTGCATTTCACATATTGTTCATAAAGGAATAAGAGCTGGGAAGAAAGTATCAGTCTTACCAGACCGAGGGCGCAGAGGTCCAAGGTCAGGATGCCAAAGAGGCAGGAATTTAAGAGGAAAATTGTCAGTGAGAAAGAAACACCAGCAAAGGAGCCCAGCAGTTGCATACAAAGTCCCCTGAATTTATTGGCCTACTTTTAAACAGCAGGTTGGAGGCTAAAGAACTATGCAGATTTTAACAACCAGAAAAGTACTGGGGAGACAAATTTGAGTTCAAGTTCCATCAAGAAGGGCCTTGATAAACACCCAGGTTTCCAGCTGAATCCTAGTGGTGTCACATGCTGAGAGAGAGGGCCATGTCTTAGAGTAAGAGTTAGGCTCTCAGATAAAAATGTTTAAAACAGCATAAAACCTAGCCTTGATAGGAGTTAGGTAATTTGTTGGTACTCTGCCTGCCAGAAGACCACTCAATCCTCTTGTTTTTCCTAGATGAAAATAACATCACAGAGCCTTTCCAACTTTTTATCCAAAGTATGTTTAATTAAGAATCACATATGCTGGGCGTGGCAGTGCATGCCTATAATTCCACCACTTGGGAGGCTGAGGCAGGAGGATTACTGTGAGTTTGAGACCAGTCTGGGCTACATCGTGAGTTCCAGGGCAGTCTGAACTACATAGTAAGACCCTGACTAAAAAATAAAAATAGAAAAGAATCACATGTCATGCTCAAAAACATAACTAGATGACTGAAAATCAAGAAAATAGGGAGTCGGGCATGGTGGAGCATGCCTATAATCCCAGCACTCGGGAGGCTGAGGTAGGAGGATCTCTGTGAGTTCGAAACCAGCCTGAGCTACATAGTGAGTTCTAGGTCAGTCTCACTATATAGGGAGACCCTGTCTCAAAAAAACAAAAGAAAGAAAGAAAGAAAGAAAATAGATAAACAATAGAAATAGATGTTTCAAATGGAATACTATTCTGCTGTAAAGAAGGGTGAGTTTGAGACATATTTGACTAAATGGATGGACCTTGAGACTACACTATTAAATGAAACAAATCAGACACTCATGTTTAAATACCACATTGTTTCTCTGGTGTGAAACACCAAAAGTGTAAAGAAGGACCAGAATGTATAATAGATACAGGGAAATGGGAAAAAAGTTCAAACAACAAGGGCAACAAGGGAGCGGGGAAGGGGAAAGGAAGGAAGGGACAGGAAAACCGGAATAGAAGGGGGGAAATGGATACAAAGTTTCTGTAAATAAGAAGGGGAAGAGCAGTTGAAGGGAGGGGGCCATGGGGAAAAAAGAAGAATTAAGAGATATGACGTACAGGTACAAATTCTCTATGATAAATGTCATCACTATGTATATCCAGATTGTACCAATAGCACCAGGGGGAGTTAGCTCAGTGGTTCCGCTGCCTGCCTTGCAAGTGCAAAGACCCGAGTTCGATCCCTGGTACCAAAAAACAAAAACAAAATGTACCAATAAAAAACTGCAATATAAAAGAAAAGAAAAACTCAGCTTAAAAAATTAAGAGAAAAGAAAAAGAAGTAGATGTCTCACAAGTAAGGGACCTCAATTGATGCTATTAAAATCTTCAAGAAAATAGAGTGACTAAAAATATAACTTCAAAATATAAAGAGGAAGTCAGGTGCAGTGGCACATACCTCAATCCCAGCACTTGAGAGCGAGGCCAAGGCAAGACAACTGCTCCAAGATCAAGGCCAGCCTGCACTACACAGTGTTCAAAAAACAAAACAAAAGGAATCACATAGACACAGAAAAGTAAAAATAAATCTAAATTTAAGAACATGATATAGATTTGAAAATAGGAAAAAGCAAAAAAAAGTGAAGTCAGATGGGTACAATAAGAACCACCTGTGAGCACATTCGAGTCAAACAACTGAAAAACAAAGGAAAAATCTTCAAAATAGTCCAAATGGGGCATACAGGAGCCATAATAACACTCAACTCTCTTTTCAGCAGAAGTGATAGAATCTGTACACTATAGAATGACATTTTTAAACTAGAGAAAAAAAAAAAAACCTCCCTAACATAAATTTCTTTACCCGGGAAAAATATCCTTCAAAACGAAGGACTACAGAAGATACTTCTGACAAAGGCCAAATTCATGGACAGCAGAACGTCCCTGTAGAAATTCTAAAGGAAACTTGTCAGAATAAAGAAGAATACTCTCACGTGGTAACAGGGAATTGTACGAAGGAAGGAATGATATTAAAAAGGGAAAATATGTGGGTAAAATAGGTGACTGTTGACTGACGTGCCCAGGTACCATCTCACAATAATACATTGTGGAGTTTGTAACAAGTCTGACAGCGTCTTGTGTATTATGAATTCCACAACCTAGAACTGTGTCTCCGTGGGATTCAGCCACGCCTTAACCCCAGCCTTTGCTGGCTTTGTGTCCTGCTTTGGAATACACCATCCTTCCAGGCGCCCAGCCCGTCCCCTGGCCAACTACGTTGGGAGCCCCACCCATGCCCCTACGTGACCACAGGAAGTGAGAGGCCCCTTCTGTGGGCTCCGTCAGACCCCCGGACTCGTTATCAGTGTCCATCTAAATTCCACTTCAACAACAAAAACAAAACAAACACGAAGTGCGCTCCATGCGGGCAGGGCTTTTCGTCTGACTCACTCAAGTCCGTGGGATCCAGGCCTGCACACGAGGCAGTGCCGATGAGTGTGTAGTGATGGTGTGTGACGGTGGAGAAGGCTCCCGAGGCCTGGGAAGAGTGATTTAGTGTGGAAGACGCTCGGAGCAGCCGGGTCCGCTGCCCTTCAGAGAGACAAGGACAGCGGTGACTTTCCTCTGAGTCCGTCCTGCAGCTAGATAACTCTGAGTCAGGCCTTCAGGTATAGGTTCTCGGCAGCTTCCTCAAAGCCCACCTCATCCTTACTGCTTTCCATTGGCTGAACCCATCCGGAAGTTACAGGAAGGAGAACCTGTTGATGTTGTTTGTGTGACCCAGCAGCTGGGGAAGGGGCGAGGGGCAAGTGTTAGGTTGGGGTAAAGAACGAACTCCATAAATTAGTTGCCCAACCACAGGAGCATCCAAGAGCGTCATAGGAACAGATGAGAAAAGGGTGTTGCTCTTCCGGTCCCTCTCTCTCCTCTAGGGCTTGTGTTGACAGGAGCCAGGATATTCTGGGCAGGTTGAGAGTTCTGCCAATGGCTGTCATACCTCCTTCCCCAACTTCTCTTCAGTACTAGCTCTTGATTATGGCTAAGGGCTCCTATAGCCTGAGATGCCACAAAGCTTCCAGTTAGCTTAGCGGGCTGTGAAGTGCCTTGCTGTCCCTAGGCCATGCCAAGGATGCTAGACCTTCCCGATACAATCCCTGCCTTCCCTTCCTTAGAGGTCATCCTCTGGGGTCTGGAAAACTTCTGTACATGCCCGGTTGCCTATGATTACATGTCTATAACCAAACATGCCACTAAACCTTGGCAGGTTGCGGGTTACTGAGTCAAATCAGGCCCGGAAAGGCTTTTTGAGCAAGGTTGAGGCACTCCTATAGCTGAATGTTGCATGCTGGGCTCCATGCACCCTCTCGTGGCCTTCCTCAGTTTTGCAGCTACAGCCCTTGGCAGGAAGGGAGCAACAGGAGGGATTAGCAAAAGGTTCTCCCCAAAGACCCCAAATGCTTTTGCCCTGGGACACAAACAGCTGTTGGTCTTCTCTGATGGAATACAGATAAACGGCCAGGTCTAGTTGAGGGCAGAGGGTTAACCTGGCTTCCAGCTGTTGGGTGATAGTTGACCTGAGAGCCCGGCTTGTGCACAAACATCGCTGCCCAATGGTAGCTTCTGATGGCCCAGCCACGTTGAGAAAGCCATCTGTCCATCTTCACCTGGATCATTCACCCTTCAGCCACAGAGACATACTATCCAAGCTGTCCCTGCCCCTTTGTGGCTTTGATTTCTGCAGGTGATGGAGGCAGACAGCTTCCTGATTCTAGCCCCTTGAGTAGCTGTTTCAGGTGAGGGAGGAGTAACTCAGACTCCAGTTTAAAACCAACATTAGGTTCGGGGTCAGAGTCAATGTTAAGGACAGAGTCGGAGGACAAAGGACAAAGTTCACAGAACCTCTTCCTCATATGTGAAAGAACAGGTCCACAAACATATGCACACGTGTGACCCTCTGTGCACGTGTGCACCTGCATACATGCACAAACACTTGCACGCACAGGCATGGTGTGTGTCTGTGTCTGTGTGTTGGTTGCATGCAACCCTCTCACCAAGTCACTCTGTTTTCAGACACCAGAAGTAAAACGATCATCAAGCTTTTCATAGAACTACAAAAAAAGAAAATATAGACACTAAATGATAGCAAAAGTCATGGAAAATAGTCAACCGAAGCTCAACCGTCTTATCTGGTGAAGAACCAAATGTACTCACGTGGGATGTGGATGTGCCAGAATAAGACACTCGTGGTGTGAGGTGGTTAGGACTCCGGGGAACTGAGTGTCCTGGCCAGCTTGTCGTAGGTCCCAATGGGACAGAGGACAAGGCTGGGCTGCCAGTTCAGACTATGGTGATGGTCCGCTCAAGGGATGGCGTGCATCAGAGCTGCAACCAGAGCTGGGATGAGTAGGGAAGTTGAGGCAGGAGTGAGGCCACAGAGGGAATAAGTGCTCCAGGCAGGTGTGAGTAGGCCTCAGTGACTCTGGCTCCTGTGGTTGTGTGGCAGTGGACACTCTTTTGGTAAAAATTAGCAAAGATACACCTTTTCCAATTCACCTGACTTCCATCCAATGGAAAGCTTTGTAAAGAATATGCAAATCCAGCCTGTCTGTGATGGGGTAGAGCCCCAGGCTCCCACAGTGCATCACCAGCACAAGTGGATCCGACTGCAGGCACCCCTGTGTGGAGTCACCGGCCCCAGTCTTACTCCACAAGGCTACAAGGTGCCTTCCAGACCTACCACCACTCCAGCAGGATGAAGCACTTTCATTTAAAAATAGGTGAGGGAAGCGAGGTGCAGGGAGAGGTAGTGCTGAGTCTGTCATTAAGTGGGAGGTTCCTTGCGATGGAACGCCTTGCAATTGAGGGAGCCAGACATTGTGATTAGGTTCCAAGTCAGCAGCAACCCCCGCAACCCTAACCCTTTCTCAGGGCAGCCAGCTTTTCATTCCCCATTCTTTTACTCCCTAAGGGCTGTCCGTAATTTCCTTCAGCACAGCCTACTGTAGCTGATGGAGCTAAGGGGACCTGCATGAGAAATAAGGGAGCTCACAAGAGGGGAAGAGCATTCAACAGATATCTGCTCAACAAACGAGTGAAGGGATACAGCACTCCCTATTTTACCACGTCCCTGATTCTTAAATCTAATCAATTCCATCTATATGCATTGCTATTCCCCAGCTCAGGTCCCACTGGCTGTCACTGAGACTGCACAAGCCCCCGCCCTAGACACTGCCGAGCTCTGTTCCTCCTCCTTCTCCCCCATGGTAGACAAAGAGCACCTAAGTCCCAAATCTGACCCTGCTCCTCTCTTGCTTCACCCTGGGGTGGCACAGCCTGACCAGCACCAGATCCTAACCCTCTTTTGTGGCCCAGGAAGTCCTAGACAGTCTGCCCCTGGGACTTCTGCACCTTTATCTTTTCTTACTCCTCTGCCTTCTGTTCTACTGGCTTCCTGGATTTTTTTTTTTTTTTT
>NW_022900921.1:3274111-3281753 GCF_012274545.1 Fukomys damarensis | reverse complement strand
TTTTTTTTTTTGTACTGGGGATTGAACTTGGGACCTTTCACTTGCAAGGCAGGTGGTGAAACCACTGAGCTAAATCCCCCACTCTTGACATTTTGATAACTCCCGAAAAATGTAAAAACCAGTGAGCCAGTGACCTTCCAGCCCTTTAAATAGGAGCCAAGTCAGAGGTCCAATAGCTGTCTTCAAGCACTCACCTTGTCCTCAACAGTCTCTAATGCCACCCAGCCTCAACATGGGCTCAGGGTTAAAATGATAATTTTTAAAGTATCAACATTTCAGGCTTGGCAAGCACCCAGTTTAATTCTGGCCCATGGGTGTTTGCACCGTGCAGAGCCTGAACCCAGAATAGAGGCATAATTGAGGGAAGTGAAACTCCAAGATCACCATCTGCACCTTGGGAGGCACACTTTAGATCTGCTGTGTAATTACAGCTCCGGAAGGTCCTGGGATGCCTATAATGACAGCTCCCTTCGCGCTGTCTCTGTCGTCTTGGGTGGTGGTGGTGGCCCACATGGGAGGCCTCTGGGAAGTCATTCTAAGAGCCTGCTTTGGATTTTGCAGCCACCAAATAGTTCAAGGATTTGGGAGACAGGGAAGAAGGCTCTCTAGGGACCAACTTGGCTCTGCCCAGGGTCGGCATTGCTGCCTTCTGGGGATTCTGCGAGAGCTGCATGGCTCTGAAGCGCCAGGGCCACCACTAGGTGGCACCACTCAAGCTGTATCTCCAGCTCTCTGTTTTACACGGTCTTTCTTCAGGCTTTCAGGGAAGGAATCTAGGCTGGATGGAAAGTTGATCTCAGCCTCCAGTGGACAGTTGAATGAGCTGAGGATAGAGATGGGCATCAATATACAGAATTCCCTTTGTATAGCATTGCTGGGTCCTGGGGAGCCTGCTCTGGGAAAGTCCACAGAATACCAGTATTCATACCTCCTAGCCTGCTCTCAAGCTGCTGAAGTTGCCACCAGGGCCTGAAAAAGTAATCAGCAGTCAGAGAGGCCTCAGGGCCAAGCAGCAGAACACCCCCCACACACTTCCCCAGGACAGAGATTACTGCACAGGGAGGATGGGCAGGGCAGATTGAGGAGGACCCTGTTTAGAGGGGAGAACTGTATTCCCATCACCCGCCCGCTCATCCAGCTACCTGTGCACTCAACACGAATGTTTTTACCATCCCTGCTGGGATAACACCAGGTCCTTCCCTAGGGACCGGGTGACAGGAAGATGAGTACAGCCTGCTTCAAAGAGCTACCAGTCAGAAATGCTGTCCAGGGACAGCACGGGGTTAGAGTCTCATTTGGAAATTTCCTTGAACCTGAGTGTCTCTAGGACTGAGTCTAGGCGTGCAGCATCTTCATCCAGTGTCCTGCACCACTGGGTTGGTCCCTCCTCTGGACAAGGCTGCTGTGAGGGCTTTCATTAACCTGCCAATTTTCCCCACTGTACAGGACCACTTTGACATTCACAGTCCCTGGAATCCCTAGTCGGGGACTCAATTTGTAATCAGCAGCTGTTTATTAAGTAAATGAACATAACAGAGCTCCCATGGGAAGGGGGTGTGGCTTTATTCACACAATGGATTCAGGAGGAAGGGTTGTGAGTCTATGATGTGTGACTATTTCAAATGGTTATGGATTCCTTATGTGATACAGATTACTGTGCTCCGAGAGCTCTCCTGGAAGCCCCAACAGTGTGTGTGTGAGGGTTTCCATTCATATATTTTCGTCTACTGCTTCCTGGGCGGGGCCTTGGTGCCAGACCCTATGCTAGATCTAGAGACACAGTGATGAATAGGATAGAGACATAACGCTGAAGGAAGCGGACATGGAATGATGTTGGTAGATGCGCGAAACTCACTCCTGAGAAGCTATGGGGCCAATGGCAGGACCTGCCTCAGGCTGGGCCCAGGGAAGGCTTCTGAAAGGAACAGTGTTTTGACCGTGGGGGGGGGGCGGTCCCAGGCAGGAGAGGTGACACATTCAAAGGCTGGGAAACTGAGCAGTACACAGAGTAGGTGGAACATCAAGTTTGAAGCTGCATGTGATACAAGGTGGCATCAGGTCTCAATAAAGGGAACTGGTAGTCTTGGTAAGACTTATGTCTGCCTATCCTTGGGGCAGTGGAACACTTTTGAGGGCTTCTACGTGTGGAAATGACATAATCAAAACCACGTTGTTAAAATAACATTCTGCCAGTGGAATGGAATAAGGTCAAGGGGGCTGAGTGGAAGTGGTGGGCCAGGATGAGTTATCCAGGGGAAAGGTGGTGTGTCCTGGATTTGAACTGTGGCAGCAGCATGGATAGAAGTGACTAGATTAAGAGAGATCTATCTACCAGGTGTGATTTCCAGTGGGAGAATGAAGTAGGGAGCAACAGGGAAATGTCTGGGAGTCAACAGAAAATTCTGGAGCAGAAGCAGTTCGGGTAGTGTGGGGTGTGGGTAGATGCTTCATCTTACTAGGCCAAACCTGTGGTTGGAATCACCCGAAGAGTGGTGGCAAGGGAGTTCCTGTAAGGGACTGCCACGACTATCCAGAGATGAGGTAAGTTGGAGGGCTGAGGACTCACTGCTGCCACTCCTGCCTGGCAAGTGCTAGGTCCTGAGTTCAATCCCTGGTACCGAAAGAAAAGAAAAGAAAAGAGATAAGTTAGGATTTTGAAGAAAGAAGTATCAAATGCACAAGGTGATAAATCCCAAGCATTTATTTAGGAAACTTATGAGAGTGCATCCTCGTGGCAGATAGTGAGACAGGGAATGTTCTACCTAGGTGTGTCTGCAGAGAGGGAGTCAGGGCTAATTTCTTTCACTGTTTTGGGGTAATAACCTAAATACTTTTATCAGTGCTTGAGAATGTTCAAGGCCCCATCTTAAGTTCATGCTCAGAGGGAAAAAAGTGCAGCTGGCTGGGTCGTGAAGTGACCAAGGCACTTCGTATTTCTTATTCAGGACAGAGAAAAAAGTGCACGAATAAAGGGATGCAAGGAAAAAGTTGCGACTGTGTGGGTCTGAAATGGACCCAGGCTGGAGATTCAGACCTGAGACCATGGATTTACATGGGTCCAGCAGCCTGTGAGGGCAGGAGGGAATGTCAAGTGCAGTTGGGTGAACGGTGATCATTCAAAAAGACATATCCATGTCTTAATTCTTGAAAAATATGAATGTGATCTCATTTGGAAAAAGACACTTCACAGATATAACCGAGTTACCAGTCATTATTATCCTGAACTACTTCCTTAGACTCTATAGTTAATGGCAAGTATCTCTATAAGAGGTAGAAGAGCTGAAGATACACATACTGATGGGAAGGCCACATAAAGACAGAGACAGAGATCGGTGTTGCGTAGCAGCAAGCCAAGGAACACTTGAAACCAGTAGAAGCTAAAAGGGGCAAGTATTACGGTTTAGATCTAAAATGCCCTCTGCCCCATAGTCTCAGGTGTTTGGAATATGATTTAGGCACTTATAGTCATCAGTGAATTCATTCATCCATGAATGTGGTATTAGGAGGACAGGCCTAGTATAGAGGTGGGTCACAGGGGAAGTGACTATCTCCTTCCCCTGCTCCTCTCCTCTCTCTTTTCTTAGTTTTCATGAGATGAGCACCTGTTCTCCACCCAGACTCTTTCACCATGCTATTTCTGCTTTGGAGCCTGCCAACCATGGATTACAACTTCTGAAATTGCGAATCAACGTGAGCCCCTCCTCCTTTAAATTGTAGGTGTTGGGTATTTTGTTCCAGCAAGGAGAAAGTGACTAAGATAGATCTTGTTACCAGAGAAGTAGAGTTATTGCAGTGACTATTTCACCACATGGCTTCAAAGCTTTAGAAACTGGTTTGTGGGAAGAGTTTGGAAAAGTTTTGAGAAGCCAGCTAGAGAAGCCTTACAAAGCTATACACAGAGTAAGCAAAGATTGATGGGAGATTCTGGTCAGAGCTCAGAAAGCCACAATGCTAAAAGGAAAGAAGACAGTAAAGGCCAGGCTCAGGAGGTTTCTGTTGGGCTTGACAACTCCATTGACATTTGGACTGCAGGCCATGTGTGTTACACCCTGGCAAAAAATTTGCTTTCATTTTGCTGATTGATGTCTTCAGATTTTGCTGGAGGCTGAGATTTAAGGTGATGGACTAATTATTCTGGTGGGTAAAATTTTAATGCAGCTTAGCATCACTCTGTGGCATGGGTACTGCTAGCGGCTCTTACAGTGAAAATCAGGAGCCAAAAGCAGATGTGAAAAGTTTGCAATTTCATCAGAAAGGAAGCACCTACAAGGTTGGGGCCATGGAGAATAGAGTTTCAAAACTATTAGCATTAAAAAGAAGCCAAGTGCTTTTTCATCAAGACCATGAGAAAGATGGCTTGAAGGCATTTCAGGATTCAGCAAGACCCAACAAACACAATCTCAAATGTGTAAAAGTGTAAACCTTTACTTTGAGAAGAGAGCCCCAGGAAGCCCAGCTGAGTCAGGGCTGCCTAGGAGGTGTTTCCTGGAATTCAGCCATCCAGACATGCAGAAACCACTGTATAGTACAAGGGGGCCCAGCTTTGAGCTGGTGGCTGACTTTGGCATTATCCATGTGGTGCTAGTTTTACAGATGTGCAGGATAAAGAGTTCTGGGCTCAAAGATGCCTCCATATAGATTTAAGAAGGCCTGGGAGGCCAGCCAACATGTACCTAAGAGAGCAGTATATAAGGCTGTCAGAGGGAGGGTGTGTAGGAAACATTCCTGCCCAGTACTAACAGGCTGATTGGCATGTGCTTCTTGCCTTCCCTAATTCGGCAATTGTTTTATTTCAGGAGTCAGACCGAAGCCCTGTGTGACTCAAACAGACAGGTCAGTTAGCAGAGTTGGGCTAGTATTGCTACATGTTGGGCTTCCAGGATTTGCCCTATTGGATTTTGGTTTTGCTTTGGCCTGATTCCCTTCTATACCCCTATATTTCCTTTTTGAAGAGGGATTGTTTACCCCATGCCATTGTATGTTGGAATTGCATTTTACTTTCTTTTTTACTTTTACAGATGCTCAAAGCTAAGAGTGTGCCTTGAGTCTGAGAAGACTTTGGATTTGGACTTTTCAGCAATGCTGAAACTATTATGACTTAGGTGACTCTTAGAGATGAACTAAATGCATTAGGCATATCGAGATGGACACAAGTCTTGGGGTAAGGGCAGAATATTATAGTTTAGATCTGAAATGCTCTCTCCAAATTATGTGTTTGGAAGGTGGTTGCATCAATGGGATTGCTACACTTATCAGTGGATTCATCTATTGGATTCAGCAACTGAAATGTACTGTTCGGGAACGGGGTGCTGGTTGAAGGTAGGTCATTGGGGACATGACCTGGAAGGTTATATCTCCTTCCCCAGCTCCTCCCTTCTTTCTCCGCTTCCTGGCTGCCATGGGTACAATAACTTTTGCTATCATATCCTTGCACGTTTCCATTAAGAAGCCTTGGAACCAGGGGACCATGGATGGAAATCATGAGCCAGGCTTCTCTTCTAATCTGTAGGTATTGGGTATTTTGTTCCAGCAGCAAGACAGTGATTAAGACAGAAAGGAAGGATTCTCTCCTGTATCCCTCAAAGGGAGCGCAATCCTGTAAAAGTCTTGATTTCATGCTTTTGGCTTCCAGAACTGTGAGATTAACTTTCCTTGTTTTGAGACACAGATGTGGTAATTTGTTTTGCCACAGTTTGTGGCATTCCTAGGAAGGGACTAGGGTGGAGGCAGAAGATCTTCTGCTGTGGTCTAGGTGAAGAAAGTGGGACCATAAGGCCAAAATTAGAGATGGTATATTCCAGGTAGAGGCAATTAGAGGAACAAAACACACAAATGAGTAAGGGGTCATCTTCTGTAAAGCAGGGGGCAGTGGAGATCAAGAAGACTTTACTTTCAGCAAGTCCTTCCTCTTCTCAGGGCCTCAGTTTCTAGGAGGATATCTGACCAATACGATCTTCAGGTTCTAGGACTCTTGAGATGCTGTGGAGACCTTATTCGTACCTTTGGCCGCCAAAACCTACTGTACAGAACAAGGCCTATAGAATACATCCATCCCTTCATGTAGTCAGCAAATAGTTTGAGTCTATTACTGTAGTGGATGCCGAGAATATGGTGACGAGCACAGGCATACATAGTTTCTGTCCTTCTGGGGCTCCAAGGCCAACGAGGGAAGACAGTATTCACTTATTTAACTACCAACCATTGCAAGGGTTACAAAGCACACAGGGCTCTGAAAGCCTGTTATGGAAAGTTCTGGCCTAGTCAGGGAAGTGAGAGTCTTACTGTTTGAGAGAATCTGAAAGATTCTGAAGGCTTTAATAAGGGAGGACGAGATTTTTCTAGAGAGGAATGGTCAGAGGGACTAGAGGGATTGCTGACCAATGAGAAGAGTGGTTCAGAAGGATGCCAGGAAGAAGCCCGGGCAGGGGTAGCAAGAAGCCAAAGGATGAAGGTGCAGTGTGGTGGTGCATGCCATCCCAGCACTTTGGGAGGCTGAGCAGTGAGGGCCACAAGTTCAAGGCCAGCAGGGGCAACTTAGCAACTCTGTGATAAAGGAAAAAAAAAAAAAAAAAAAAAAAAAAAAAAAAAGGATGGAGGTGATCTGGAGAGACCCAAGTGTTTCAAGGAGGGACCAACGGGTCACTGCTGGGTGTCACTGCTGCGTCGGGCCTTGGCAGAAGACTGAAGAATGGTTGTTGGAGTTTAGACATTTAGAGATCATTGAGAATTTACTAAGATAGGGTTTTGTGTTGTTAAGGCGCTAGAAGGCTAACTGCAAGGTATGAGGAACAGGGAGGGAGGTAAGGCTGAGGAGACAGCTCTTTCTTGCCTTGTGGCTGAAGAGTTGGTGAGGTCAGATGAGTGTTTTAGTTCCACAGCCAAGACTTCAACGTGTTTGTAGGCCAAAGGGAAGATCTAGTTGAGAGGAAGAAATTGAACATTCAGGAGAGAGAAGGCATGATCCACAGGGCAAGATCCTAAAAAGGGCCAGGGAATGGGAAGTTTTGGGGAGGCTGAGGGAAGGTTTCGGTGGCATAACACGAGGTAGCAGATGAACGAAAGTCTGTTTGCTTTTGGCTGAGCAACCCGTGGCCGACGGACAACAGACAGAACAGGCGTGTCTGTTTCTCACGGGTGCTGTGTCTCTGCTCCGCGCTCTTTCCCCGGGCCTGGGCTGCCCGCCTTGCCGGTGTGCTACAAGGAACATCCACACTGGGCCCAGTGGAGTCTGGGCAGGTCCAGTTCTGGGCTCCCTGATGAGATTCTCAGGCTGCGCATCCCCTCGGTCACGAGAAGGCAGGTTCTCAGAGCAGGAGTGGGAACCGCTGGGCTTCAGTCCTTTTGGCCCGTGAGCGAGGAGAGTCGGGGACACCTCGGGTCGGCCCCACCGCGCTCCAAGCCGTGGCGTTCCCTCGCGCTCCCCGCGTTGGTGCCTTCCGCGCTCACGGTCCAGGTCTGTGCCCCCCGCCCCAGACTCGATCTCTAGGGCAGGCGCCCCAGGTCCCGTCCTCAAAGCCTTCTCCAGTGGACTGTGCCCTCCTCCCAGACACCCAATCCGTCCAGCCGCTGGGACCCCCGGCTCCGGTAACCTGGCGGTGGAAGCGGGGCGCCGAAGGGGCTCTGTACCCGGCAGCCCCGCAGG
>NW_022900921.1:3266970-3273450 GCF_012274545.1 Fukomys damarensis | reverse complement strand
CGCGGTCCGAGGCGGGCTCAGGGGCGTCGGCGTGGCCCCGGTCCCTCAGCCCACGCCCGGCAGGGTCCAGCTCGGTGCCTGTTAGGGGGCCGTTGGATAAGAAAATCTTTCTCTTCCAGGCTTCCTTGGTGAAGCTGAACCCGCTTGCTTTTCCTCAGCAGTTGCGGAGACCCGTGGTGATTAGTCGACTGATTCGACCGAGGGACTCTGTGTACCAGAAATTGCAAGGAGTGTCTAGTCCAGTGGGGAGGCGGACTGGAAGACCGGGAGAGCCCAGGCCCAGAGCAGTGTGGTGAGTCCTGCGCTGGCTGTGGGGACCCGGGACAGGTCTGGGTGCCTCAGGCCGAGGGCTTCCTTGAGTGGAAGGAGGCTTGCAGAAAGGGAGGCTGGACAGAGAACAGCCCGCGAGAGTGGGAGAGTTGGGACAGCAGCATCCGCGGTTGTCTAATGGAAGCAAGGTGATGGGGAGGGCACGTGGCGTGCGCTAGCTACCCATGGATCCCGTGCACAGGAGCCCAGAGAGAGGACAGTCCCAGATGCTGTGCCCTGTTTGTGGGTCGTGCCTCGGGGAACCCTTTCAGAAGGAGTGTGATCAGGGCGGTGGCGCTGAGCAGCTCTGTTTTAGTGTGACACATTCTGTAGGACAGCACTGGGATCGCTCCCCGGACAGCCGTGTCTTCTGTTGTAGAGTGGCACTGGAGGCTTGTGCTTCTTGATGCAGCTCTCTGGGGCCTGAGGGCCGGGACATCGCTTTGTAGCTTTAGGCCTTCTCAAATGCCCCAGACTTCTCAGAGATTCATTACCTACCTAAGCTCGCAGAGGATGTTTTTGCAAGCTGCTGCTCATCAGCCTGTATCACATCTGAGACAGCAGCTTCCATGATTTAATTCTCTGTTCAGTGGCCTAGGATTTCCTCGGGCTGGTGCTTGAACTCCCTGTGAAGTGTCCAGAGTGCATTCTCTCTGTGGTGCTGCGCTGCAGGACCCAGGCTCTCTGCGGCTCCTCACTTATAGGATGCTGCTCTCTGAATTCTTCTACGGCCTTCTTTCACGTGACCAAGTATGTCCACTGTGTGTCCCAGCCAGTAAAGCCACGTAGCAAAGATGGAGTGAGTTGGCTGGGGGCCTTACCCTAAAGATGTTGTCTTACTGACCCTCCTTAGTTCTTTGAGAGTGGTGTTCAGCAGGCAGACAGTGACAGCCAAATTGAGGCTTTATCTGTGGTTTGTAATAAGCTTTCCTGTCTTGTCTCAGGCTTTGCAGTGGAGCGTCCCCGAGCATGCTTACTTTGCCTTTGGCTTCGACTAGCCACTGCTGATGTCCGTCATTCCTTGGGCACCTCCTGCGTACTGGTTTCTGTCTAGAATGTGTCTGGGGCTGGGATAAGGGAGGATAGGGAAGAGATGGCCAGGGAACTGTTCTTGCCCGTGCTAGCTCATAATCTCTCTGAGATTGCTGTTTCAGGCTGGCGGCTGGCCATGTACCAGGGGAGGAGCCTGGCATGTGAGTACTTATCAGAGGAAGAGACAGGGTGTGTGCAACTCTGATGAATCTAGGGTTCTTCAATTCCTGAGAAAACCTCCCATTTTGACTCTGCCCTCCCTCATCTTTGGGAGAGACTGAAGCTGGACGCAAGGCCTTGGACGACTCATGGCCACGCTGGCTGATAGTGTGCAGAGGCGGGGTGGGTGTGTCCCTGGCCTCTGGGATCTGTCAGGAGTTTAATTTTATGCAGATGGAGGTTGGCAGGAATTGCTGTATCTCAGGCACGTGTAATCCCAGCACAGTATTGGAGTGAAAGTTAAACTTTGAAAAAGTTGCTTAAATCTTTCACTGGGACTTTTGAAGTACCTGAGAATGAGACATCAGCCTACCCTAGAGAAAGCCCCTAGGTGGGACCTGTGGCCTGTGGGTTTTGTGTTGGGGACATGTAAGGAGGGAAAGATATTTTTTTATTCCCAGAAAAGAGTAGAGAGGGATGAAGAGTCTGAACTAGACTTCTTGGAGCCCTAGAAGAGCGTTTTTGTTGAATTGGTGTCATTGCAAGGCAGAGGATTGTTTGGGTAATGTGTTCCCCAGCTTTGATAGGCTCTGTCTGAGACCTCTCAGGAAGTGCTTGCCAAGAACACTTGCTCTCTACCTGGTACTTCTGAGAACTGGGGTGAGGTGAAGATCCCAAGGTGTGGTGCTTCAAAGGGTCTGGAATGAGCAGGTTGGAGTGCATGAGATCTGAGAGTATTGGTCCATTCCGCTTCCAGAGAGCTTTCCCTGGAGAGCTGTGGTGCCAGTGATACCCCTCGTGGTCAGTAGGCTGTGCAGTGCCTTACTCCAGTCTCTTCTGAACTAAATATTTGATTTCTTCTGGCGCACCTGGCACATGGAGAGTGCCTGGTTTCTGCCTTGTTCTTGTTTCTTGCATCTTTGCTGTCCCCTAGTCTGGACCTTCTTGCTCACTCAGAGATTGACTGGCAGCTGGCTGTTTCAGGTCCACTGTTTTCCTCTGGCGCTTTTTAGTGCTGATGATTGGTGTACATTGTGCCTAGTCTTGGGCTGCTTGTTGATATCTGTCATCTCATCCAGGCCTCAGAACAGCCCTATGAAATACAAGTCCTAGTATTTATATAGATGGGGAAACTGAGGCTCAGAGAAGCCTGGAACTTGTCCAAGGTCACAAAGCAAGGAAGTAGTAGTGGAAGTGGGATTTAACTATGGGGTCTGTCTGACCCTAGGGCATGTGTACCTACCTACCTGCTTCCTGAGTCTTGGTCTGCGTCAGGGTGGTTGGCTATTTGTGGGTGCTGCTATGTCTAGGACAGCAATGGGTGTACCCTGAACTTGGGGAACCATGTTGCTATTTCCTGGGTACAGGTTGCTGTGAATAGGGTCGATATAGCTCTCCTTCTGGTGAGATTCAGCCAAAGATGTTATGAACCAGCTTTGTGAACCTGTGGCGTAACCGTGAGTAACTGGAACCTGCATAGGTATGACTTGCCACAGGAGTGTGGCTCCTGTGTTTGGAAGGCTCTTGCATTGCGAGGTAACAGGTTTTCCTGCGTAACATTGAGTGGCAGCAGGATCTTCCAGAAAGTATTTTGGGGGCTTGGTCTTCGTTATGCCGTTGGTTTGCTGTCAGATGTTGTGTATGAGGGAAACCTTCTCTCAACTTCATTTCTCTATCTTATGTATCTGTCTTATACAGTAGAATACCCTTTCCTGTCCATGGTTTTGCTTCCTGCAATTTCAATTACCCGTGGTTAACCATCGTCTGAACATAGTAAATGGATAATTACAGAAATAAACAATTCCTGAAGTTTAAATCATGGACCCTTCGGAGAAGCATGATGAAATCTTGTGTAATTGTGTTCTGATCTGCCCAGAACGTGAATCATCCTTTCATCCAGTGTATCCACACTATATACATCTCCCACCTGTTAGTCACTTCATCACCTAGAAGCTATTTTGGTTATCAGTTTGACAGTTACAGTGTTGTAGTGTTTGTGTTCAACTAACCCTTATTTTATTTCATAATGGCTCCAAAGTGTAAGAGTAGCAACATTGGCAATTTTATTATAGTATATTGTTATAATTATTGTGTTTTAAAAGTTATTAATGGTAATCACTGTGTATTATTTATAAATTAAACTATCCATGGTTTGATATTATCTGCAGTTTCAGGTGAGACCATGGGTGGTCTTGGACTGTATCCTTCCAAGACAAGAGGGGCTACTTTATCTGAGTCGAGATGATTATCTAGCCTGCAAGGCTTTGGTGAGAATTAGGTGATAGAAATAAAGCATTGTTTGAAACCTAAACTCTGGTTATCTTAGACCAGGTTCCCAGAAAAGTCTGAGACAGATCTTCAGTGTTTAGTACTTTATTGGAGAGTGTATTGCAGTGCAGCCAGGGTGAGGGAAAACAAAAGCAAGGAACAGAAAGATGGGAAGCAAAAAGAAGGTGGTACTTTAGCAAGCTGTCCACTCTGCAGAGAGGGATAAAATTGTTCAGGACCTCTGTGTGCAAGTGCTGTAAGAACTCTGTGCATGGGAAGAGTTTCTTGTACCGGACAGAGCAGGTATAAGGACAGATACCTATGGTCTGACATATGCAGCCTCATCCTTCATTGCCAGGGCCTGTTGAGCCTCTTCTTCCTCTACTGATGAGGTGGAAAATCAAAGCCCAGGGAGTTGCTTCACTGATAATTCTTACATGGCTGCTTATAGAGCAGGGAATAGGATTAAAAAAACAAAATACAGGGAAGGAGAAGAACATTACACTGAGCATAGATCTTGGTTTCACTAGGTTCTTGGTGAAGGAGAATATTTTTCACCTGAAGTAGATGTTGAAGATATGGTACCGGGGGTTGTGAAATGGGGCTGGCAGGGCCTGCAGGGTAAGGCCACAGTTATAAGGGCCCTTCAGGCTAAGGAGTTTGGACGTTATTGTGCTACTGGTGCAAAGCTCCAGGTGGTGCTGACTACTCCCTGGGACAGAGTTGGGAGGAAAGCCAGACCAGATGTGGAGAGGTCACAGCGCGTGGCTGTGAGGGGTTTTGGGGTGGCTCACATTAGGGTGGTGCCTGAGGCAAGGCATCAGGTGAGAAGGGAGCCAGTGACAGTAGCTTCTAGGCTGAATGGACATCCATGTGCTTTGGTGGTGCGGCTTCCTGCACCTTCTGGATAACTCTTTCTAGGCTGGGCAGGCAGGTCTTTTCAGCTCTGCATTTCTAGAGTTGGCCTCAGCATTGGGAGGCAGGGCCACGATGCACAGTACATGGCAGGGCTTGGGGCTCCAGGAGCCCTATTCTGAGAGGTTGCCTCTTCACAGAATGCTGCTAGGGTTTTGTCCATCCATGCTGAGAAAGACGTGCTTGTTCTCAGCAAAGCCTTGCTCTGTGTCTCTGCTGTTAAACACATTGTTACAACTCAGGCTGTTGCATTTGGGCTGCAGCTGGTAGGCTGGCATAGCATCCTGCCTGATGAGGTAAGGGGAGAAGCTAAGAACTCTGCTGTTTTGCAGCTGGAAACATCTTTTCATGGTCATTTAGCCAGCTTGTAAATGTCCTTTCCAAAGAGCAGGCTTGCGAGGACCTCTGGTTGTATGTCTTGGAATTGTCCTATGCTTAGAAACAGTGCCAGTTGCCTGGTGGGTGAATCACTGTTGTTGGGGTATTGGCAGGTTTTTCAGGACCTCCCAGTGGGGATCTAAATCTGGAGCTGCCAGGGCCCTTTGGAGTTCCTCTGAGAAGGGCCTGCTTTGTTTCCTTTATGTTTTATGCATATTATAAAATATTTTTTAAATTCTTCTATAATTCCTTGTAGAAAGATTGGGAAAATAAACAGCATAAAAAAGAAGAATAAAATGACTTCACCAAGACAGTTAGAAGACGGCTCTCTAGCTGCACATGTATGCACACATTAGTTTTTCTTCACCCAAATCAAATCATATGGGACATATTTGGGGAGACCTGCTTTTCTCACTGTATACTTTTTTTGTTCTTATGTAGTCCATAAGAATCCACTGTATGGAAGAAATGTAAAATCTTTTGTAGTTCCCATTAGTTGCAATTTGAACAAACTTGTGATGAAGAATTTTCAGGCTCATGATATGGACAGACATTATTCTAAAGCTTGGGGATACAGGTCAGATAAAGCTCTGTATTGGTTTTCTGCTCAAGCTTACTGCCACTTTGCTTCTCAGGAAAGGGTATTTGACGTTGTCCATCTGCATACCTATTCTGCCTCAGTTTATTGTCTTCCTCTTCTCTCCTTCCCCTCCTCCTCCTCCTCTTCCTTATCTTTTTAAAGTTTGTCATGCTGGGGATGGAACCTAGGGCTTCAAACATGTTAAGCAGGTTCTCTATTGCTGAGCTGTACCTCCAGCCCTCTGCATGGATTTCTAAGGGTTCCTGGCGTGCTTGTGACAGCACTGGATATTTTGTGGGGTACTGGGGAGGATACTCCATCCTACATTGTCCTAAACAAGCTTTGGCTGCAGGTAGAAGGGGGGTTTGGGTTACCTTTCCCATAATGTGGGACGTAGTCCCTCTGGGATCCTTCTCTAAGTGTGATCCTAATTTGTACAAAGACGAGTTCAGGGGCCCAGGATCAGAGTGGGGTGGGGCTCGGAGATGTCCCTGCTTGGGATGGCAGTGTGATGTGGCAGGCTGTGAGCCGATTAGGGTGTTCAGCTGCTTGGGCCCACACAGCCATCTTCCCCCTCTCCTGCCAGAGCAGGACTGTGCAGGCTCTTGGAAAGTCATCTCCTAAACCCCATCTGTGATTTTTTGAAGCTCTGCCTCCAGGCCTGGATTCATAGATGGGCTTAGTGTAAGCCAGACAGCGCATTCCAGAGAAATGACAACTGGTATTCGTGTAATAAAGGAACCTGGCTGTTTTCTCCTGAGTGCTGTAAGGTACAAATCATCGATGGTATCATCGGGATGATTTAATCGTTCTTTTTTTTTTTTTTTTTTTTTTTTTGT
>NW_022900921.1:3261254-3266763 GCF_012274545.1 Fukomys damarensis | reverse complement strand
TTTTTTTTTTTTTTTTTTTTTTCTTTGTGGTACCAGGGATTGAACTCGGGCCTTTGTGCTCGCAAGGCAGCCAGTGCAACCACTGAGCCAAATACCCCACCCATTGGGGTGATATGAAAGGAACAGAGCAGCTAGCTTCCCTTTCGCATGAATTTGTTGCCTAATCTCTGAAGAGTCGCACAGCTGTGGCTGGCAACACACTTGGGAAGAAGTGCTGGGGCCTCCACTTTCAAGCACGTCTAGTGTAGACTCCTGCCTAGAACCGCTCTCCTACTATCCCCACTCTGAGGGGCAGTTGGCTGGTCCCCCACTCTTCACAGAGCCTCTTGGCTCTGAATTTTTCCTGGGCCTTCCCTGTATCTGTACAAAAGCTACCATCCTGAGTTGGTCGAGCCTCTTCAAGTACAAGAAACAGAAACCCATTTCCCTTAGTGAAATGGCCTCAGGGAAGCCAGAAGAGAGCCTTCTGGAATCCTGGCCCGGAGGGGACAGGCAGTGAGGCCTGGAAGCAGACCAGACGGGACCTGGAGGGCCTGCGTCTGCCCAGACTTGCTTATTGTCTTTCAGGGACTTGCTTTATTCTGCTTCCCTTATCCCATAATGGATCCCTTACCCCAACGGGCCATGTCCTACAGCAAGCTCTGGCTCTGAAGATTATTATTGTCCTGTTCTCTGGAGCCGAGCAGCTGGGCTGTGACAAGCATGTGGTTAGTTCTGGACACAGGGGCGGTTTGGTTATGCTGTCCTCTTCCTGACAGAGCAGACTGCTTGGGGACGGGGCGTTTAGGGCGATCTCTGAGCTGAACCTGGAACCTGACAACAGACTGGAATTTCTTCTACAAGGGTACGATGAGGCATGGTAAGAGTGACTGTGCATCTAATTGACCACGACAGCCAGAAAGCGGTGAACATGAGCTCAGACTTAGAATTCTGCTGGACAAGGCTGGGATTTTTGGGAGAAGCATTTGTATTTCCTTTATTTTCTTAGTAAGTTTCCATTTGAACGTTCCCATGAGAGTTGGCTGAAGTGGAGCAAGAAGAGGAAGGACAGACAGAGCAGGGATTTAGATGAGTACTGGGCTTCCAGCTGCTCTAGGCTGAGGGCTGAGCTGGGAGATGATGTGTGAAGCTTCCATTGTGTCTGTAGGCCCAGTGCCAGTGAGGGTTGCTTCAGGTTGTACCTGCCTCCCTCAGAGCCGTGTCTATTTCTAGGCCACTGAATGGCGGGCAGTAGCTGGCCTCTTCCACGTGTCAGCAGCCCAGTCTGAGGTTTTCACCATGTGTGGCTGATGGATGGTTGCATCCCCAGTACCTAGCTCGGTGCCTGGCATCTATCAGTAAACATTTGTGAGTGAATGAGGACAAGACGGTGTCTGGCAAGGAGCTCGCTGCAGGAAGAGCGGTGTCTGCCCCGGAGTGCCAAGCCCCAGACGGCTCTGTCTCTGGCAGGTGCAGACTGGCAGGGGTCAGTGTTTATTCTCTGCTGCTGACCATCTGCCATACACTTCAGTTTGGGCCGGGTCCCCAGAGCTTATTGTATCAAGTTCTCTATCTGTCATTGCCTCTCCTGTACTGTTACGATCTTTGGCCAGAGGGTAGATCCCAGTCTCCTGGCACTGCCCTAGCTGTTGTGTTGAGGGTTAGAAACAGAGACACAGTCTGTGAAATGAGGTGGGGGTGGACCAGTCTTGGACGGACAGGTGCCTGTGTCCCATGCATCTTGATTCCGCCTTCTTATGTTGCAGGTTTTTCCAGAAGTCGAGAGGCTGGGGCCTCCCAAGTGCACATGGCTTCCCAGAGCAGAGGCCAGACTTGAGCACACATTGCTGATTTCATACCCTGTGTTTTTTCCATGGCTAATTCTGAATGCCCTCCCAAGTTTTTGCTAGGACAGGAGTTTGGCAGGTTTGCACACGTGCATGTGTATGTGTGCACATGTGCGTGTGTCTCCTCATCTAAGTTGTTCTTTTTCACTATGTTGATCTAAGGAATGCCCTGAATTCCTTACAGATGCTGCCTTCTCTGACCATGAAACTCCAGGTGTCCGAGTTGCTGATGGCCTGGTTTGGCATCCTGAGCTGTGTGCAGGCCGAGTTCTTCACTTCTGTTGGTACGTGGAAGTACTGCCTGTTCTCACTGAGGGTGGGATGGCTCCATCCATTGGTTTTGCCTAGTTCTAGTAGAGTAGAACTTGCAAAGTTGCTTCTCCGTGCACTGATCCTGATGATCTTGGTGTCCAGTGAGCCAGCTCCCTGAATTATGCCTTCCCATTTGGGAAGTACACCCATACACAGGCTTTTTGGCTCTTTTACCACCTTCCCCTGGGGCAAAGGAGTGGTGAACTCTGTGTCCTAAGGATTTAGCCTTTCCTCTCCTTCTCATCTGGAGTTCCAGAGCCCTTAGTACATCCCTGCCAGTAATAGGACCAGCTGGGCAATGGCAGGAGAGTGATATTTGGGGCTTCTGCTTTGAGTAGCCCCTGGTACACTTATCCTGCACATCTTCCTGGCACCTCTGCCTTTCTCTTCCTGAAGTTAGGCCCGAGACCATATGAGTGGCTAGGCCTCTTTCTTTCAAATCCCCGTGGTTCCCAGAGAGCCATTACATCCTTGGCCCAAGGGACTTGCTTTTGTGTTCACGTTTTATGCCCAAGGGAAGGGGCTGACATCCCTTACGTGTTTCATACTGGCCTTTACTTCCCTCCTGCAGGGCACATGACTGACCTGATTTATGCAGAGAAAGACCTGGTGCAGTCTCTGAAGGAGTATATCCTCGTGGAAGAAGCCAAGCTCGCCAAGATTAAGAGGTGAAAGTGCCCTAAGGCCCTGCAGCCAACCTGAGCCGGGCCTCCTGCCCAATACCCTGAACCCACCCAGGAATTCAGGAGAGGAGAGAGTGGGAGGATATGAGGCTGGCCTGGAGGTTTCTTCCTGCCAGTCCTCTGGAGTAGCTAAGTACATGGGCGAAGGAATAATTGTGCTTTTCCTTTCTACTTAAGACTTTTTTTAGTACTTAGATTCCCCAGGTTTTACCTAGATTAAGGAGCTAGAAAGATCTGTGGGGATTACTGTATTCATGTTTTATTCCTCTTTGTGAAGGTAAAGAATTCTCACCAGGAAAGTTCCTACAGGTCAAGACCTGTGTGGGTAGAGTGTTATTCTTTTCATTTGATTGTGCAGTTGGGCCAGCAAAATGGAAGCCCTGACCAGCAAGTCAGCTGCAGACCCTGAGGGCTACGTGGCCCACCCTGTGAACGCCTATAAGCTGGTGAAGCGGCTGAACACAGACTGGCCTGCGCTGGAGAACCTCGTTCTGCAGGACTCGGCTGCAGGTGAGGGCCGGGAGCAGGTGGACCATGGGCGTGTGCCTGTGCCTGGGCTGTGGGGTCGAGCGAGTTTGGATCTGTGCACACAGTGTGGTGTGGCTGCTCAGACCTGCCCATCCTCAGCTCTCCCTTCTGTGTCCTGCCAGTGGGCTGTTGTTGTTTTTTTGCAGATGTATAATAGTAATCAATGTGTGCCTTTTTGTAGTGTTTTATTCCCCCCACCACACATACCATTTTTTGGTGATTTTTTTTTTTGTTTTTTAGTATCAGAGATCGAACTCTGAACGCTGTGCTTGTGAGGCAGATGCTGGAACCACTGAGCTAAATCCCCTGTCCTTGTAATGATTTTTTTATGATTATACTTTATTTATACATGTTTTTATGGAAACATTAGGAAACACAGACGGAACCCCACATGAAAATTGTAGTTTTTACTCCTGGTGCCCGGAGCAATGTAGTGCCCGGTGGTAAGCAGTGTTAAAATTATAATCTTCCTACACATGCATATACCCTTTTTAAAAAGGGAGCCATGTGTATACTAGGGGGTGAAAACTCATTTGCTTCAAGAGACAAATTAATTAAAATGAGTGAATTGGGCTGGGCATTGGGACCAAGGCAAACTGGGAAGCTAAGCCCCATCTGAGTTCTTTCCTATTTATGTTTTCTACAAACAAAACATCTTTTGATGGGTTTCTAAGAGTATAATCTTCCCTGAATCTCCCAGCTTCTCTTTTTTTGGGTGGGGAGACTAGCAGAGGTTTGAGTCTGGGTTTTGCTTTGTAGCCCTGGCTGGCCTTGAACTCTCAACCTCCTGCCTCAGCCTCCTGAGTGCTGGGCATTACAGACATGAGCCACCACACCCAGCACCAGCTTCTCTGCCTCATGATTTTGGTGGCTGGATAATAATCTGTCTCGCTGTTACACTGTAAGACTGATTACGTCTTCAGACACGGGATTGTTTCCAAATTAGCAGCAGTCTTTTATGTATGTCTTGGTATCTATCTCAGATCACTTTTCTAGAAAAACTAGAAATGGTATTTACAGGTCAGAGTACAAATTTTAAAAAAGCTTTTTCTGCAGTGGCAATCTCTGTGCTCTGACCCTTTCCTGTCAACAGGCACGGATGGTGGGGTGGCCCAGGAAGCAGGCCTCATGGATGCCCAACCCTGGTCAGCCCTGCGTCCTGTCCCTGAGCTGGGAGTGCCGATGAACCTCAGACGAGCTGTCTCTGGCTGAGACAGTCCACCCCACGTGGCCAGGCAGGGTTGGACTTGACTGGGGCGGCAGGGCTGTGGGGGGGGATTGGTGAGCTTGGCCAGGCTGGAGCCAGGCCCAGTGAGCTCACTGCCTCCAGAAACCACGGCTGCCTTCCGAGCTGCCTCCTCCCAGGCTGGGCCTCTGGCTCAGAACAGGCTGTTCCGCCTGCACACTGGATCCCCACACTGATCTCGTTCTCTGTGACCTCTGCTCCTATCCACATCTGGAAAGCCTCATAATTACCTGGAAGGGGATCAGACAGGCTCAGAGAGGATTAGGTGGTTTTCATCTCTGACTTTTAAGTTCTTTCCCCTGAAATAAGGGGAACATACTGATAGTGCACTGTGTCTCCTTCTAGGAGCGTGCATTCTGTTCCTGGATTCTAAACTCTTCAGAGTCCCTCCCCATGAGGAAAACAAGATAGCAGCTTCCTGGTGCCCACTGGGTCTGCAGGCGTGGCTAGAAATGGGTGTTTGAGATTCATGTTGTAAGAGTAGCTGACTGTGGGTGCTGCTACTCTTGGGAAAGGGCCAGGAAGGAATGACTTGGAGTTTTCTTCCTTGTTCTCAGCTCATGGGCAGAACTGAAGGCCTCAGTGAGTTTGGGAAGATGTGGCCCCACCTGAGTCCTGGGCTTATAAGAGGTGACCTTTTGCTTGCAGTCCCAGAAGAGCCTTTTCAGGGTATTGAGCTGTCAGAGACTCTCCCGGGTTCTAGGCTGTGGAATTGGGCACCATAAGTGGGGAGCTTTATCCCTTGATTTTGACTCCTAGACTCCCAAATACAAACCAGTATGTAGGATGTTTCTTATTCAGTTCCAAATGAGCAGCACAGGCAGTTAGAAAAGAAGTGTACAAAAGGAGAAATCTTGTGATCAGCAACCATCAGGAAGGATTTCTTGGTGGAAGGGCATATATTATACATATAT
>NW_022900921.1:3218028-3261178 GCF_012274545.1 Fukomys damarensis | reverse complement strand
TTTGGTGCTAGGGTTCATACGCATGGCTTTGTACATGCTAGATAAGTCCTCTACCACTGAGTACCCTCCCAGTCAGCCAATACTCTTTTCGGGAAGGGGCAGGAAGATTCTACTAGCAGGAGATTGTCTAGTAGCTGCCTCTCTGGTTCCAGATGGGATTCTGCCCCGGACTAAAGGTCACCACCTGTTCTCACTCTCTCTTGGCAGGTTTCATTGCCAACCTTTCCGTGCAGCGGCAGTTCTTTCCCACTGATGAGGATGAGTCGGGAGCTGCGAAAGCCCTGATGAGACTTCAGGACACATACAAACTAGACCCAGGCATGATTTCCAGAGGGGAGCTTCCAGGTAACTTGCCACTGTAAGCTTTGCCTGTACTGTTTGCATCTCTTTGGTGGCTGGGTGAGTCAGAGATCAACTTATGGTCTCTCAGTTGCTCTGTTCCCTCTGGTGCTGACCCTTCTTGCATCCCTGTTCAGTGCCAGTATCCTGGTCCAGGGCAACTGCCTGCCCTTAGTCCCTGGCCACTGCCTCACTCCAGATGACAGCCAAGGCCCTATCCTATGTCTCAGAGAAAGCCAAGGCTGCTGTTCAGCAGCCCCGGCCTCTGTCCTCAGAGCACCACAGGTCTGCAGCCAACCCATTTCCATCCCTACCTTCTGGTCTCTTTCTGTCTGAAGCTGATCTCTGGACTCTTTCCCCAGCTGCTGTCCCTCCCCCAGTTATGGTCTGAACCCCTTTTCATTCTCTCTCCACCTTCTGGTCTCTCTTCCTGAGCATATACATAGACTCTGCTCTTAGTTATCTTTCAGACTTCTTCCTAAGTCCAAGGCTCTTTTGAGTTTCTGCTGCTGGGTGGTCTTTGCTTCCCTTCTGGCTAGGCTGCGGGCTAGAACGATGTACATTCTGCTCTCACTTTCCTGGTTCCTCTGGACTCCTGAACCTGCAATGCTTGCTCCCTGCTGTCCACCAATCCAAGCCCTGTGAAGTCACCAGTGACCATTGGACTGGTAAAGCCAAGGGACTGATCTCAGGCCCCTCTGGTCCTTCATTCTTTCTCATTTTCTTTGTTTCTTTTTTAAAGCAGCACCTTTTTAACTGACTGTACAAATATTAATGTTTGCAAGATGACATATTGCTTTTGGGGGGGCCTATGCAAGACCAATTGGACCCAAGTTGAATAGACTAGTCTGTGGGAATTGCTGGAGAACAAAGAAGCAGAGTGATCCGTGGTATGAGGAAGCTTTCCTTCTGTTCAGGTTTTCTGCTGCTGGCTGGCCACGGCTTGAGACCTAGGTGTGAAAGAGTCTGATGAGCTAACAGGAAGAGGTGTGGACTTTTCTTTCCTGCCTCCATGCGTCTTGAACCAAGCCATGCCATGCAGCCACAGAGAGAAGGCAGCTCAGGGTACCTTCAGAGTTTGTTCTCCTCCAGCTATGAGACTGGTGGGTGAGAGGAGGTCCTTGAGCTGTCTCATTCAGTTAAGAGATCCACTGGTGTCCTGAGTGGGGATGAGAAAGCAGAAGGACTTCAGCCCTACTTGAGTTCACCGTGAGCACTTTCCCCAGTGTTTCTTCCCGTGGTGTGTCTCCCCAGCTTCCAGCCGGTGTGAGCCAGGGCCTGTGGGATGTCTCTGCCGGAGTATTCCATGGGCTTCTCGAGCTCACATGTCCCGCATTGAGTCCCCATCTCCTTTTGAACTGTTTACTCTCAGCAACTCCTCCCGCTGGCAGCCTATGCCAGCATCCTCAAACCTGTGGATTCTACCTGTCTGATGTCTTCTGTACTTTCCTCCGGCTCCAGCCTCATGACTGTTTCGTACTCAGCTGGATCGTTAATATACCGTTCTGACTTGTGTCGTGCCTGCAGCTCACTAAGATCTCCTGCTGCGGTCTTACGCACATACCTGTTCCTGTGAGTTCTGATCATGGTGCTTAGCCCCTCTTGTGTATGGCCCGTAGGGTCCGTTGTGTCCCCTACCTCCTTTCCTGTTGTGCTCGGCTCCCCTGTCACTTAGCTCTGTCTTCGTCCCACTCCCTCTGCAGGAGTAATTGACCCGTGTCGTGCGGACTACTTCACGTCTGCTTGCCCTGTAGCACTCAGCTCGGCTGTCACTCTCAAGGGAGCAGACATTGGAGTTGGCGCCCAGGAGCCATTCTTACCGTTTTTGGCATCTGTGAGACAGGGTGACTGTAGCTACTGGTTATTAGCATCCCGAAGGTCATAGGACACATCTTTCTTGGCACAAGTGCCTAAAGTTCACAGTATTGTCTCTGTTTTGACAGATTTAGACAGACGTTATCTCTGTTTCCATAGGGGACGGAGACCCAGGCTGGGTAAGCTGTCCGTAGTCACAGGTGGTGGTTGCACAGTGAGACCTGCTCACACCTGCCTTTGTGTCACGGCAGAGCTTCAGCCCACCCATCTGTGTTATGCAGCCTCCATCAGGGTAGGTCCCTGGGCCAGAGGAGATCTGTGCAGGCCCACGGAGAGGGGAAAGGGGACCCAGGACCTGGCTAGTCCCTGGCCTACCTACAACTCCATCTTGAGTTTAGTCTCCCAAGCTTCCCGTCCCACCTTGGTGGTTCTGAGCCACTGGGGTAAGCAGACCTTGGTCTCTGAAGCAGATAACCTGCTGCAGTAAAGGGTTCATTCTGCATGAAGGCCTGTCTTAGCTCTCCAGCAGAAAGCTCGCATTCTGAGGCCTTTCTTTCACGTCAGCCATGTCCGGGTGGCTGTTAATGGAGTTTGAGGGAGGCTCCTGTTCTCTCCAGGCTGGGTCACAGGCTTCTTTCTCCCCATGGGATCTGCTCTCTCAGTCTCTGAAGAATACACATATACACAGTCCTTTCCATCTTGATCCTGTCCTGGTCCCTGCTGCTGCTTCTCGGCTTGAAGCTGTCTTCATGGTCATACCCTACTACTCAGCCCACAGCAAATGATCCATGGTCCCAAGGCCTGCCGAGCTGAGGCTCACCAAGCTTCCTATTACCTAACAGCCTTGGCCTCTGTCATTCCACGCCTGCCCCCTCTGTTACTTCTACTTCCTGGTTGCTTCCTGGTGTTACTTGTTCTGTCTTTCCTGCGTAGGTATTCCCTGGGACACCAGCCCCTGCCACCTGTCTACTTTTTGCTCAGCCCCTTCCCTACAAGTGAATATTCTCTTTTTTTGGTGCCTTCTAAGTTCCATTTCTCATGTTCAGCTAATTTTTCTACCCCCCAGACTTGTGGCCAGCTGCCAACCACATACCCCTGAACCCCAGCACCTTTCTGCTGTCTTCAGTACTGCTCCTTCTCAGACTTCGTCAGCTCCCCTGTGAAGACCACTTTCCCACTTGAGCAAAGGTAGAATGTAAAGCTAGGAGACTGTGAAGTGTGGCCCAGGGCCAGACCAACCTGTCTGCTCACGGTGCCAGTGGCCCTTCAGGGTGTGTGGTCTAAGGCCGTGGTGGGGTTCTGCTTGAGTAATATCCCCCTTGCAGGGGCCGGACTTTTCCTCCAGCTCTTTGGAGCCTGACTGTTGGCTTCTGCTGCAGGAACCAAGTACCAGGCAGTGCTGAGTGTGGACGACTGCTTCGGGATGGGCCGTTCAGCCTACAACGAAGGGGACTATTATCATACAGTGCTGTGGATGGAGCAGGTGCTGAAGCAGCTTGATGCTGGAGAAGAGGCCACTGTAGCCAAGTCTGAGGTGCTGGACTACCTTAGTTATGCTGTCTTCCAGTTGGGTGACCTGCACCGTGCCCTGGAACTCACCCGACGCCTGGTCTCCCTTGGTAAGGAGATCAGGGGGAGGGTAAGATGACTTTGGGGAGCTGGCGGAGGAACTGGGCTCTGCTAATTATACTGCTTGATCCTGCTCCCGGGACTGAGTCAGTCTGAACTTTCACCTGGCTTGTCATGACTTCAGACCCAGACCCACTGCCAGCTACCTCCTTGCCACCCCAGTCCCTGTGTGAGCTCTTGCCTAGTCGCTGATAGGTTTACTCAGGTCTGTGCCACCAATGACCCTCCACGCTCCTTTTTCAGTGAGGACTTGGTGCAGTTGTGCATCCATGACTGTGCAGGCGGAACCTTCACTGTGTTGGGAGCAGCTTGGGATGTGAGCCGCACTTTGGGGTGGCTGCGACGACAGTGACCCGGCTATTACATTAGTGGCCCGAAGTCTCTGCCATGCCATTGTTGCTTATGATGTGGGACTGAAGGAGGCCCAAAGCACTATGCTTTAACAATCTATCTGTTGTAAACAGAAACAGTAAAAAAATCTCCTATAAAACACAGGACTGTCATCAGCAGTAAAGACTTTCTTATACTGCTGCTTTCCGTGGGGTCCTGAGTCTGATGTCGGCTAGCATATGACCAGTGTGAGGACCTCTGTAAATTCCATCAAGTAAGTTTGTAAGAGCCTTAGACAGGGAGTCAGAATACCTGAATTCTTGTCTGTGTAACATCAATTTAAGTCAGTTATCCAAGGAGTGGCACTGAAATCCATGCCTGCTTCTTAGGACCCTGAAACAGACACAGATAGAGCTGTGAATATTCAGTATTTCGGCTTGCCTTACAGCTGTGACCAGAGAGTAGCCTTCTGGGGAACGGCACTCCAGGGAATGGCTGTGCGGGGCACATAGCCAGGTGTGGGGAGGACACAGGACTCAGGCCTGCTTCTCTGCAGCTGGGACCTTGGGGCCCCCTAGGGATGCTGGAGAAGGATGTCTCCTTGGTGGCTGCCGAGTTGTCCTCTGCTTTGACGATGTTCCTTCTCCTCTCTGACTGGTGCAGGGAGAGCCTCTATTGGCTTTTCAGCTCTGGCCCACACACCCTGGCTGGTGCTGTAGACAGCAGGATGAAGCCTGCAAATGGGCTGCTGGGAGGGTAACCAATTACAGAATAATTTCTCTAAATGACCTCACAGATGTTTGCGATTGCCTTTTCTTTCTTGTTCTTTGCTTTTGCTAGACCCGAGCCATGAGCGAGCTGGAGGGAATCTGCGGTACTTTGAGCGGTTGTTGGAGGAAGAAAGAAGAAATCCGTTGTCAAATCAGACAGAAGCTTCGCTTGCAGCCCAAGAAGGCGTGTATGACAGGCCGTTAGATTACCTGCCCGAGCGGGAGGTGTACGAGAGCCTTTGCCGCGGGGAGGGCGTCAAACTGGTGAGAGCAGGGGCAGCGGGGCGCCCGGGTGGTGGCAGACAGGTCGGGGTGTGCGTCCCTGTGTCTGTAGGTGCCTCTCTTAGCCTGTCCTCCAGTGCTTGGAGCTGACACTGGGAGTTAGTGACAGACCTTTGCCAAGGCTGGTGAGTGGGTGTGCTCTGAGGTTAGGATGGGAGACTGGCTTCCCCAGTGCCCAGACAGAATTTCAGTCCTACATGCGGAGAAAGCCTGTGTAGTAAAGATGCAGCTCTTCTGGACTTGGTGTGGGTGTTGCCGGCTTTGAGAGCCTAAGGTCCCAGTGCTTCCTCAGAGGCCTGGCCGGGAGCCCCGAAAGGCTTCTCCTTGTTCCCCTCAGGCTCGCTGTCTCTGTGAAAGGGTCTGGAAAGCCCTGTGCCTCGGAGCCTTAGGTGACCTTGAGGGAGAAGAAACGTGGTGTGATTGTGGGGGTGGGACCTTCCTGGTAGTTGTGTGTCCTCCCGCAGCGGTGTGGGAGGGAGCAGCTGCTGGCCATCAGCAAGCCCTGTGCCTGATGACTGGGAGTGAGGGCTAGGACGCACTAAGCTCACGGAGTGCCGCCCTTTGCTTCCCAGACACCCCGGAGGCAGAAGAGGCTTTTCTGTAGGTACCACCATGGCAACAGGGCCCCGGAGCTGCTTATCGCCCCCTTCAAAGAAGAGGACGAGTGGGACAGCCCGCACATCGTCAGGTACTACGACGTCATGTCCGACGAGGAGATCGAGCGGGTCAAGGAGCTCGCGAAGCCCAAGGTGGGCATCTCCGGGTCCTCCCTGGGCACCGCAGGGCCGGGTCCGCTGCCATCTCCGGCACTGTCAGTCCCGATCGCTGGTCCCGGTCATGGTCCAGTGGGGCGGAAAGACTCGGGAAGCAATGTGGACAGCCAGGCGTGGCAAATGCTTGTGAGGGAGCAGGACAGGCCGCATGCTGTGGGCGTCCGCCCCCTGGCCGGGGCTGGTGTAGGAAGTGCGTTGGGAAACTTCAGCTCCTTACGCTGTGCAGCTGGGTCCAGTGGCTATGTCCTCAGGACCGCAGGTGACGTGAGCGGCCCAGAGGAGGCCCACAGGCCTTCTTACCCTGGGGCTCTCCAGGCCTCTCCCTGGGCCTCTTGGTTTATTCATTTCTTTTCTTTTTTTTTTTTCAACTAGGCTTTGCACATTTTTTGTTAAGTCTATTTCTAGGTAGTTTATTTTTGTTACTGTAACTTTACTCTTTTTTTTTTTTTTCATGTTGAAACCGGTTATATTATTATATTAGCTTACTATCTTCTGCTAAAATATATTAAAATATATTGGCAATAGCTGATTTTTACCAAGTTCTTAAGTGTGGCCGGCCTGTCTTCAGTGCTAACGTGCGTTAACTATCACATTTATGAGGCAGGCTGGGTCACAGGAGAGCATGAACTTACTCTGTCCTTCTGTGGTTTCATGCTGATTTTCTTGGGTTCCTCAGATAGTGTTATCACCTATAAATAAGGAAAATTTTGTTTTCTCCTTCCTCATAGTTTCTTTGTGTTTGTTATCTTACTGAACTGCCCAAAACCTCTAGAGCATTATCACAATAAGCATCTTTGTCTTACTTCTGAGTTTCCTAGAAATTCTTCTGGTATTTTGCTGGTAAGCGTGCACTTGGCTGTTTGTGTTATATATATGTCATGTTATACAAGTATTATTCTTTTTCTAGTTCATGAAAGATTTGCTGCCATTTGCTATCTCTTCATCCCTACCCTTTAATTACTGTTTTTTATTTGAGCCAGAGTCTGAGTTGTCCAGGCAGGGCTGAGATTTGCAGTCCTCCTGCCTCAGTCTTCCAGAGTGCTGGCATTACAGGCGTGTACCTCCATGGCCAGCCTGGCTGGATACTTTATGGCTCTGCCCCTAACGGCACTGTAGAGATCAGGTGCCTTAGCACTCCTGGAGAGACCTGAAATAGTTCCTGTTCTGCCTTGGCTTGGGTCCCTTAGGGTTGATTGTTGGCATTATTGATGTAGCTCAGTAGTGTGGAGAATGCTGACAGGGACCCCTCTTTCTACTTTCAGGATTGGCTCCAAAGTTCTCCAGGGAAGAAAACAGCTTTTCTGGTTTCTAGGTTAGGGAGGCACTGTCATACCAAAATCTCCCGAAGTATTCCTTACCTGTTGTCACTCATTCCTAGGCACTGAGAACCTTGTGTGTGTGTGTGTGTGTGTGTGTGTGTGTGTGTGTGTATGGTGTGACTGGGGTGAGAGTTGGGAAAACTTCTCTTAGAACAGAAGCCCCGTGAAGAGCCAAACATGCTGACTATCATAAGCTGACCTCCTCTTTCCGGAGGCCATGAGGGACAGATGCTATTCTGGCTTTGAAGTGGGGCCAATGAGCTTAACTTGGCCTGTGGGGAATGTCTGGCAGTTGCCTGTGGGTCCCTAGGCCTCTTTCAAAATAGCTCTGACTGTCCCCAAGGGCAGCTGCCTGGAGTCTTTTCTGTGGGTGCCAGGCCAGTGCCGAGGCTCAGCGTGTAGCTGGGGTCTTTTGTGGCAGGAGTTGGCATTGGGGAGGACTTGTATTCAGCCGAGCTCAGGAAGGGCCCACAGGTAAAGCCTGTCCTGGCTGCCGGCCCTCTTGTTGGAATGTGTAGCAGTGCGTCGTCCCGGCTGGCCGGTCTCACCCCTTGGGAGACTTCTAATCTGTCATTCCTCTTCACTCGTCAGTCCGCCCCTGGCCCGAGGACTGTCTTCTCCTTCCCTGGCTGCTGCCGTGGCCTCCTGTCTAGTTTCTTCCCTCTCCAGCCCCTCCGTAGTCAACGCCTGGTCCTTCTTACATTTAATTGTGACTGTCCCTCCCCCCAGTAAAGTCTTCCCTGTTTCCGTTTTCCATGAGGCTGTACTGGTGCTGCTTGTGCCTTGGGGCCGTTCTCTCCACTGCTCTGCGTAACCTCTGACCCACAGGTGACCTGCAGGCAGTGCCAGGCTCTGCATCCCTGCTCCCTCCCTGTTCCTGCCGTGTTTCCCTGCGTGCTAACTCCTCTCTACCTTTGAGATCTCAGCTAGGTGTCCCCTCCTCCAGGAAAACATTCTTGAGCATTTGGCTGAGTTTCTCCAGAACGTGGAGCTCACTGATGCTGTGCTACAATTGCCTGGCTGGTTTTCTGTCTTCCCTTCTTGACTGAGTTACATGGGGACAACAGCCGTGTCTCCGTCCCCCAGCATAGCGCTAGGTACACAGTAGGCACTTCCCAAATATGGACTGAAGTCGAGGGGAAGTGCTGTTGAGGGTATCTGGGCCTCTGGTCTCACCCAGGTGAGACCACTAGGACAGTCCCTCAGGGCTAGCTTTAGGCTGTAGGTTCCTTCTGGCAGTATCATCAAGCTGCTTTAGGAGGCTGGGGAGATAAGACAGATGGAAAAGCGTGTGTGTACATGTGTAAGAGTGTGTATGGATGTGGGTGCATGGCCTCTAGGTGGTGGTTCACTTGTCAGATCCTTTGGTTTTGTCATCTGACTGTGTGAGGCTCCCAGGTAGGAGAAAGCAGGGCTGCCTTCCTCCTTGCAGCAGTGGGAACCCAGTGTAAGGTGCGGATGGCTCGGAGGAGGCCACAGTGGCTCAGAAGGGTGGTGGAGCTTGACTGAGTCAAGAGAAGCACACAAGTTGAGGCCCAGGGATGGTGAATATGAATATGGTGGGAACAGCTGAGCTCACTGGTGTGTGGGACTGCAAGGAAGGGAGCTGTTCAGGAAGATGCGTGCATGGTTAGAGAAGAGACTGGCACAACTGTGTGGACAGCTCAGACCTAGGGAGGAGGACAGATGAGTCCTGAGTGACTGGGGTAAGTGGCCAGAGAGGGAGAGTGCCTGCCTCAGACCGCTGCTGTAATCTGAGTTTGTTTCATCTGTACTACTCATTTCTTAACCGGCTGAAAAGGAAGTTTTGGGCTATTATCTGTGTTTTTTTTTGTGTGTGTGAGAGAATCTTATGTCTATGTGTTACTACCTTATTATTTTGTTATGAAATTTTGTCTTATTATATTTAAAAAAAAAGGATGATAGGGCCTTGGCTCGAGCTACCTTGTACAAAGCTGCTTCCCCCACTAATGTGGCCGGCAGATCTGGTCCTGGTGCTATATGGGAAAACACATGAGGCTGAAAAGGATAAGCCTGCGTTTTCTTCCTCATTTCCAGCTTGCACGAGCCACTGTGCGCGATCCCAAGACAGGAGTCCTCACTGTCGCCAGCTATAGGGTTTCCAAAAGGTAAGCGGAGGTGGTGCTGGTGTGATGGCTGCTCCAGTCCCAGCTCCGGAGTTCCTTCCCTGTGCCTCCTGAAGGGGGATGTCCTGGCTTATCCTGCCTGCTGGGTCCCCGCGTCGTCTTGCGGCGCTCACCTGTGCCCAGTCCTGGCCTTGACATTGGTGAGACACCGTGGGACCTCATCTAAGGCCGCCTTCCCCATTGTCTTTGCTCTCCTGTGCCCAGCTCCTGGCTGGAGGAAGACGATGACCCTGTTGTGGCCCGAGTCAATCGCCGGATGCAGTACATCACAGGGCTAACAGTAAAGACCGCAGAAATGTTGCAGGTACGGCGTCCCTGGGCCCATGGCGGGTACCTGTCTAGGTGACTCCTGAGGTAGGCAGGCTAGCTAATAAACTGTACAGCTGCACAGCTTCCCATCTTGGGAACCAACGTCAGTTATGTGTGTCACCTTCAGTAGTTCAGTTCTCTGTAGGTTAATTAAACATCTCTTGTGTGCCCAGGTATGCCAGGCGCTGCAGCCAGTGGCAGCACAGCAGGCTCATTCATATCTTTCTGTTCCAGGGACATCTCTACGAAGGCTAAAAATACCTTCAGGGTTATGGTTCTGTGTCATGGTCAAATGCACTTGAGAATACACTAAAGTGTTCCGTTGCTCAGAGAGTAAGAGGCCCGGACTAGCTGCCTGGGGAAGGTGGAATGCTCTTGTCCATGTACACCTCCGCTGGGCCTTGGCTTCCTGCTCTTTTTTAAAGGTGATTGTGAAGAAACATGGCAGTGCTGGACGAGAGTAGGTTTTGGGCAGAGCTCCTTCAGTGTGTCCCGGTGCTGGCTGTGCGTCCTCCCAAGCAGCAGGACTTCTGGGTTCTTCTGTAACATCAGTGCCCTGAGACACAGCGGAGGAGTCTCACTGTTGTCTGTCTAGAGTGCTCTGGATCTCCTGGGTCAGAGTTTTTGTTAAGATAGCAGCTGTTACCTTTAGACTTGGCACTTGGGTTTGAACACAGCCGAAGTAGACTCCTTAGGATAGTGACTAGGGATAACTTGGAAAAGATTTTCTGACCTTTGGTCTGGGCATATCCAAGCAAATCAGTGCTCATTCTTTTTCTTTAGGTAGCTGCATCAGCAGTCAGAAAGCCAATTTTGAAGGGTATCATTATGGATTTGTACAAAGTCCACCAGAGTTTTCAAAAACATGCTGATTACCTTGAAAGCAGTGTTACGAACATTTGAAATACTTCAGTTCAGCTTTGCTTAGTGTTTTCTAATTTCTGAATAAATCCTACAGACAAGTACATCAGTAGAGGACCTCTGCTATACCTCCTGCTTGCCTTGTCATCTCCGTGGGATTACCTTGAATCGTCTTCTTGGAGCAATATTTTTAAAACATGTTTTTTGGTACCGGGGTTCGAATTCAGCACCTTGTGCTTGCGAGGCAGGCGGCAGCACCACTGAGCTAAATCCCCAGCCCTTTTTAACATTTTAAAAGTTAATTTTGGTTGTTATATCAGCCACTGCTACTTTCATGTCAAAGCTAGTGTTGCGGAGTCTCATGGGCCTGATCAGGGACAGCTATTGGCTCCCCCTGACCGTGGGAATGAATGGACGTGACCCACCCCTCTGCTTTCCTGGCTAATTTCTCAACTGCCTGTTACCCTGTCTCACCCTTAGCCTCAGAAGACAGCAGCTTCTGACCATGCACTGGCTTCTCTGTTACAGTCTTGGCTTCCCCGTCAGGCCTCTCTGCGGACCGAGGTCTAAGTGTGTACCTTCTCGATGGAGGGGCTCTTACAGTCATGGCTCTTTGAGAAGATCTTGTGCATATCTGCCAGGTGGCTGAGACACCATTTTGTTTTCATTTTTCCTGTAGGAGCTGCCTTGGCATTTCCTTTGCCAGCCAGCAGTATTGTGAAAGCTTTGATCTGGGCTCAGTACCTGTCCATGAATGCTCACTCCCTGGGTGCTACTTGCAGTGTGGCACATGCGCGAGGCACCAGCCCCAGCCAGCATCAGGGTCCCTTGGGAATCTGCAGGCTTCTGCAAAGGAGCTGCGGCTCTGCTGCTGTCCGCGCTGTTTCAGCTCTAATTGGTGTCAGCTGTGCACCTCGGTGAAGACAGGCAATTGAGGCTTTTTGGGAATTGGCTGAGGGCTTGTCTCATAGAGGAGATGCTGTGCATTCCATAATTCTCTTAAGATTCAAGACTTCTGGCTCAAAGATGTCTCGGTCTCACCAGGAAAGTGATTTCTAGCCCTTTTATATTTCTGCCTTCACTCAACCTCAGCATCATGAATACCCATGTCTTTCGCTTGACTGACTCTATCCTGTAGCAACAAAAGTGTAAAGATTGACATGAATACCTCCTCACGGGAATCAGTTTTGACCTACAGTTGCTTGTGCTAAAGGTCCAGGTCTGGGGTTTGGGTGTGCCGGGGTGGTGAAGTTCCCATGCACTTATTTGGGGAGTCGGTGCAGTGACAGCAGCAGTGCAATAAAAAGGTGAGCCAGCTGTCGCATCACAATTTCTTTCGCTACCTGGGACCTGAAGGGTTAAGCACTCTGTCCAGTGAGTGGAGGAAGTGTTAGAAAGTGGCTGTGCTTTGAAGCCCTAGCAACGAGCAGCTGTTGAACTTTCTTAGGTGCCATGGTGTACAGTCACAGGCCTGCCTCACGTTTCCTTCCAGTCCCGGACTGCAGTGGATGTCTTTGTGAGAGCATTTCTAGCAGGATTTTGCGATCTGCCCCATCGAGGTTTCCCTTCTTAAACTCCCCCAGCCTCACGTCCTCCTGCTGCTCCGCCCACTTCTCCTGTGGACAGGAACTCAGGTGCTTCCGAGCAGGAACTCAAAGGCTGATGCGAGACAGATGACAGAGTATATTTTCGTCCACTGATTCTTCACATCAAAATTGTCATTTTTATAGATGCCGAAGATAGTAATGTCTAACTGTGCATTTCCTTGTATTTGGCAAATAGTGTCTGTGCTGCAACAAGATTTCCTCTCTTGTAGATTTACCACCCACCGTTTTCCCCCACAGGTAAAGGTGTCCATTACTGCCAATTTTTAGCATCTCTTACTTAACTATTGGGATTGCCAAAAAGGACAAACAGAAAAATACCAGAAAATACTTTCTGAGAACTAATAGCTGAGCCCCAGTGGTTTTTAGGGTCCTGGCGAGATGCCGCAGCTCTTCCTGGTACACATTTATGGGCCTGAGTTGATCCATCGGCCTCTAACCTTGTCTCGTTGTACCTGCTATAGCCAAGTAGCCGCGCACTGTGATTTAGAATGTGCCCTGGGCTGTAAGCATCTCAAAGGCATTTACAACTCCCAACCCTGTTAATGACACCAATAGTGGCCAAGGCTGCCATGGCTCAGGTCTCTCTGCAGGTCCAGGCTCACTCTGGTGGTGCAGCGGTTCTTGGCCACCCTTGTCCTGCAGCTTGGCTTGGATGCAGAAGTACTCCGTGCAGTGGGCCCTGCAGGAGGGGAGGGTGAGATGTGCTTGCTCCCTTCAGGCTGATTATAAAGAGATGCTGGGAGATAGTGGCAGGGGCAGTGCCAGACAGGGAGTAGGTGCAAAAGTAGTATTTAGAAAGAATAGCCTCAAGCCTGGTGTGGTGGTATGTGCTTATAGTTCTGTTATTTGGTAGGTTGAGGCTAGGCCATCTCTTGAGCTTATGAGTTCAAGTCCAACCTGGGCAACAGAGCAAGACCCTGTCTCAAGAAACAAAAGACACCAAAACACCGAACTCTTGAGGTTATTGTGACATTTTCTCAGACCACCTTCTCACTGTCTCCCAAACAGAGCCTAGGCTGGGGCTTGCCTCCGGAGGGACTCTGTTACCTGGGTATGGTGGCGCATGCCTGCAGTCCCAGCCCTTAGGAGGCTGAGGCAGGATTGTTGAGTTCTAGGCCAGGCTGTGCTACGTAGTGAGACTCTGTCTCAAAACTACCGAGAGAGGGAGAGAGAAAGCGAGACAGAAGAGGAGGTAAGCTGCTTCTTCTGCTGCTGTGTGAGGGTGGTCGCTCATCTTGTTCTTGGAAACCACTTGTGCTGCAGTAGCCCTCCTCCCTGTACAGATGCTTGCTACCCCCGTGCTGCCTGTGCTGGCAGGATGTAGCTATCCTTCACCTTAGAGAGGCTGCTCTGGGCTCTGCTTGTCTTTAGGCCGAGGGAGATGGTATCCTTGGGAAGGTGAGTTGCTGGGGGCTGTTCGTGCTGCTGACAAGATCCATGCTGTTGTTTCTCACCAGGTTGCAAATTACGGAATGGGAGGACAGTATGAGCCGCACTTCGACTTCTCCAGGGTAAGGTCCAAATCCCAGGTGCAGTCCAAGGCCCTCACTGACTGACAGAGCACTTCGGGCTCCACATCCCTCCACCCCAACCTCCTGCCTCTCCAGGGGAGGCTGGCCCTGGTAAAGCCCAAATCTGGAACCACAGGGCCTGGGGAGCCCAGGAACCTGGCTGTTTCCCTGTAGATGTGGGAGTGTTTCCCCCACCTAACATGGGTATTCTTTGCCCAGATTCTAAGGCGAAGGACCTCACTAGGTCTGTGAAAATTTTTCCTGGACGCCCCCGCTGCCCCATGCCCTAGGCGGTCTCCCGCGTTGCCTTGGTCCATGTCGTAGGCTGTTTTATGGAGTGCATGCTTCCTCGCTTCCCCTGACCTGTTAGGCCCCAGACCTTTGGGTGGTGAGCAAGGTAGTTGGAAACTTGGGTGAAAGTTGTTGTCTGTTGCAGCGACCTTTTGACAGCGGCCTCAAAACGGAGGGGAATAGGTTAGCCACGTTTCTTAATTATGTAAGTACTGGGTTCAGGCCCACTTGTTTCACTCTCACTTAATTTTATAGAACCATGAGCGAGATGCTTTCAAGCGTTTAGGGACTGGGAACCGTGTGGCCACATTCTTAAACTACGTGAGTATGATGTGTGCAGCTCACGGGCTCTGTGGGGACCGTGATCCAGAGGCCTCGCGTATGCCACCCCGGCGGGCTTATGCCCACCGCTGCTGCGTGCTGGTTCCTCTGTCCCTCAGCCTCTCCCAGCGGAGCTCAGCAAGCTGGCGCTTATTCCCGTCTGGGTAGCCTTCCCTCCACACTCCCCGCCAAGGCTGTTCCTGGCTGCTTTTGTTCTCAGCTTTTAAAAATGTGTTGTAAAATACACACAACATACAATTGACCACCTTAATCCTTTTAAAGTGTACTTCAAGAGCGTTAACTATATCCATAACGTTTACATAACCGTCTCTGCCCTCCATCACCATAACTGTACTCATCGCGTAAAACTGAAACCCTATTCCTGTTAAACAGTGATTGCAGGCCGCCCTCTCCCAGCCGCCTTTCTCTGTGATTTTGGTGTCTGTCTCACGCCACCTGACCTCATGCACGTGGAGTCAGAGAGTATTTCTTTTGTGACTGGCTTGTTTCCCTTACTGTAACCTCTTCAAAGTTCACCCGTGCTGTACCATGTTATGCCACCTTCTTGACGGGCCCAGCGCTACCTTGGCTCTTGGGGTGGATGCTCTGGAGGGTGACCTCTTGGTGGCAGCACGAAGACGCAGCCACAAGGTGCCCTTAGGTCAAGGCAGCCGTGGTTTCCCCAGAGGCTGGTGCCGCCTCTACACCTTCCTCCAAAGGCTATTGCCTTTTCTTTTTGCGTGAGGAACAGTTTCCTTTCCCTTCTAAGAGAGTCTGCTCTGCAGAGACACCTCTGAGGACTAGAACCAGAAGTTGGTTTTTGCCTTTTAAATTTTCATTATGTGGTGACGGGAATGTGCACATTTCCTCTTGTGGCAACTTGAGGTCTCACATGGGAGGCTTTAAACAGAGGACAGATTGATGTTTAGGTACCATTGAGACAATGCTGTGGAGAACCAGCTCTGGCTTGGAGTTCGAAGGCCTCCCTGGAAGGCTGGGTGTAAGTTAGCATGTTTGTGGCAGAAAAGAGAGTGTACGTAGATCTGGAAAAAGAGCTTGAAGAGTTGCAAAGAGAGAAAGCCAGTGTGTCTGAAGGAGAAGCTAGTGAGAGCCTGGGGGTTTCCCCACATCTGATCCCCAGGGCTGTGTGAGGTCCCTGGGGCTTTTTGTCTTTTTCATTTACCATGTGTCTGTCGGGTGCCCTTCCGTCAGTCTGGTGTGTGTCCTGTGGGAACAAGTTTTAGCTCCAGTGTTCCTGACACTATAAGCAACAGCTTGAAGTGAGCGAAATGAGGAGGGGGTTGAGGCGCACCATGTGGGCCAGTGTGGCCCTCTGTGTGGAGCCGGTGGACAGCATGGGTTGAAGCTTCATTGTGGGCGAGAGCGGGGGCCCTAAGACCGCTGCTCACCCTGAGGGTGGCTGTTCTGGGAGAGGGGGGTTTGACTAGAGCAGTGAGCTTCTACAGCCAGAAAAACTGCTCCCATGGCAGGGACAGCTGCTATTAGAAGCAGCAGGGAGCTCCTGGTCAGACAGCTTGGCGGGCACAGGGGTCTAGGCAAGGTCCAGGCTGGATAGGGATCACGGGTGGGGCCAGGATTTGGGTTTTCTGAGTGCAGGCTCAGGCCGTTCCATTCCAGGAGAGCCCATGTGTGCCTCCTGCGGGCCTCAGCTCTGAGAGCCCACAGCGTGGAGACTCCTGATGGGCCTCACAGACTGAGTCGGGCGAGGAGTTCGGGCCTTTCCTGGCCACGGGGCAGAGCCGCACATGCGCAGAGGCCAGTGCCCTTGTCGCAGCCTTCAGAGCTCAGTTGCTCCGAGATCCTTGGGGAGAGGGGCCAAGCTCTGTGCCTTGTGTATTCCCAGATGAGTGATGTAGAAGCTGGTGGAGCCACCGTCTTCCCTGATCTGGGAGCTGCACTTTGGCCTAAGAAGGTAAGTTCTAGGTCTGGTAGCCAGATGTAGGCAGGGCTCTTGTCTGTGAACCTCAGTCCCATTTTCTGGCTGACTTGACTATCGCTTTGATGCGCCTATAGCCCCTTCCTACACACACTGCGGACTTGTGGTCCAGCTTCTACCTGGGCAGGAGGGACGGGAGGAAGTCCCTTCAGGGGTGGGTGAATTTCTAAACCTCCATGTCACCATGAAGGGAAGTACTTTCCAGGAAGCTTCTCTATCAGAAGAGTCCCAGAGCCCTGTTTCTTATACACAGGAAAGTGAGGGTTTTTGTGCTGAGGACAGGGGTTCCTTGGTGCCTGTGGTCAGGTCTCTGAGCCTGGTCCCTAAGGATGTCTTGACGGGCTGCCTTCTCCTAGGGCACAGCTGTATTTTGGTACAACCTTTTGCGGAGCGGAGAAGGGGACTACCGGACAAGACACGCGGCCTGCCCCGTGCTTGTGGGCTGCAAGTGGGGTGAGTGGCTTGGGCGGTGGTGTTGGCCGTGGGGGTCTCAGCCTGAACTTCGATGGTTGGCTTTAGACTTGGAGCTGGCAGGCAGCTGCTGCCAAGTTTGCACATAGGTATGACTGCCTCCTTTCTGAAAGTTCTTTCTGTGAAGTGCTGGACCATCCAGCCATATCTATTCAGCGGCTTCAGTGCTGAGACAGCTGCCTAGGAACGCTCAGAGATGCCCAGGGAGCTGCAGGAACCCTGAGCCACACAGCAGCCTATGTCTCAGGGCTCTGCAGAGGAGGGTCTGGCAAGGGTTCTGAGGAGCAGAGGGCAGAGCTGCAAGCAGAGAGGGGTAGGGCTGTCCCAGGCAAGTAAGACCTCTGTGGAACGATGCACAGTCTCTCATAGGTGTGGTGCTGGGCGTCCTTGTCACTTGAAGAAGGGACCAAGAGATGATGCTAGAGGATGAGACCAGGCGCCAGAGGCTGAAGCTTGAACCTTGTCTTTTATGTGGCTATGCTGAGCCACAGGAGGCTGGAACTAGGATGTAAAAGGAAGTAATCACACCAGTTTATAACCCTTTGGAGTTTGGAGGGTGAATAGTGGTGGATTTACAGAAAACTGATGAAAAAGAAGATGAGGAAGTTGCGGACGGGGGCGCAGTTGTACAAAAAGAAAATGAGTATAATCTAGATGGCTTAGTGTAGCATTAATGTTACAATAACCATGTAAGCACTCCATATTAATGTTATTTAAAATTTATTATTTATCTCTACATTGCTGTTATAAGCCTTATAGGCATTTTATTCAATGTTAAATACATGTGTTACTTTAAGTTCAGCTGTACTTTAGTCTGTGTGACTTCAGAAATACATTGAAATGTTTGTATTCATTAGGAGAGATCTGTGTTTAGGAAGAGTGAGTGTCCTGTTCCAGTGTGTTTGAGACTCAGCTTTAAGTGAGCGCTCTAGCCCCAGCTCTGCTTTTGTATAGAAGTTGTATCTTGGCCCGCAGAGCCTGGGGTATAAGGCCAGACCCTCCGCAGTGCAGACAGCTCCTTCCACCCCTGCCTCTCCGTTTTCACCTGCCATATTCCAGTTATATCAGGCTTCTTGAGAGCCTGGACATTTGTCAGAGTGGTTCCTGCCTTGAGGACTTTCTCATCCTGTACTTACTTTCTGCGACCCCCCTTGGTGTGGCACCATCTTCATATGTTTTTGTGTGTGCTTCCTCTTCCCAGGATAACGTGTTCAGCTTCATATTTTAGACCTGAGGCCACCTCCTCCCTAACATGATTAGGTGCCCTTGGGTTCTGTTCCCATGGCAACCTTCATATGTGTGTCGTGTTCCTCATGGAATTTTGGACCTTTAACCCGTTCTTTCATGTGTCTTTCTCAGTAGTTCATGAGCAGTTTTGAGGCCGAGACCATGTCTTCTTCAAGTCTGTTTCTCAAAGCACAGAGCAGGTGTCATCATGGCAGAGTTGTTAATTTTTGCTGCAGATTGTAATGTACTTGCTTTCTTTTCACAGTCTCCAATAAGTGGTTCCATGAACGAGGACAGGAGTTCTTGAGGCCTTGTGGATCAACGGAAGTTGACTGATGTCCTTTCTTGCCCTTGCCCTTCCTGGCCCCACAGCTGGAGTCATCTTCAAGTTCAGCACAACAGACACCTTTCCATGTCCCAGCTCCTGTCAGGCAGGGATTTGGGAGAGTCAGTGTTTGTCTGAAGTGGGAGAGAGTACACTGGACTGGACCTGTAGGACCTGCTCCCAGCCTCTTCTTCAGCCTGATCCCCCCCTGGCTCCAAGGGTAGTGTTGGAGCAGCTGCAGCAGAGCCAGGCTGTCCGGCACCTTGGAGGGTGCCTCTGTACCTCAGATGTTGTAGGTGAGAGATGTTTCAGTGAACCAACGTTCTGATACTTTGTTTACATGTTTGTTTTTATGGCATTTCTATAAATTGTGGCTTTAACCAGAAAATAAAATGTCCTTGCCAGAAGCCTTAAAGAGCCTTATTTGTAGTATTTTTTAAAGACCTGACAGCTTTTGCCCCACTCAGCAGTTTGTGTGCCTGAGAATATGTTAGTGGTGAAACCATGGCCTTGGATTCGAGACCTGGTTTTGACACTTGCATCTCTCCAAGCTACAGTGTCCTGAAGATCAGGGGTAAATGATGTCTTGTCTCCCAGATAATGTAGAGTGCGTGAATGTTCATGATTGTGATGCTGCTGTTATTAGGAAATTCTTAAAATTTGGGATCTACACACAGAGTTGTTCATGGCCCATGCATGGCCTCTGTGCAGCCCTGACAATGACACTTTGAAACTTACGATGTGACTTTGAGCTGTACCCCTCCAGACTCACTTGTGTGGTACTCCAGTGTGGACTGTGTAGGCCACCGTGTCGTGCTGTGTAGGGCAGGGCACAGTGCAGTGCCGACTCTTGGTTCTTGTGCCCACCACGTACATTCAGGTCAAAACCACCTTCTGTCACGTGTGTGTTTGTTCAGCTGGGCAGGTAAACTGTGGTTCTGGTAACAGTGTTTTGTTCTGCACATACGTGTGCCTGTGAAGACAGGTGTTCATCAGTATTAGCGAACATTGTGTTTTCTTAATTAATTATGAAACTTGTCTTTCTTCATAAAATAATTTAATAAGTTAAAATATAAAAATAAAGCAAGTTTTATTACTTATACACATGAACTATATTATAAACTTTATATGTGGCCAATAAATGTAAAATAAAATAGTTTTTTAGTGGTATAGGCAGTAGAAAAATGTGTCATAGTTTTTTTGTGTGTGCATGATATTTTTATGATTACATGAACATCACTAAATACTAGAGAAATAAATGGTTGCTTACGTGTGTGTGTGTGTGTGTGTGTGTGTGTGTGTGTGAGATATGAGGACTGACTCAGCCTTCCCACTGAGCTGTATCCTGGTCCTTTTCCTACCTTCCTTCCTTCCTTTCTCTTTCTTTCTTTCTTTCTTTCTTTCTTCCTTTTCCTACCTTCCTTCCTTCCTTTCTCTTTCCTTCCTTCCTTCCTTCCTTCCTTCCTTCCTTCCTTCCTTTCTTTTTTGAGACAGTGTCTTGCTAAGTTGCTAAATTGCCCAGGCTGGCCTTGAACTTGTAGTCCTTCTGCCTCAGCCTCCCAGAATGCTGGGATTACAGACATTTGCGACTATGCCCAGCTGTGACTAGACTTTTATAAGCGCTCTCTTACCAGAGAAAAATATCCTTTGCTTCCCATTCCCACCTTGTTTGTATTATCACTTTTTGGCAGAATGTATATTTGTGAATGTAATTATTTTTCCCTTGTATCCTTTTTATTGGCAGGCTATGGAGACTAAAATTAGAAAATTAGATTAAAACTTTCTACCTAGACATGGTTATGCATGCCTGTAATCCTAGCACTCTAGGAGGCTGAGACAAGAGGATTGGAAGTTGGGCAGTTTAGCAAATTAGTAAAGCTATCTCAAATTTGAAAAATGAAAAAGGGCTGGGAGGGGCTGGGGATTTAGCTCAGTGGTTTCGCCGCCTGCCTTGTAAGCACAAGGTCCAGAGTTTGATCCCTGACACCCCCCCCTCACCCCCCGAAAAGGCCTGGGAATGTAGATCAGTGTGAAGGTCCTCAGTTCAATCCCTCATACATACTGCCCCCCCCCCGAAAAAGACCATATTGTTGTGTAGTTTAATTTTTATGATTCATTTAGTTTTGTTGATGTATTGTAGGAGTATAACATAATGCGATGAATACATTGTTGATGAGCATTTGAATTGGTTTCAGCCTTTGTATGTTATGATTAATGTTAGGTAAGCATTTTTATACATGATTTCTGCTGTACCTAAACACATTTCTTTAGGATTTACCTTGGAGTGGAAATGTGGAGTCTTAATTGGTGAGTCTTCATCTGCCACTTTTTGTTGTGTACCTTGTTAAGATAAGATAGGCTTATGCTATAGTAATAAATAATCCCTAAGTCTCAGGGGCTTCATGTACAAAATTTCCTTTCATGCAGAAGACCATGGGGTCTAGAGCTACTGCCATCTAATCCCCTCTAGCAGCTTTCATTGGCAGAGCCTAAAAGGAAGGCAGGGAGAAGGGAGTCTGAGAAACGTAATTTGCAGAGTTACTGCTCCAACGAGTCAGACTAGAGCTTGGGAAGATGGGCTTGGAGCTGAAAATGACAGAAAACACCTGGTGCCTGAGGTGGATTTTTTTTCTTCTTCTTAGAGAACATATTGGACTTATTGAATCTGTACAGTGCTGATTTTAATAAATTTTGGAAAGTTATTAAAACATTTTCTCTTCCAGTTATTGTGTGTTCCATATAAAACTCTGATTAAATGTTAGACCATATCTTGCTACACTTCTTGTCTCTTAACCTGTCTTTTACATTTCCTATTTTTTCTATATTTTTAAAATTTTTTATAGCTTTTTTGTATTTAAAAATTTTATTAACTGCATTTTGGAATTTTTCTGTAAAGACTTAAAAGATGTAATGTCATTGTTTTCTGCATTACACCATTTCTGTTAAAAAGTCAGCTATCTTGGCTGTTTGTTTCTCTTTTGAAGGTAACCCACTCCTTCCTTTCTAGCTGTTTTTAAAATGTTTCTCTTTATTTTAGATTTCAGTAATTTAACTATGGATATCCTTAATGTAGGATTCTTTTTGTTATTTCCTTGCTTGGCATTACAGAGCTTCTTAAATCTTGATGAATTTTGGCAATTTCTTTTTTTGGTGTTTTTTTGTTTTTGTTTGTTTGTTTTTCTGACATTATATCTTTCAGGTATTGTCTGGCCTGTTTTTTTCTCTGTCTCTCCTCTTTCCAAGAGTTCAATAATCGGGATATTAAAAACTTTTCATTGTGTTACATATGTTTCCTACTCTTTCTTTTTGTGTCTCATAGCTCTTTTTTCTCTTACTCTTTAGACTAGATATATGCCTTATACTTTTTCTTTTGCTAAAGCTATTTTTGATTTCTTAATTTCATCACAATCTTGATACTTAAGTTTATTTGGCTTAAGCAATTCATTGATTCCTTCGGACAGATTTTTAAGAGATTTTATCTGTATTTCCTGTTTTTTTTATCCTTGGTCGGGCTTTTTGTCATGAACACTGGTTGACTGGAGGCGAAAGTTTTACCGTTTATTTGTTTTTGGTTTTTGTTGTTGTTGTTGTTGTTGTTTTCAGCACTGGGGGTTAGACCTAGGTCCTTCATTCTAAACTACATTGCTATCCCTTTTTATTTATTTATTGAAAAAAATTTTGAGACAGGGTCTCACTAAATAGTTACTAAACTAAATAAGTTACTCCGACTGAGCTTAACTTGTGATCCTCCTTCCTCAGTGTCCTGGAGTGCTGGGATTATAGGCATTCACTTTGATTAAAATTTTTTTAAGGTAAAATAAATATAAATACAGAAAAACCCTATCTTTGATACCTTCCTTTGTTATCTGGTATAAGCAGTTATACATTCACTTGAGCATTTCTTGCATTGATCATAGAATCAGCCAGTAGGGAATCTGATATGTGTTGGTAACTGCTTATCAATCCCAGCCTGGTCACAGGGTAACACAAGGTAACTTCTTTCTTAGAGACAGGGCACTGCTTTCAGTAAACCTGCTTAGCTTGGCATTAATGTGTTTACTGTGGCAGCCAAGAGTTGAGTGTTTTCAGTGTGCATTTGGTGTTGTTGCAGGGATCTTACAGTCTGTTGTTTTCATACAGAAGCTCTTCAGAATAAGAGATGAAGAAGCTGAAGCTGAAGGTCGGAAAGGTTAGTCAGTGCCACTGAAATCACATGTGGTCTTGTTCCTGGTACGTGGAAGGCCTGTGTGACAGTTAAGTTGGGTTGTCACCTCAGTTGGCTTGAGAGCCACCTGTGTCTGGGTGGGGCATACAGACCTGACATTGGGTTGTACATCTGGTCCTCGGCCTCTTCCTCTCTGGCACTGTTTTCTCGCTCTGCTGCCTGGCTGCCATGAACTAAGTAGCTTAGCCTTGCCCTTCCGCCCTAATGTTCCTGTCTTGGAGCCAGCTGGACCATGAATCATGTGAACTGTGAGCCCAACTAAACCTCTCTTCTTTGAGTTGCAGGTGTCCGGTATTTTGTGCTAGTAATGGGAAAGCTCACAATTGCAACCTGGGAACCAAACCCTGATCTGATAGCTCCCCAGAGCCAACCTCTAAAAAATAAAGTTTTTATTCATTTAATAGTTAGTTATTAAAGGCCTGATGGGAAAAGAAAGATAAATTCTGTCTTTAAAGGATTAAGAGAAACAGAAAAAAAACTCACAAATGGATGAAATGAGAGAGGTCAGATAAATAAGAGGTACTTGTTCTTGAGAAGCACAGAGGAAGGAGAGTCTGCTTTAACCAGGGAAGGAGCGCTGAGCAGGCAGCATTGGGACTTAAAGCATGAATAAGCTTTGCTTTCTATGCTCACCCTGTTTAAAATAGATACAAAATTTTTTTTTAATAAAGACTTTATTATAAATTTTCTTTTTTTGCAATCCTGAGGATTGAATCCAGGGCCTTTGCACCAAGCTACATCTCCAGCTCTTTCTATTTTTATTTTGAGACAGGGTTTCGTTGCTAAATTGTCCAAGCTGGACTTGAATTCATGATCCTCTGGTCTCAGACTCCTAGAGTACTAGGGTTACAGGTTTGTGCCACCATGCCTAGTTTACTGTAGAAAATTCTGTCCACCCTGCTCCCCAGTCCTAGGCCCACTTCCTGGAGGAACCTGTTACAACTGTCTTTTTTTTTTTTTAATTTTGCCGACTATAAATTATATGCTTATAAAGCACTGTTTCTTGGTTTTTCTGTTTTAGAAATCTGAGAGGTAATCATTTAACTTATATTCACTCTCTCCAATGTATCTCCTCCCTTTGCCACTTTTTGATAGTTATATTATCTATATTCCTTTTGGCTTCCTGGTAGCATAAATCTTTTGGTTTGATAAACCTGAGATGGTATCTCTGACATTTTTATATGTGAAAAGATGTAGACTAGTATATTACTTAACAACTGCTCGCTGTAGTCTAACTAACTTGATGCATAAAATTAACTGTCACATTTAAACTTCTGTCATTTATCCTCTGGACTTAGGATAAGTTGCCTCTCGAAGTTGAAAACCTAAATGCTATGTTTCTTAATTTAGTTGAACCAATAGTAATTATAATGTCGATGTAGCTAAGCACAGAAAGGAATCTGTGCCATTTTAACTAATAAAAACAAATTCATAACATACACATTGTTTTTCTGGGGCTGCCATAACAATATACCATAGCCAAGGTGGCTTCAACAGCAAAACTATGATTTCTCGATGTCCTAGAGTCCAGGAGTCCAAGGTGAAGGTGTCAGAAGTTTGGACTTCTTCTGATACCTGCAGATGGTCACCCCTGGGCCCATGCGCTACCTGTGTTCTGATCCACTCTTCTGAGGACACCAGTTTGATTAGACTGAGTTCTAGCCCTATGACATTTGGCCTTGCCTCCTTCTGTAAGGCCCTGTCTCTGAATGTAGTCACGTACTGAGGTAAGACTTCAACATATGGATTTTGGTGGAATAGATTTTTGCTACTAAGAAACTTTGTTAAATCCGAAATACTGTTATGAATAAAAGAAGCAAAAAATATTCCCTTACTCTCTACATTGGATATAGTGCATCATGAAAAAATTATTAAAATTAATACTTATTTAAATAAGTAAATCATTAAGTTGGATTATTAAGTAATGCTTGCATATGAATAGTGTCATGACACTAGAATAAAGTTAATGATTTTTTACTGGAATGAAATTTTTTATTTTTTTAAAAATTTTTTTATTGACTTTATTGGTACATTTTAGGTATACAGTACAATTACATTCATTATTGGGATCTTGTACCTTTACATGACAGGTCTTGGTTCTCATTTTTTTTGCCTTGTCCGTGCCCTCCCTTCAACCCCTCTTCCCCTCCCCATTTAAGAACACTTTATTTCCATTTTTTCATTTTGTTATATTTTTTTATTTTCACTTATTACCTTTCCCCTACCCTTCCCATTTTCCCTACACCTTTAGCCCTTTTCTTCCTATTTCACATGGTCAATTATCTCATTAGGATCTTATGTACTATTATAGCTTTTCAAACCAGAAAAACTATTCAGTATTTACACATGTGTGACTTATTTATTTAACTTAGGAGTATATCCTCAATATGTATCCATTTACCTATGAATGAATCTAATTTCTCATTCTTGATATTTGAAAGAGAGTTTTGCAGGACAAGGTTGGAGGTTGTTTTCTTTTAGGACTTGAAATACCTCACTCCAGGCTCTCCTTGACCTAAGGGTTTGTGTTGAAAAGTGTGCTGTGATTCTGATGGGCTTTCCTTTGCATGTGATTTGTTTCTTTTCTCTTACTGCTTGTAGTATTTTGTTCTTCTGTTGGGTTTCTGGGATCTTGATTATTATATGTCTAGGTGTAGATTTTTTTTGATTATGGCTAGTTGGGGTCCTCTATGAGTTTGGGAAGTTTTCTGTCATTAACTCTGTGAACAGCTTTTTTAAGTCATTTGTATTTTCTCCTGCTACTTCATGGATTCCTATCAGTCTTACATTATTCTTCTTTGCATCATCTAGGAGTTGTTGGATCTATTTCTCATGATCCCCTACTGTTTTTAAGAGAGCTCTCTTTTCAGGGTCACTGACTGAAATCTTACCTTCTATATCTGAGATTCTATCTTCACAATCTTTCATTCTGTTGTACACTTTCAACTGAGTGTTTAATCTCCTGGATATCTGTTTGAATCTGTTTTATGGATTCCATTTCTTTCCTATGTTGGGCATTCATTGTTTCCATTTCTTTCTTATGTTGGGCCTTCATGGCTTCTATCATGGTCCTGAGCTTGTCTATTTTTTTGTCAGTTTCTGTTCTATAGTCTCGAGTCATAACTTCCATTTTGCTCACCATCTCTATGGTTATCTGGAAAATTATTTCTGCTTTGAATTTTTCTAAAGTCTGATTGATCTGTTTTGTCACTTCCTGTGCTTTGAGTTCAGGGTGTTCTGGTGGTTCGCTATCAGCCTTTTCATCCTCATTTACCCTACTGTTTTCCATTGGTGAGCTGGAAGTCTGTCTTTGTGTCTTGCTTAAGTGTTTTCTCATTTTTATTTTTGTTGTTGGGCTGACCTTGGTTTAATCTCTGGATTATCACCCAAATCTTCCTGATATAGGTATGCCCTAGCTTCTGGGTCTCTAATGACCCATAGACATTCTCATCTTCATAACATCAGAGGAAATAGCTCATCAAATCAACCACAATACTTTATCCCAACTGATACAATCAGCAACACAATATGATCAAGCACAACTTGGAAAATGACCACCTGTGGTAGTCACTAGTTTATCACCCTTAAGCCATGTGAATTAAATTGAAATCAAGAAGCAGTCCAAAACATGCCTGCAGTGAACAAACTTTTCAATATAGTATATTTACCATTTAGGATGGGGGCTCAGACAGAGCTAGGACAAGAGGAGTAGATAAGTAAAAGAATTGGAGAAGGTTTCAAGCAAAGCTGGAGGACATAGAATGACCACACAATCTTCAGGAAACTGTTAAATTCAAAAGGGATAGACAGAGTAGAAGTATAAGAACAAGAATATATCCTCTTAACAGTAATAGGGGCTCACTTTCCCTTGAAACCACTGACCCCTGTGTGAGGTAGAATGACAGAAGAAAAGAACATAAAGAAAAGAGAAAAAATGATAAAAGAAGAAATCTGAGTTAGGGCAGGAAGAGAAATAGAAAGGGAGATGAGGGATAATATGGTGGAGCAAGAGACTGAGTTGGAGAAAGAGGACAGAAAAAAAGAAAGAATTTGCAGAGTGAAATGAGGAAAAGAAAGAAAAAAATGTATTTGAACGGCCTCTTTCAGACTATATCTCTGCTGTCATAATATACAACATGTGCAGCCATGTGCAGAACCAAGTCCCCTGATTTCAGCTAGCTGATGGCAGAACCCCACGATGCAGACTGACCTCGGGCTGCAAAGCCCAGATTGAGTTCCCTGACCTCCTGAATGGTTGAACCCCACACAGTTCTACTACAGGTCTCCAACGCCCTTTCTTTAAAGATGTTCAAAGTTGGGAACTCGGAAAAATACCCTTTATGACCACCTCTGCCTCTGCAGAGTGGGTCCAAAGACAGGCACAATCAGGAGGTCTGAGAGTGCGGGGTGGGGTGGGTTTTTCAGGGGTGCCCGCGCAACTACCTTCCTGGCACTGGAGATATGGCAGTGGCCTGGCGGGGGAGGGCGGGGCTACCCAGCCCTAGGTCTGGGCCCAAGCAGGCCCTCCTGGTGCTGGAATGAAATTTTAAAGCCGGGCATGGTGGCACACACCTGTAATCCAGCACTTGGAAGGCTGAGGCAGGAGGATCGCTGTCAGTTTGAGACTAGCCTGGGCTACATAATGAGTTCCAGGTCAGTCTCAACTACACAGTGAGACCCTGGCTCAAAAAACAAAGCAAAACAAAAAAAGAAAATTTAAAAGGAGATGCAGGCTATCTTGTGAAACTAATAAATTGGAAAAATAATATTGACATAATATATATTTGAAGCCATGATTATGATCAGGGAACAAATATAGCAGGTGCACATATGCGAATGTAAAGGCCATTGCTCCCCTACAATTATGCCAAATAAGTTCATATTTCTAATTGTGAAATTTATGCTATGAATTCCAATAGTCTTAATTTTAGTGTTATGCAAAGGCTGTATACTTTTTTGTGAATTCATCAAGCAGATGGAATATAATGCATATTCTAAAAACTACATTAAAAACATATGAATCTGGAAAATAAATAAAATATAATAAAGGCACTTTACACAAATTAAAGATGTAGCTCAGTGCAAAGGCCCTGGTTTTAATCATCAGTGCCGGAAAAAAAAGCATGTCAATAAATGTACCACTTTAGCAAGAGAGGTTAATATACCTGAACAAAAAATGAATTGGAAATGAACAAGTCACTGGATGAGTGTATTGATTGTTGGAGGGAAAGTTTATTCAATAGAAATTAAAGAGATTATAAATGTCTAGATAGGGAGATATGAAAAATCAAATGGAGTATCTTTAGGTTTTTAATGTTTACCTAAAAAAATTTATTTTCTATGAATACCTCTGACTTATAAAAGGCAGCAACTGATTTGACTCTTAAGAGTCCAGGGATTTATTTTTAATAGCATGGTGATTTAAATCCTATGGATATTTCATCTGAAGTAGCTTTAAAGCATTCAGTATCAATAACTTATAATATCAGCATCATATTTAGATCCTATAAAACTGTTTCGCAAATTTTTCTTACTACACTTCTCTGTTACTTTGGGGAAAAAATAAGAACCCAGATATATCATGTAAAGGTACAAATTCCCAATGTCATCATATTGTATACCTAAAATGTACCAATGAACTTAATATAAAATATTTATTTACTGTGATTCTGGGGATTGAACCCAGAGCCTTCACACTGAGCTACATTCTCAGCCCTTTTCATTTTTTTTTTTTTTTTTTAATTTTGAGACAAGGTTTTGTTAAAGTCGTTAAGTTGCTCAGGCTGAGCTCAAACTTAGGATCTTCCTGCCTTGGCCTCTCAAGTGCTAGGATTATAGGTAGGCATGCATTTTATTTTCTTCTTTCTCTCTCTCCCCTTCTTTCCTTTTTTTCTTTTCTATAATAAACTTTCCAATTAAAGATTGTACTATTGCTTCAGTTTTAATTTCCATCATCACTGAAGCAAGGACCTATGCAAGCTGGCAACCCTGCAAATGATTTGTGCCTCAGTCCTTGCCTCCTTACCCTGCTTTGTTTTTCTTTATAGAACTCATTGCCATCTGTTAAAATTTTGTATGTCATTTTATGGTGTGTTTCCCCCAGCTGGTACATAAGCCCTCTGAGGGAAGGGACTCTTTTATTCTACCTCCAGTACACTGAATGGGCCTTGACAATCATCAAAAAGCCCTCTTAAAAAATTTTGTTCTTTATCCAGTCATCTGTTGATGGGCATCTAGGCTGATTTCACATCTTGCTTGTTGTGAGTTGTGTCATAGTAAACATGGTTTGAAGATAGCCCTAGAGTTTGCTGACTTTGCTTCAGTACATACAAGGAGTAGTATAGCAGATCAAATGGCAGCTCTATCTTTACTTTTTTGAGAAGCTTCCATACTGATTTCCATAGTGGCTATACTAATTTACATTGCCACCAGCAGTGTAAAAGGGTTCCTTTGCCCTGCCTTCTTGTCAGTATTTATTGTTTTTTTATGATAACCATTCTGACTGAAGGGAGATGGAATCTCAATGAAGTTTTAATTTGCATTTCCCATTCTTCTATTTTAATGCATCACAAATTAGGAATAATTATGTAGTTAGCTTTCTGTGTCCATGAGCTCTGCATTTGCAATTTCAACCAGCTGTGCACTGAGAATACTTTTGAAACCAGGTGTGGTAGCACATGCCTATAGTTCCAGTGCTCTGAGGGCCTGAGTCAGAAGGATCCCAAGTTTGAGCCCAGCCTGGGAAACTCCAAAGAAGTACAGTAGAAGGTCTGGGGACATAGTTTGATACAAAGCCTTTCAGTTTAATCCCCAGTACCAACCCCCCAAATTAAATGCATCTATCTTGAACATGCATAGACTTTTTCCTTGTCATTATTCCCTAAATAATATGCATAAGAAGTATTTCCATAGCATTTACGTTATATTTTGGTATTAGAAGTCATCTAGCCATGTTGAGGATAATATGTGTAAGATATATGCCAATACCATTCCATTCTTTATGAGGGTCTTGAGCACCCTCAGATTTTGGTATGGTTGATGAGTGTACTGGAACCAACTGGTCTTCTATAAATGGTTCCTGTTTCTGTTTTACCTATCTTTGTGAGTGGCAAAAATAACTTAATGTTTCTCCATGCTGCAGACTCAGGGAAGAGGAAATTTTCTTTGTTTTCTACTGCTTTTGATAACTATTCATGTAAATTTTCTTTTATTGATGTTTTTCCCCCACTATATCAATAAATTGGACATTTACTTAATATTTAGAACAATCTTAGGGTTGAAATATACATTTCCCATTTTACCCAAGAAGTCATGCTTTCTTTTGAAATTGTTATTATATTATTGTTATCATACAGATAATATGGGTGTACACGGTCCCTTTAAACAAATTAAGGCAAAAATGGACAAAATGTTGCAATACTTTTTCCCTACCCTTTTATGTCTTAGCTTTAGAGCTATAGTTCTCAACTGAGGGCGTTTTTGCCCCTTAGGTTACACTTAGAAAGATCTGGAGATTTTGGTTGTCTTCCCTGAGGGTGTGACCATTAAACTGGAAGTGTCCACTTCATCGGGTTAAGAGACACTTAATGGACTAGGTGTGTGTGGGTATGTCGTGGAGGAGTGACCTTGGGTTCATATGTAGTTCCTTGCCTGTGCCTCTCTGGTGCTGTTCCTCTGCTCTACTTCCCAGCCACCATGAACTAAGCATCTTTATTCCACCATGCCTTCTACCACGCTGTTTCTGCCTTGGGCCAGCTGACCATGGATTGTGTCTCTGAAACTGTGAGACAAATTAAGCTTTCCTCCTTTAAATTGTGAGTGTTGGGTAGTGTATCTCAGCAATAGGAAAGCTAACTAATATAAAACTTTATGCCAGAGAAGCGGAGTCATTTCTATGACTGTACCTGACCATGTAGTTTATCTTATTTATTTTGTTTTTTGTGAGACAGGGTTCTCTTATGTAGTTCAGGCCAGCCTTGGACTCTGTGTAGCCCAGGCTACCTTGCCCTGGCAGCAGTCCTCCTGCCTTAGCCTCCCAAGTGGTGGGATTATACTGTGCATCACCATGCCTGGCTGATTATGTATTTTAGAAGCTTGATTTGTGGGAAGAGTTTGGAAAGGTTTGGAGATGCCAGCACAGAAGTCTTAGAATGCTGTAAGCACAGCTTGATACGTGTTTCTGGTTGGAGATCACTAGACCAGAATGCTGATAGGAACATGGACTGTGAAGGTCAGGCTCAGGATTTGGAAATAAGGATTCTACTGGCTTTTGGACTAGAGACCATGTGTGTTAATCATTGGTAGAAAATTTGTCTATATTTTCACCTTGTACTGAGATTATGCAGGAGACCGAGATTGAGAGCAGTAGACTAATTAATCTGGCAGAGAAAATTTCAAGATAGTCCAACATTGATGCTGTGCCATGGGTACTGCTGGTTGCTTTTAGCCAGATTCATAGTGAGATTTGGGGACAAAAGGGAGCAGAAAAATTTTAAAAACTTATATTCAGGCCCAGAAGAAACTGTGCATAAACTTAGGAGATGTAGCTGCTAAAGTGATTAGTATGATTAAAAAGGCACCAACTACTTTATACAGGGGCAGGAAAAAAAGATGCCTTGACTGTGTCTTAAAAATCAGCAAGACCTAACCCATTGTAGGCTTCAGGGTGCAAAAGCATCAACATTTCTTTAGAGATGAGAGTGCCTGGAATTCTAGCTTGAAAAGGGCCTCCTAGGGAATTGGTTCCCAGGATTCATTTAGTGTTAGCTATGCAAGACACTCAGGCTGCTGCAGCCATGATCCAAGGGGGCCTAGCTCCTGCTGCTGACAGCAGTTGGCATTGTCTATATAATGCTGATTTTACTGGTGTGCAGTATGTAAGAGTTGTGAGGTCAGGGAGGCTTCCACCCAGATTTCAAAGGAAGTCCTAGAAGGCTGGGCAAGGAATCCTAAGAGGGCAGTGTATGAAGCTGTGGGAATGAAGCTAAAGGTACAGTGGAGACCCCAAGAAGTTGGTTATGCCAGGAATGTGGAATATCTCCTGAGGAAAGCTGCAGGTCATGAGTGGAGCCAGCCCAAGAGAGAGGCTGTGTGGGCTGAAACCAAGAAGGCCGTAAGAGTGGGGCAGCCCAAGCCCTTTGGAACTCATATTGTACCACTGTGTGCCCTGGATACCACATAGGGACCTCTATCCGGAACTTAATATGTGCCCTGCTGGGTTTCCATCTTGCTTTGGTCAATGTTTAAAAATATCCACTCTCCCTTTTGGAATGGGAGTGTACCTTTGGATATTATAACTTTTAAACAACGATTCACAGCTAAGAGTTTGCCTTGAGTTTCAGAAGAGACTTGAAATTGGACTTGTGAAAAATGCTGAAACTTTTGAGACTTTTGGGAAGGGATCATTGTGTTCCCGCTTGTACACAGCATAGTTGAATGTTATGGGGAGTTATGAACTTGCTCTTGTCTTTATTTGGAGATTATGGTTGAAGGGGATAGGTTTGGGTATAAAGTTGACAAGGGTTAGATTGTGACTATTAACTTTGATATATCAGTTTTATTGTATTAAGAAATACCTAGCAGATTAGAGCTTACCCCTGGGTATGCCTCGGAGGGTCATGGAGGCATTAACTTGAGTACTATACATGGTCCCTTGCTTGTTATTTTCTGACACCGTTCCTCAATTTGCTTCCCAGCCAGTATGAACTAAGCGTCTTTGCTTTGCCATAAGGTCTCCACCTTGGTGTCAGGCAGCTGTTATTGACTGAATCCCTGAAACTCAATTAAACCTCTCCTCCTTTGAATTGTGCTGTTAAGTACCGTGTTGTGCCTCATTGATGGGAAAGTTGACTAATACGAAGGTAACTACTGAAACCTAGAGGGTAGAAACCGGGGACGCTCAACTTCAGAGGACAGTACCTGTACAGCATATCATTCCTACTACTGCTGTGCTATGTTATTGTTAATAGCACCCAGGTCGAGAAACCTTGTTCTAGAAGTAATCACAGTGTGTTATGTAATTGTCCATACCTGCCCAGTATAATGCTGTAAGCATTAGCCTCACAGGGTTACTTAAATTGAAATTGGTTAAAATTACATTTATAATTCAGTTTTTCAGTGATATTAACTACATTAATGATTTAATAGCCACTGTACCTACGGAATTAAATAGTATAGATTATAGAACATTTCCTTCATTATAGTAAGTTTTATCGGGCAGTTGCTGTGGTTTTAAATGCAGTTTATCACTCTCAAGTTCATGCTGGTATCTAATATTGATTGTGCGCCATTAAGAAAGTAGAAACTAGGGCTGGGGATTTAGCTCAGTGGTTCTGGCACCTGCCTCGCAAGCCAAGGATCTGAGTTCGATCCCCGATGTCAAAAAAAAAAAAAAAAAGAAAAGAAAGTAGAAACTAATATGACTATGGTTTTTAGAGGTAGGGCTTTAGGGAAGTGGCTAGGGTTAGATAAGGTCATCTGGGTAGCATTCTCATGACTGAGTTTGGTGACTTTATAAGAAGAGTGAGTGAGATCAGACAGATATGCACACATACAAGTTCTCTGCCTGCGTGCAGCGTTCTGTGTCATCTTGGGGCTCTGCCAAGCAAGGTGGCCAGGTGAGGATCCTAGACCTTATACCTGCAGAACTGTGAGCCAAAATAAAACCTCTTCTTTTATAGTTAGCCTGTCTCAGCTATTTCATCATAGTAATGCAAATTGGACTAATTCAATAGTGCTTAGGTTATATATCATGCAGATAGATTTTGTTTCACATGAATAGAATCATTATATTGTCTGTAGTTTTATTAAAGTCTTAAAAATTTCCTCTTTATATAAAACTAGTTACATTTAGTAGACTCATAATGTAATTCAATTTTATTAAATTTATACTTTAGTAGTATATATTGTATACATAATCTTTCACAGTAGCTAATTTTTCTTTGATTTATTTCATTCAATGTCATATTTTTTAATATGTATATGCGCTATTTATATATATAATTCATTTTTTCTTTTCTCTTTACTGCTGGCTGAATAAAGCATATAGTTTATTCCTTTAAGTACTATATAGTATTGATTGGATGACTGTACCACTTCGTATTAATTCTATTCTTTTTTTTTTTGGTACTGGGATCGAAGTCAGGTCCTTGTGCTTGCAAGGCAGGCAGTGAAACCACTGAGCTAAATCCCTGGCCCTAATTCTATTCTTGATGGCATTTTAATTGGTTCCAGTTTTAGGATTAAGGAACAATCGTGGAATGAGTATTCTGTATTCAGTTTTCTTTACACGTATTTATGCGCAGTTCGCACGTCAGTGGGATTGCCAAGCACCTGAGATTTATCAGACTGTGTCCTTCCTTACAGAGCCATGCGTGAGAGATCCCACCACGCTGCATCCTTAGCAGTGCCTTTGTTATCTGTCAGACCTTTGAATTTCAAACCTTCAGGTAATGCGTAATTTTGCCTCATGGTTTTGTTTTACATTTTTCTGATTATTAATGACATTGATTTGCACTGGTTACTCTACAGTGAGCTTTCAAGACTTCAGCTTTCTTTCTGTTTTTTTTTTTTTTTTTTTTTTTTTTTTTTTTTTTTTTTTCAGTCTCACTATGTAGTTGAGACTGACCTGGAACTCACTGCGTAGCCCAGGCTGATCTCAAACTCACAGCAATACTCCTGCCTCAGCCTCCTGAGTGCTGGGATTACAGGTATGCACCACCAAGCCCAGCTAGACTTCAGCTTTTAACTGCTATTGTATCCTCTGCTCTCCAGCATGCCGATGGCCATTTTGGATTCTTATACCCATGAGCCCGCAGACTGGCCATTGTGACCCTTCCTCCTTGGATTCTGTAAACCTACCTAATAAATTATTCTGTATAATTTTGCATACAATTTATATTGTTTCTGCTCCCCTGGAGAACCATGACAGGTAGTTATGTCATAATGGTTAAAAACATAAAGCCAATTGTTTGGCATTCACACTTGACTATGTGGCCTTGAATAACTTATTAAACTCTTTGCCCAGCCTCCACACTTAGAAAATGATGATAATAGAAATTTATACCCTTATAGAATTGTGAGGCTAAATGAGTTTATCCAGCTATGTGTACTGAGTGGCAAGTGGTAACCACTCAGTGAAAGATTAGCTGCACTCATTGTTAAAAGTATAAAGAGGGAGTACTCCAAGGATAGAACTAGGAAGTGTGGAAATATGTGTGATTTAGAACTCAAGTCTTAGGTATTCAGAGGTGGGGCTCTGGCACGTGATTGATTGACAGGGAAATCATACTCATTGTGGGTTGGTCTACTGGTGAGTTTCTAGCTGACTTGCTATTTAGGAAGTGCGGCCTAGTGGGAGGAGGTGGGTCATTGGAGGACCTGGGGGGTAAATTGTGCCTGGCTCCTTCCTTCTCTCTGCTTCCTGGCTGCCCAGGAGGAGCAGCCTTCTATTACGACGCCCTTTTACCATGTCATTTCTGGCTTGAAGCCATCCAACCAAAGACTAAACCCGCTGAACATTGTAAGCCAAATAACTCTCTTCCTTTCAGTTGTGGGTATTGGATATTTTATCTCATCAGTGGGAAATGACTAAAAGTTATTAAAATGGGATTTTTTTACACTTATGAAACATTAATGGTCATAGTTATAGTGGAAGGACAGTTGTGTACCAGTTATATCTGTTGTTTTATCCTTATTTCACTAACTACGCTGAGAGTGAAAAAAATCTCACAAAGGCAAATTAACTTGCTTGAGACCCTGCACCTAGCCAATGAAAAAATTTACTCCAGAGCTACCATAATATTATATACCTATATTTCTTCTTTGAACTGGGCTTTGACAGCTATAGACTATATTTGGAACCAGAGGTGGTCTTAATGATCGTGATATCTGGATACTGATGAAGATCTTTTTCCTTTGAAGGATAAATGGCTGTTCTGTGCTTCTCGTGTCTAACTGTGTGGCTCTTTTGTAATGTGTTATCTAACATTTCCACTTTTTCTCTCAATGAGATGTGAAACTTTCTAATGTATGCCTCACTCCACTTGACCTTGGGACCAAAAAAAAAAAAATGGCTCTGTTTTAAAAAGTAGAGAAAGCTTAGTAATCCATGAAATCTAGATTTGTTTTTTGTCTATTATAACCTATTTTCTTGTTGAACTCTGTCATTTTTGATAACCACAGACTTTGATGGCCCTGGGTTCCAGTTAATAGGTTGGAGTTGCCTTTGGTATGAATTGTGTATTTCTCAGCTCTGACCACTTAATTTACAGACTAAACGATTCATAACATGCTTAAGGTATGGCTTCCAGCAGCCAGCTCTCCTTGGTCACCCTGACATTAAAACACTCCTAGTCCCACATCTGCATCCTCACTAGAGGCTCCCCCTTTATTGTCTGGCTTTCTGAGGGGCATATGATCAAATGGACTGCTTTAAGCTTTTACAGCGTAACTCAGTTATTTTGGGCTCAGTTTGTGTGTTTCCACATGTGCATGTATTTGTGTATTAGTCTCCTCATATTAGTCACTTTTTAAAAAAATAATGATATCATGATTTAATGAATGTTACTAAATGCCTTGCAGATGCTGACCGTGGGAATCATGAGACATTCATGGTGGTAAAGGCTTGGTTTAGCCTCCTGGGCTGCGCATGGCTGATGTCTGCATATGTTGGCATGGGCCAGGCTGGGTAGTATTTTCTACAAATGCGTCTTAGCTCCCACACCAGGCATAGCCTATATGTTCTTCATCAGGATAGAAGACTTTCCCCCAAGTATTTTCACCCACCGTGAGAAAACAGAGAAAAGTTTCCAGTCGCTGATACTTCTTTTGTACGTTCATAAGGGACTGGATCTTAACAGGCCAAGGAGTGTGTGTGTGTGTGTGGGGGTGGTATTTTCTACAAATGCGTCTTAGCTCCCACACCAGGCATAGCCTATATGTTCTTCATCAGGATAGAAGACTTTCCCCCAAGTATTTTCACCCACCGTGAGAAAACAGAGAAAAGTTTCCAGTCGCTGATACTTCTTTTGTACGTTCATAAGGGACTGGATCTTAACAGGCCAAGGAGTGTGTGTGTGTGTGTGGGGGTGGGGGTATCCTAGAAATATTCAAATACTTTTTAATGGAATGTCACTGTTTATGGAAAGAATATTTTTCTGTGGCACAAGAGTCCTGTCTGCTCTTTTTCTCCTTTCCTGAAAAAGTTTACTCCTGTGTGGTGAAGTGTTTTTATCACTCAGAATTACCATGCGTCACATGACATAGTTTTCCATAGGACAAAAGGGTTAAGATATAAGTCCCTCCCTGAAAATTGAGTATATTGCGAAGTTTGGAGTCTTAAATATCTCTGTGATAGTTCTTCTCTCTCTCTCTGTCTCCCTCTTTTGAAGCCAGAGGCTAGAACAGTTTGATCATCAAATCTTCTTAGCTGTCAGGTCCCATAACAAAGAAAGAACCTCTTCTGGGGCAGAGAACTTGTCTCCCTGGAGCGCCTTGTAGTCAGTGAAGCAAGCTTAGAATTTATCTGATTCTGACTGACTCTTCTGTTTCCTTGCAAGGCACCTGACTGGGTTAATTTCTGTGGAAAAACATGTGGAAAAGTGTATCCTGGATGAAGCCAAATTCTCTACGATGAAAGTAAACATAATCTGTTATTCTCACAGTCTACCTAGGACCTTTCCCTTCTCTCGTTTTCCAAATGTAGGAATGAATGTGAGATGGTTCAAGACAGCAATCTTTAGGGCATTGAGCAAAAGTAAATGCATATCTCTGCAGGGTCACACACACACACACACTGAAAACGCCTTACAGGTCTCCTGAACACCAGGCCACTATTCCACGTGACTAGAACAGTCCACCATAAATGTTAGCAGAAATGACAGAAAACAACTAAAGTTATACCCCCAAGAACTTTGGGTAACAGAGGCATCTAAGAGAAGTATGTTTAAAACAATTAGATATATAAAAGACATAAAAATAGAAGAAAGCAACACAGATCTATCAAAAAGGCTGTGCCGTTTTTAACAGGAACCAAATATATTTTCTAAAAGTGAAAATCAGTGGTCGAAATTGAAAATTCACCTGAAGAGATAAACAGCATATACCAGTTATTAAGCTTTTGTCTCTGGGATTCAGATTTACACTCCTGTATTCTGCTTTGGTCCATAAGGGAACCCGTTCTTGGCAAACTACATTTCTGCTTGTCACTTGGCTTCTTGTCAGATTCTGCCAAAAGGGGGCAGTAGAGTTAAACTGAAGTGTAGCAAAGGAAGAAACGGCCTGCACCCGTTTTGCTTGTCATTCCTGTCAGGATTAATCCAGCAATAGTCCTGCACACCAACTGGGATGGTAGTTTTTAGTTTTCTATTTTCCTGTCTTCAAGAAGCAACTTTTTTGTGCCTGTTCATGAACAGCAGTGCCATTAAGTTGGTGCTGATTCTTTACAGGCTCGATTCTAACATCCTTGATGTTGCTCTTACCAGCTCCAGGAGTGTTTGGAAAACACCATACTCTTCAGAGGTCCAGCCTACAGGTCTGTGGAATCCTTAGGTTGCAATTATAGCCCCAGGTTTAACACTTACACCTCTTCTCTTGTCTCTGTACTCCTCAGAGCACAAGCTGCTTTCAGTAGTTGTATCTGTGTGTTTTGTCAGGGTTCTCTTTCTGCCTTTTCATTTACTGTACTGAATTCTTTTTGGTTGTGTGGTGTGCTTCCTGGTTCTTTCTCTTTGATTCCATGATAAGGCTTCTGTTTTTCCAGTAGGATGATGCACATTAGATTAGAGAGAGCTGATGAGAGAATGAATGACCTGGAAGATTTCCAGGGGCAGTCAATTAAAGTGTAGTGCAGAGACAAAAAGAGAAAATAAGAGTGAGGGTAACGGGTCCTTAGAAGTTCCTCTTTCAACCAAATTGAATTCAGTTGTTTGAGACCAACAGTCCCTCTGAGTGTCGAAAATGCTTTCCAGCGTATGAAGGCATACTCCGATGCATGTACCCTTTGACAGAGGCCGGGAAACTTAGTGCTTCATGGTATCTAAGGAAATATTTGTGCAGTCACTAGGTGAACATTAAGCTAATCTGAGCAGAGACTTCATTTGCCACATATGATGAAAAATGCATAAAGATTTAAGTTCAGCAAAGTCAATAAATAAACAGTACTGACCCTAACATCAATTATGGGAAGCAAGACATCATGGAATCTATTAGAATTCCCATATCTTACTATTTAAAATGTCCAGATGTCAGAAATGCAAGGAATGTAGAAGAAACGGGAAGCAAGGCTCTTGGGGAAAAAGAGTAGAAGCCCAGATGTTGAATTTACTAAACAAGAATATTCAACCAGCTGTTATAATAAATGTTTTCAGAGAACTAAAGGCAACTCTGTCTACAGAATTAAACTGTGATGTTTCATCGAACAGAATTCCAGTAAAGAAATAGAAATTATAAAGAAGAACCAAATGGAAACATGGGAGTTGAAAAATACAGTAACTAAAACGTACCATCAGGTTTCAACTGGCAGAAGAAAAAAAAATCCGTGACTTTGAAGACAAGTGAGTTGAACTCACCCAGCCTGCGGCGTGGAAAGAAAAAGGAATGGAGAAGGATGAACAGCCTTACAGAACTTGGGAAATCGGCAAGTGCTTCATAAAGACACTTTACGAAGAAGAGAAAAAGGGGAAGAAATAATATTTCAATCAATAATTCCAGGAAACTTTCAAAATTTGATGGGAAACACTAATCTGCACACCTGAAAAGCTCAGAGAATTATTAACTGGATAAAGCTTCAGATGTTACAGTCAAGCCTTGGAAGCCAAATATCAAGAGATACTCTTGGGTACAAAAAGTGAAGGAAACAGGGAACTTCGTTAAACTTAACAGCTGATTTATGAGGAATCATGAGGCCAGCACACAGTGGGATGACATACATAAAGTGCTAAAAGAAAGAAAACTATCACCAGAAATCCTATATCTAGCAAAGCTGTTCTTCAAAAATTAAGATATGCCTGGATAAATACAAACAGAATTGTTCGCTGGCAGATTTCAGTCCTAAAGTCAGCTAACAAAAGAAAAAACAGTGAAAGAAATAATAAATAAAGTAGAAAGGTATACTAGAAAACTATCCAAAATATATTAATGAATGAGTAGAACAAACAGGGATATAGATACATGATAGATAAGTAGGTAGATAGATAGCTGATGTAAATCCCACCCATCAGCAATTACATGAAATTGGATAACATTACAGTCCAAAGGCAGAAACTGACAAAATGTGAAAAACAACACATTTCAACTGTAAGGTGTCTACAGGAGATAAACAGCATAAATAGAAATTAGAAGGTTGGATACAGATACAGGACGCAGCATCTCTTCAAAAGACAACTAGAGAAGCTATACTAACATAATAGACTTTGAGACAAAAGTTACTAGAGACAAAATTTTATGAGAAAAGTCAGTTCACCAGGATGATACAACAGTCACAAATATACACTCAAGAGCAAAGCCCTGAAATACATGGCAGGATTCAAGGAAAATAGAGAATTCAGCAGTAATAGTTGGAGACATCAGTACCTCACTTTCTTGGCAGCAGATCAGTAAGGAAACAGAAACATGGATAACATAATGAGCCAGGTAGACTAATGGACACCTGTGCAACACAGCTGAACAGTGGAGTACATGTTCTTCTCAGGGTGCATGGAACATCGTTCAGTTGGAAAACAGCACGTGTCTGGCCATAACATAAGCAGCAGTCATGTTCTAAACATTGAAATACAAACTGTTTCCATACAATGGGCTGCATTCAAAATAAAGAACAGATAATAATTTGGGAGATTCATAAATATGTGGAAATTAACATATGCCTATGTAATTAGTAGATCAAAGAAGAAATTTAAAAATTAGAAAATACTTTGAGATAAAGAAAAATAGAAGTAGAACATATCAAAACCTGAGAGAGGTAGCTAAACCATGCTTAAAGGGAACTTTATAGGCGTAAACACTTTTATTATTTATGGGTTATTATTTATTATTTATGGGTTGAACTTGGGACCTTGGGCTTGCAAGTCAGGAAGCAGAACCAGTGAGCTAAATCCCCGGCCCCTTAAATACCTTTATTTTTAAAAAATTATCAGTCAATAACCTAATGTTTTAGTCTAGGAAATTAGGACAGAAGAACAAACTGAACGCAAAGCATGTAGAAACAAGGAAATAGTATAGTGCAGAAATAGATAAAATGGAAAATAAAAGAAAAAAGTGAAAGTAAAAATTGATTTTTTTGAAGGGATCAACAAAACTCACAGTTTTAATTAGACTGACAAATCAGAACATTCAAGTTATTATTAGAAGGAAATATTGGAGTATATTTTCTTGACCTTCAGTTAGACAATAAAATGTCATGGATATGACACAAGAAGTACACAGAACTAAAGAAAATAGATATTTGGGACTTTAAAAAATTTAAAATTTTGCTCAACATGACTACTAGAGAAGTACAAATCAAAACCACAGTGAGACACCAAACCGATATGAAGGCTGAAAAACAAGATTGGTGAGGATATAAGAGAAACTTGAGCCCTCATTATTGCTAGTGGAGTTAAAAGCAGTGCAGTCACTTTGCAAAGCAGATTGTTCTTCAGAAGGCTAAACACAGAGTTGCCGTATATCCCATACGTCCACTCCTAGATTTACCAAGAGAAGTGAAACCATATGCCTACAAGAAAACTTGTACACGAATAATCATAGCAGCATTATTCATAGCAGAGTAGAAACAATCCAAATATTCTTCAGCTGATCAATAAACATATCTATACAATATAACATTCAGCAATTAAAAAGGAATTAATTACTGATACGTGCTACAGCATGTGTGAAACAGAAAAAACATGCTGATTGAAAGAACTAGACACAAAAGATCATACACTACAGTCCATGTGTATGGAATATCCAGGGTAGGCAAGTCCATGGAGGTGGATATAGAGGAGCAGTTGCCTAGGGCTTGGGCGAGGATGGGGGATCAGAGAGTGCGACAGGTACAGGGTCTATTTTTGAGGTGATGGCTGTACAGTTTTGTGAGTAAACTAAAAAACTGCCTGGGGTGGGGATTTAGCACAGTGGGTCCGGCGCTTGCCTCGCCAGTGGCAAGGGCCTGAGTTCGATCCCCAGTACAAAAAAATAAAAATCTGCCCAATTAAATTGTTTAGATAGATGCATTTTGTGTCTGTAAATTACATGCCAACAAAGCTGTCATGAAAAAAGTGAATTCACTCAATTTTTTATTAGTGATAAAAGATCTCCAGTCATGGTAGATAGGAGAGCACCTTTCCATACACTGGAACAAGTTCACACATCGACCAAAGAACATTTTGATGAAGTATTCCATCAATTCTTGAATTACATGATGAACAAACTACATCTTGGCTAGAAAAGAAAAAGCTAGATTCGAAATTTTATCATTTTGTTCCTTAGATACAATTCTGAAATATGCACTAAAAATGTGGTTGTAGCTTGGCACAATGGCTTCTACCTCTGGCCCCAGCTACTCAGGAAGCTGAACTCTGGAGTTTGAGGCCAACCTTAGCAACAAAGCAAGACTATGTCTCTTTAAAAAATTGTAGAAATAACTCAATATAATACTTATCACGGGAAATATAATACGTCAAACTTGGCAGTTAGTAGAGACATGTTCACTAATGTTTCATGAAGTACGCACCAAGTGTCTATTATATGCCAGGCTCTGTTATAAACACTTGGACGTCAGCAAGCGAAATAGAAAGAATTCCCATGCTCATGGAACTAACATTCTAGTTAAAGGGGAAAGACAATAAAACATCCGGGATAAGTATGTCACCTAATTATGTTAAAATATAGCAAGCGTTAGGAGAAAAATAGGGTAAGATGAGGGAGGCTGGAGATACTAGGAGTCTGCAATTTAATGTTATATTCTCAGTTTTGTACAGTATTTTTTTTCGCAGAAGACAAAACAATATGAAAAGGTTGAGTGTAAAGATTATAAAATGTACATTAGACAAATAGAAAAACGTCAGTATGCCAGTATTTATGTGGACCACAGGTCTTTAAGACAAGTCCTAGTCGTAGGGTCCTAAACTTGTTCGGGCACTGTAGGGTAGCATCAAACATTGAAATGGATACTTCCAAAATTGTGGGACTCGATTAAGCTATAACTATTGTAGAACCTTTTAATGTGCCAATCATAGTCTGATAGACTAAATCAAAACATTAAGATTGTAGATAATTTGAGCAATACATTTAGCAAGCCTGATAAAATGGGCAGGTATAGAACTTGCAGGCTCAAGGGCATAGCGAATATTAAAAAAAAAAAAAAAAAGCGCTCCTGCCTTTGGCTTTAACGCAGCCTCAGAAGGGAGCAGGGTCTTTTACCCATGATTTGTTTTCGTCGTGGCCCATAGGGGGCACCGGTGAGGGCGGGACCCTCTAACCGGCGCCTCCTAGCAGCAGGCGCCGAGGAAAGGCAGAGTCGGACGCGGCGGGTAAAGACAGGAACCGTCCGGGCGCACCCCTGGAGCTCGGAGGTGGAGACGGAGGCCGGCCGGGCCGCGCTGTCGGAGGTGCGGGCATGGGCGCGGGTAGTAACAGCCGCGGTCGGTCGTGGACTAGCCGATCC
>NW_022900921.1:3189584-3217970 GCF_012274545.1 Fukomys damarensis | reverse complement strand
CGCGGGCTGCGCCGAAGCAGACGCGGTCAGCACCTGGGAGAGTGGCCTCGGGCTCCGGGGAGAAAGAGGCGGAGGAGGAGCCCGGCGAAGCCAGCGAGGTCATCGCGACCTGAGGCCCACGGGAGGACACGCCCAGGGCCCAGACCGGGACGCGGGTTAGGAGAGGCTGAGGCTTTGAGACTTAATAGCACACTCCCAAATACTCAAGGAGCCACAGAAGAAATCAAGGAAGAAATTAAATAATTGCTGTAATCAAAGGAGTGTCAGTGTGACACACTAAAGCAGTCTCAAGAGGAAAGGTGATTGCAGTCAATACTCACGTTAGGAAAACAGTAAACTCAAATAATCTAATGATGAATCTCAGGATACTAAAACTAAAAAACTAAAAAACAAAAAACACAGCCTAAATTCAAACCTACTTTAAGGAGAGACGCTGTAATGATCAGAACAGAAATTAATGAAGTTGAGACTTGAAAAAAATGCAAAGATCATTGAGTTGGAGATCTGATTGTTTGAAAGAAAAAATAGATAAACACTTGGTCAAATTTACCAAAAGAAGAAAAGACTTGTATCTATGCAATTAGAAATGAAAAAAGGTGAACTCAAACAGACACTACAAAATCCAGAAGACCATTAGTAACTTCTATGAAAATTTGAATTCCAATAAATTGGAGAATCTTGAAAAAATGGACAGATCCCTAAAAACATGAATTACCAAAGTTGAACCAAGAAGACATAAAAATACTGAACAATCCAATAATAAGCAGTTAAATTGAGGCAGTCAAAACAGGCCTAACAACTAAGAAAATCCCAGAACCTGATGGGTTCACTGCTGAATTCTGTAAGATCTTCAGGGCGGTTATAGCACCAATGCTCCTCAGACTCTAATGAAATTGAAAGGGAATCAAAAGTCATTCATGGAAGCCAACATCACTCTGATTCCAAAACCAGACAAAGACTCAACTAAAAAACCACAGGCAAATCTCTTCAAATATAGATGCAAAAATTTTCAATAAGATATTGACAAATCAAATGTAATAAATCACCCAAAGGATCATGCATTGTGACAAAGTCAGTTCTATCTTAAGGATGTAAAGACAGTTCAACGTATACCAATCTGTAAATATAATATACCACATGAACAGACGCAAGGGCAAAAATCACATGATCATACCAACAGATGTGAAAAACTCTTGACATAACCCAACATTCAGTCATGATTTTTTAAAAGCCCAGAATTAAATAGGTGTAGAAGGACTTTACTTCAATCGAGTAAAAGTCATTTCCAATAAGCCAATAGCCAACCTCATATTAAATGTGGAGAAGCTGGGTACTTTCCCTTTAAAATCAGGAACAAGATGATGTTTAATATCATCACTCCTATTCAGTATATTACTTGATATATTAGCTAGAGCAATGAGCCAAGAGAAAGTAAAAAATACATATATGACAAAGGAAGAATTCAAATTATTAGTATTTGCAGATGATGTGATCCTTTATATTAAAGACCCAAAAAGTTCCAGCAAAAGACTTCTGGAATTAATAATCAAATTCAGCAATGTAGCAGGATACAGAATCAACACTGTTTCTGTACATCAATAATGAACACACTGAAAAAGAAATTAGGAAAAGAGCACCATTCTCAATAGCATAAAAAAACTAAGGACTTTAAAAAAATACTTAGAAATTAACCTAACCAAGGAAGTGAAAGACTCTACAATGAAAACTACCGTCCTCTTTAGGACTAAAGAAGATTAAAGAGGACATCTGAAAATAAAAAGATATCCCCTTGCTCCGGGACCAGCAGAACCAATATAATCAAAACTGCCATACTTTCACAAGTGATGCTTAGATTTAACATAATCCAAATCAAAATAACCAACCACATGCCTCACAGAAGTAGAGAAAACAATCCTAAATCTCACATGGAATCAGATGAGACCCAGAATAGCACAGTAATATTGGGTAACAAGAGCAAAGCAGGAGGCGTCACAGTCCTGGATTTGAAGTTATATTACAGTTACCATGATAAAAACAGCATGGTATGAAACAAAAACATATGGATCAGTGAATCAGAATTAGAGGATGTAGAAACAATCCCAAACACAACCCTTTGATCTTTGACAAAGGGGCCAAAAAATACCCTAGAGGAAAGATAGCCTCGTTAGCAAATGTTGCCAGGGAAATTGGCCACCCACATATAGAAGACTGAAAGTAGATGTACATCTGTCATCATAAAGTAAACTAAGATAAAAGTGGATCAAAGATGTAAATATTAAAATGGAAACATTTAACCTTCTGGGAGATAAGATAGGCAAAGCTCTCGAAGTACAGGCATAGTTAAGGACTTTCTTGAGACCATACTCTTAAGTGAAATAAACCAGACACACATGTTTAAATACTGTGTTATTTTTCTGGTGCGAGAAACCAATAGTGAAAATAAGGACTGAACTGAATTATGGATCTTGGGAGATGGGAACAAAGTGTTCAAATGGAAAAGGGCACAGTGGAGGAAGGAGGGGACAAGAAAAATGTGAAAGTAGAAGGAAAAATGGAAACAAAGCTTTTGTATGTATGAAGGGGAGGGGACTTGGGGAAAGGGGATAAGATAAAATTTATTAAAATTAAAAATATGAGAAAACTAAAGTATAAATAAAATAAAGAGCAAACTAAAGGAAAGAAAATGTGGTAGTTATATTTAATGGAGAATTACCTCGAAACCAGAAGCTTAAGTGAAATGAATCAGAGACACAGGCTCAAACATTACATGGCTTCTCTTATATGAGAAACCCAAAGTCAAAATAAACTGAAGAGCAACATAAAAGATAATAAGAATCAGGGAGTTAGAACTTTTTCAAAAGGGAAGAAGATCAAGAGATGGAGCAGGAGGTAAGGAGCAGAGGGGCAGGAAAGGGGATAAAGAAGAATTAAGATGTGTTATATATATGTTCCAACTCCCCACAGAAGTGTAATTATTATGTAGTGCAAACAAGCACTAGTAATAAACTATTTATTTATCGAGTTATTTATTGTACCGGGGACTGAACCTAGGACCTTTGTACTGAGCTAAATCCTTAGCCCTTCTTTAATTTTTTTTTAAGACAGGCTCTTCCTAAATCACCAAGTTGTCCAGGCGGATTTGAACTTGTGACCCATGTACAGCAGCGTCCTGGAGTTCTGCGACTGCAGATGCGCACCTCCACATCTGACTAAGAGTAAGTATTAGACTTACCGTTTTCTCTGAGAACCATTCCTTGAAATCAGAATGTAAGAAAAGTAACTTTTAAAAGCTTATGTTTTAATATTTTAAATAGAACATTTAAATAGCTAATAAATATCATCATAGATATTAGAACATATTAGGATAGGATTTCAAAAATAAAATCTTGAGGCAGTATATTTAGATTGTGTTAAGGGACAGACATTATAGCCTTAAATGGCTAAATTATGAAAGCAGCTAACTTTGGTAAGGTAAATGGAAATTCTGCATTGTATTTTAAGTTTCAAGTGCAGGAATCACTTTTCAAATCGTAAACTTGGTTTTATAAGGCGGAATATCTTATCCATATTGTGAAGGTAAGAGAATGTTTATTTCATTTTTTTTCTTTATTAATACCTATTAATGTAATCATAAAATATCGGGTTTTAATCTGTGCATGGTGGCACATGCCTGTAACCCCAGCTCTTGGGAGGCTGAGGCAGGAGGATCACTGTGAGTTCAAGGCCAGCCTGAACTACATCATGAGACTCTGTCTAAAAAAATTCAAAATAAAATAAATAAAATAAAACATCAGGCATATATATATATTTGGTCCTGGAGATGGAACTCAGGTTCTTGCTCTTGCAAGGCAGGCAGCAGAAGCACTGAGCTACATTCCTGGCCCACGATGTAAATATCTTGATCATACCTAACCCCCCGTCTTACAGTCCCCTCCTCCTCCCCCTCATTGCCTTCCTCTCCTCATCAGCCTGCCTTTTACTTTTTTCTCATACTCTTTTCCTACAATAATTATTTCAACAACTGTCTTCCCATAGAAAGCACTTATGGTCTTAAAGCTATAAGTTAAATGTACTTTGGCACGATTAAAATGAACTTTTCATCATGAGTGAGAACCTTGACTACTGGTGAAAGTTATCTAAGAGATATAGAAATAGGTTAAATTTTGGGAAAATGGATACTGAAGATTTCAACTTCTTGCCCATTTAACTAATTGCAGTCATAGTTTAGGAATCATCTATTCAATATACTTTTGTTAACAGTCTACCACACTTTTCAGATTTTTAAAGCCATTAATGGAGTCTACAGCTCCTGACTTTACATTATATATATTTTCTTAGGCAAATTGGGTTAGCAATTTTCAATCTTACCGTTATTGATTTCCACAGTGTTCTGTCAAAAAGTTAGAAAAATATCAATAGGAAACTCTCAAGAGAATGGAAGAAAGGAAATATAATAATGTAGAAATTAAGGAAGAAGAAAAAATGTTACAATTTAGAAAATCATCAAAACTAGAAGCTAAGTGCAGGGACTAAGTTTGATCCCTGGCACCCCCCCCCAAAAAAAAAGGAAAAGAAAAAAAAATGAAAAAATGGAAATAAAGTACTTGTAAATAGGGAAGGGTGGAGGGGGCAAAGGGAAGGCAGGGGTATGGGGAAAAAATGAGAACCAAGACCAGTCTTGCAAAGGCACAAGATCCCAATGATGAATGTAACTGTACTGTGTACCTAAAATGTACCAATAAACTCAATGAGAATAAACCAAAAACCAAAACAAACCAGAATCTGGTCATATTTACAGATACTAACAAAACAGTCAATCCTGTGTCAGGATTGGTCAAGAAAAAAGAGAAAAAAATGCAGATAATATTATGAGTGACATGCAGTATGGCTAATTGTGCAGTAAGTAACCTGAATGAGAAGTGATCAAAGAACTTGGCTAAACACCAAAGAAAATAGACAGCCAACCTGCATATGTAAAGATGCTCACCATCATTTATCACTAAGTAACTGGAAATCAAAACCACGGAGAGACACCACCTCGTTCCACTAGGGTAGTGTGGCATGAGGGAAGAGTTTCAGTTTGACTGGTTTTGGTACCCACCCCATCTAGGTGGGTGGTCTCGCAAGTGTGGCCTTGGAGTCCACGTCTGGTCTTTCCTCCTTTTTGACCTGGGGCCAGCTGATCGCAGACTGAAACTGTGAACCCAGTTAGACTTTTCCTTCTGTATGTTGTGGACCTCAGGTACTGGGTCTCAGCGGCAGGAAAACTGTCTGATTGAGACAGCTGCTTAAACAAACATGAAGTAACAAATGCTAGCAGTTTCGTGGAGAAATTGGGACCTCTGTGCTGGGATCTGACTAAGAAATTCAAGAGAAATTGAAAAGTTATGCGGGAGTGTCTTTGGTATGATAGACGTGATTAACAAGACCTTTCTTAACCAAATACGGACTTTTTAGATTAGAAAAGGCGTGGATAAGAACCTGCCCCAATTTTTTTATTCAGTTTGTTCTTCTCAACCTCTGCTACTTTTTAAAACAAAAACACCCCCATAAAAAGCTGGCTCACGGGAGCTCATTTGAATGCCTTTTCTATGGCTCAATCCCTTACCTTAACCAAACATATCAGCCTCCTAAGTACTGGGATTACAGGCGTGTGCCATCATACCCGACTTACAGTAAGTATTTTCAAAGTGATGGGGAATCTTTTGAGGGACTTTAGGGCTGATGTGTCTCTTACTGTGATAAGCTTTTAAAAAATTTAAACATTCACCACATATTTTCATCATGTTTCATAGCTGAATAGCATAAATTCAGGAGAAAAATGATGGATGTTAAATGACTATGTGAACATAGTACAAGAAACAGCATAAGAAACAAACATAGGGTAGGAAAAAGAAACAGCTGGGGCATAACATTTCAAATGACAGAGCTCACAACTGAGGCATTTTGTCTTCTGATAAATCTACCGATATCCTTCTTCCCCTACCCCTAGGTATAGTTTTGATTTGTGCTGTTGGCCTATACTTCTTTCTACCACAGAAGTGAAGTATGTCTTATTTTCTTTGTTCCTTTATGTCATATCACCTAATTGCTTCCCCAAGTAGTCAGAGTCATGTTTGTCATTGTGCATTTTGAAGCCCCACTGTAGTGCTAAACCCTTCCTTTTATTTGTATTAAATGAATCACTGAGTTACCGATGGAAGGGTGAACTGCAGAATTACAGTAGTTGAGAGTCTAAAGAACGTGTGAGTAGAATAAACAGACAAATATACTTGGGTTCTGTGTGAAGAGAATTCTAGCAAAATTTCCAGAAAGGCGAGGAGCGTCTGGCCAATGGTGTGTTCCTCTCTTCCTTTCCAAAGTGATATTCAGGCCTGCTGTAGACAACCAACATGTGGTTATGTTGTAGAACCACCTACGTTTTATTCAGCAAATTTATTGAGGTCTGTATCATGCTGGATGCTATACTAGCTCCCCAAAAGTGAAATGTTTATGAGCTGAGCCCAGAGTATCTAGTCTAATGGGGATGAAAGGCCTGGAACGGGTACATAAACGGACCAGTCCAGTGCATTGTAGAAAATGCTAAGATGAAGGTTCAGAGCGCTGTAAGAGTTCAGAAGGCAGCATTCAGATGCTGGATTCATAACACTCTGATGACCACCGGACCACTTCTAACTTGTAATATTTCTTTAAGAGCAATTATACTGTCATGAAAACCTGTTTTATATTCACAAGCTTAGAAAGATTTCACACTGTTAGATTTTGTTGCCTGGAGTCAGATGAAGAAATCTTGTGCTGACACTCTTACAGAGCCCTTTCTTTGACTCTCGTTAGCCTGGGAGTTCCTTCATGACTGATATTTGAAATAAGCTTTGTAGATTTCCTGAGTATTTTGGTAAGAGCTTCAGACTAGCAGTTAAACATCTGGGTATGTTTTTTCCTGTATGACCTTGACCTAAGTTCTTTGATTGCTGTGGGATCCCATTTTCTTATCTGAGAAACGGGGATTCAAAATCCCACCCACTCTTGGTGTTTTGGGTCTTAGGAGGACCTGTAAGTTAGTGGCCCCTGGAGAAGTTCTCTGAGAAGATACATCTGAGATTCTGTTGTGCATTCTAACTTAGGTGAGTACGTGATGTGTAGATCACAGTGTTAATCTACTAGGAAGCAGATATGATCAGCATAAAACTGAGTTGTGAGAGGCAGGACTCAGGCTACCTGTCTAGGCTTTGTGTATCTCTAAACTCTTATTCTGGACTGTATTCAAATTCCTTACATGTTTGTCAGACTGATTTGAAAGAGGGGATTTTCAGGGATTCCTTAAATGACCTCCCTGATTTGTTAGCCGTTTCCTTCCTTCTCTTTTCTCTAACCAGACCCTTGTCACAAACAAGCTGAGTTAAATCTGTAATACATGAAATATTGGAGGAATTAAGGGCAGGAAAGTTTGCATATGGGGCATGGGAGACTAAGAAGAAGACACTGAGCAGCCCCTAGGGTTTCCCTGGGACATCTAACCTGCAGGAGTTCTATGAGGGATTCTGCTGAGGAAGGGGTATCAAATTAACTTCTGTTGTGGTCTGAGCGTTTGTGCTTGCTCAGAATTCCCGTATCAAATCCTAATCCCAAGACAATGGTGTTAGGAGTTTGGTCCTTTTGTAAGGCGGTGAAGTTGTGAGAGCAGAGCCCTTATGAGTGGGATTGGTGCCCTTATAAAAGAGACTCATGGCAGGGATGAGTAACCTGTGAGGACTTGTTTGCTGCTTCCTACCTGGGAGGATACAGTGAGAAGGTGCCATCTCTGAAAGAGGAAAATGGCCCTCACTGGCCACTGGATCTCCTGACACATTAATTTTGGACTTTCTAGCCTCCCAGAACTGTTAGAAATAAATTTTTTTTCAGGCCTAAGAAAAATATGGATCGCTTCACAAATCTGCATGTCATCCTTGCACAGGGGCCATGCCAGTCTTCTCTGTGTTGTTCCAATTTTAGTAGATGTGCTGCCGAAGTGAGCACAAATTTCTGTTGTTTGTAAACTTCTCAGTCTATGATATTTGTTGTAGAATTCTGGATGGACTTAAATGGAAAGGGCATTGATAGGACTGAAGAGGTTACTCAGGGTCCTTGAAAAACCTCAAATCACCTGGCAATGTGCATGTGGGGCTCTAGGACTGGAAAGGCCGATTTGATTAAGAAAATCAGATTTAACCCTTGAATGTATATTGAGTCTTTTTCAGTGTTATATTTAACAAAGTTTTTGATAGCTAATTGGGCACTAGGAATTAAAACCATTACATGTATTCACCATTTTTAATTGTGTGCCTGTGGGGGAGAGATTTTTCAAACCTTTATCATATCTTCATTGCACAATTCTTTGATTAATTCTTGGACTTTTTTTTTAGTTTTTTAGTTTAGTGCTTTTAGAAAGCTTCTCTTTGCCTATATTTAGTCATGAGTAGCCATCATAATTGGAAATTGAAAATCAACGGCAAGAGAAACTACAAAAACTACATAGACACATGGAAATTAAGTAACACCCTCCCGAACAACCAGTGGGTCACAGGTGTAATTAAAGAAGAAATTAGACAGTATCTTAATTGAACAAAAATGCCAGTGTCACATACCAGAACTTATGGGACACAGTGAAAGCAATTCTACAAGTGAAATTTATAAGGGTGAATTCCCACATCAGAAAAACAGAGGAAGCTCAAATAAATAACCTAATGTTGAACCTCAAGGTTCTAGAGAAAGAAGAGCAACTTAACCCAAAGTGTTTATGAGAGAGAAAATTGTAAAGATTGAAGTAAAAATTACTGTAATTGAGACTAAGAAAACCATACAAAAAAAACCAATGACTTGAATAATTGGTTCTTTGAAAGATAAAATAGACAAACCCTTAGCCAACCTTACATTAAAAAGGAAAGAAAGAGCTGGGCATGATGCACATGCCTGTAATCCCAGAATTTGGGAGGCTGAGGCAGGAGGATTGCTGTGAGTTTGAGACCAGCCTGGGCTACATAGTGAGTTGCTGGTCAGTCTCAAATACATAGTGAGACCCTGTCTCAAAAAAACCAAAAAGGAAAGAAAAGACCCAAACCAATACAATTAGGAATGAAAAGGGCAAAACCGCAATGGATCCTGCAGAAATCCAGATCTTCAGTACCTTCTTTGAGAACTTCTACTCTAATAAGATGTAAAACTCAGAAGAAATGTACAGATTTCTAGATAAATACGAATTACCAAAGCTGAATCAAGAAAATATAAAAATTTTAAATAACTCACTATCAGTCATGAAACTGAAGAAGTAATTTAAAAAAAAAAAACTATGAACAAAGAGAAGCCCAAGCTTTGATGGAGTCACTGTTGAATTCTGTAAGAACTTTAGATAAAAATCTAATGCCATTCCTCCACAAACTCTTTAATGAAAGTGAAAGTACATCAGTATTCCCAAAATCATTTCTGGAAGCAAGCATTACGCAGATACCAAAACCCAAGAAGAGTTCAACCAAAAAAGAACATAGATCCAAAAAATTCTCCTTAGGATACTGGTAAACAAAATACATAAAATCCTCAAGAAAATTATAAACCATGACAAAGTAGGATTCATCCCAGGGATGCAGGGAGGGTTCAACGTATGCAAATCAATAAATGTAATATACCAGATTAACAGAGCCAAGGAAAAATAACCACATGATCATCTCAATAGACTTAGAAAAAGCATTTAACAAAGTCCAACACCCAGTCATGATGAAAATACCACAAAAAATAGGAATAGTTCTTTTCTCAATCTGATAAAAGCCATCTATGACAAACCAACAGCCAACATCATACTAAATGGCAAACAACTGTGATCAGAAACAAGACAAGTATGCTCACTATTACCACTCCTATCCAGTATAGTTCTGGAAACATTAGCAATTAGACAAGAGAAAGAAATAAAAGGAATATGGATAGAAAAGGAAGAAGTTAAGTTGTCATTATTTGATGATGACATGATACTCTATGAAGAAGACCCCAAAAATGCCACCAAGAGACTCCTAGAATTATAACCAAATTTAGCAGCCGAGAAAGGTACAAATTCAGTACTAAAAAACAATAGCATTATTGTACACTTTAAGAAGATTAGGGTAACAACATCTTATGCAAAAGCATAAAGAAAAATGAAATACTTAGAAATCAATCTAACCAAGGAAGTGAAAGAACTATACACTGAAAACTACTGTACTCTAAAAGAGGAGATCAAAGAGGATATCAGAAAATGGAAAGATATTCCCTGTCCTTAGGTAGTCAGAACCAATATAGTGAATGGTCACACTTTCAAAACTGTTATACAGATTTAATGTAACCTCAATCAAAATACTGTGAGTATACCTCAGAGAACTAGGGAAAGCAATCCTATAATTCATTTGGAATTAGAATAGCAAAGTCAATTCTGGGCAAAAGGGTCAATGCAGGGGGCACCACAATTTTGATGTGAAGTTATATACTACAAAGCTGCCATGATAACAGCTTGGTACTGGCAAAAAAAACGAAAACAAAAACAAACAAACCAAAAACCGATCTGAGAATCAGTGGAACAGAATAGAAGATGCAGAAACAACACCAAGCGCACTCAGCTGCCTTATCTTTGACAAAGGGACTAAACACCTTTACTGCAAGAAAACCTCTTTAATAAATGATGCAGGGAAAACTGGCTTTCACATGCCAAAAATTGAACTTAAATCCATATCTCTCACCATGCACCAAACTAAAATCAAAATGCATCAAAGATCTAAATATAAAAACAGAAACAATCTGCTGGAAGATAGAATAGGTAAAACTCTAGAAGACATAGGAGTAGGCAAAGACGTTAAGAACCAAATCTTCATTGCACAGGAAATTTTACAAAGCATCAACAACTGGGGTCACATCAAATTAAAAAGCTTTTACCTAGCCAAAGAAACCACCTACAAAGTGAAGAGACAAAATGAGACAAATATTTTACCAGCTACTCTTCAGACAACTGACTAACACCTAGAATATACAAAGAACTAAAAAAAAAAAAAATCGAATCCCCAAATTTAAATGAAATGAATAGACGTTTCTCAGATGAAGAAATACAAACAGCAAATAAATATATGAAAAATTGCTCAACATCACTGGTCATTCAAGAAATTCAAATTAAAACAACACTGAGATTCCATCTCAGTCCAGGAAAAAAGGGCTATGGTCAAGAAATCAACGAATAACAAATGCTGGTGTGACTGTGGGGGAAAAGGAACCCCTTTCCATTGTTGGTTAAAGTGTAAACTGGTACAACTACTAAAGAAATCAGTATGGAGATTCTTCAAAAAACTAAAACTAGAGGTTCCATTTGATCCAGGTATTCCCCTTCTGGCTATCTTCCTGAAAGAGTTAGAAGTATCATAACCCAGTGATCTGTGCACATCCCTGTTTATTTCAGCACAATTTATAATAGTTAAATCATGGAAACAACCCAGAAGTTGTATCAAAATGTGAATGAATAAAGAAAATGTGGTGTTTATATACAATGAAGTACTACTCTGCCATATGATAAGGTTGAGTCATCTGTAGGAAAATGGGTGCACTTTGAGACAGTGATGTTAAGTGAGATAAATTGGACACACAAATTTAAATCTCGGGTGAGAAACCCAAAGAGGAAATAAGGAGCAGAATGGAGAATAATAGCTATTGGGCAGTAGGAAGTACATGCTCACATGGGGATGGAACAAGAGAAGCAGGAGGGAGAAGGGAAGGAAGTGAAAAGGAGAAAAGTGAGAATGGAAGGGAAAATGGAAACAAAGCTTTTGTAAACGGGGAGGAGAAGAAGGGCTGAAGATGGGGAGGGGAATGGGAAAAAAGAATTACGATATATTATGGACAGGTCCAAATTCCCTATGACAAATGTGACCAGTATGTATGACAAATGTGTGCTAATAAAAACATTTAAAATAATTTTTGAATATTACAGTAGAAGACACATTGCCATTAATCTCCCTCAAAATAATTCCCTTCGCTTTGAAAACATTTATCCCACCGTTTTTGCCACATTCTGAAACTTCCCTAGACAGCCTCTTTAGTTGTGCTGTCTTGGCTGCTATGACGTCCTGAACGCATTCTCATCCTTGGAGGAGAGCCACGAGTTGCACAGTCAGAGGTCCAGTGAATAAAGTGGATGAGGGCACACTGAGTTTTTGTTAGTCTGTCTTTCCATCGGATGGCACTTGGCAGCAGCATTCACCATAGTTTCTCATCACACCTCATGAAAACATGCACAAAAGAGGACTTTCCAGAACCGCTTCAGAAAGTGGCGTGAACTGTCCAGTCACCCCACCCTGAATGTACCCAGTCTGTCTGATCTCGGAAGCTAAGCCATTTCAGGCTTGGTTAATCTTTGGATGAAAGAAAGTGGCAAGAATTATGGCATAAGTGTGACTGAGCTGAGGAGGAATATTTTGAGGGGGCTTACTATAAAATTTTTAAAGTTAAACATGCATTGTATATTTCTATCACACCTTCTGTACTTATCATGGAAGATAATTATTTCTCCTTTGATTTTGAAGGATAGCTTTGCAGGATTTAGTAAGCTGGATTGGCAATTATTATTATTATTATTGTTGTTGTTGTTGTTGTTGTTATTTATTTATTTATTTTTTTAGGGCTTGGAAAACTTCAAGTGCTCATAGCCTTAAAGGTTTCTTTTGAGAAATCTGTTATTTGATGTGTTTGCTATAATAAGTGATTTGGCTCTTTTTCTTCTGACCGCTTTTAACATTGTTTCTTTCTCCCAGATTTCTGATATTTCAAGTATGATATGTCATGGAAAAGTTCCTTTGTAGTATCTATTTGGGGTTGTCAATGGCTCCTTTACCTGGCTATCCATTTCATTCCTGTTTTGGGAAAATGTTTCCTATACTTCTGGTAAATGGATTTTTAAAGCCATCAGCTTGTTTTTCAATGCCTTCTTCCAGTTCAGTGAGCCTTATTTCTTTAGGGTTTTATTCAAGATCTCTTTTATAGTCTGCTCAGTGTTATGTTTTCTCTGATACTGTCTGAAGGGTCTAGAATTTCTACCCTGTCTTCAACTCCCGATACTCTTCTGAATGATCTTTCCACTGCCTAGATTTTTTCCTTCCTTTCTTCCCTCTCTTTCTTCCTCCCTCCCTCCCTCTCTGTCTTTCTTTCTCTCTTTCTTGAACTAAGGACCTTGTGCATATGAAGCAGGCAGCAGAAGCACTGAGCTAAATCCCCGGAGCTAAATCTCCGGCTCTACCTGACTTTCAATTGAAGTTTTTATTTGAGTTGTTGAGGTTTTCATTTCCAGGATTTCTGCTTACTTCCTTTTCAGAACTTCTCTTTCTTTACTGAAGTGGTCTTTCACATCCTCTGTTGTCTTCACTTCAACCAGCTTCTTATTTGCATGTTCTTTGAACTCAGTGATCATGCTAGTAATTGATTCATTCAACTGCATTTCTGTTCTTTGATCTCATCAATCATTTTGGTTTTTTCTTATCTAGTAGTTTAATTTTGATAACTAACAGTTTTTAAATTCTTTGTCTGGAATTTCATCCATTTCAGTGTCTGTTGGATTGGCTTTGGGAGGTTTTGTGGGGTTTTTTTTTTTGGTAGGCAAATCTTGTTTTTCTCATTTTAGCTGTGCTTCTTTACAGAGGTTTATAGAACTGTTGGGCAGAGGTCTGTCCCAGTTTTTGTGTTTCTTCTTTTGTAGATGGCTTTCTCTTTGTAGTGCCTCTTGGGATATGTGTATGTCTTCATGTGAGAGTTCCTCCTCACTCCAGTTTAGGTGCTAGGTTCAACTGCTAATACTGCTGGGCCTTGGCCACTATGAGCCATCAGTCCTGGGCGCCAGATCTCCACCTGGACATCCACCAGCCTCCCACTTTCTTCATTTCCCAACCCATCTGGTTTTGTTTGTTTTTTTACTACCAGGTTGTTGATTGTAGAGTTGGAAGATTTAGATTATTTTTTGTAAGGACAGGATGTTATTCATTTGACTGCGTGTCAAGTGGCAGGAAAAGGTTCAAGCTCGTATGGCTTCTAACTCAGGGGTCTTTAACTTCTTAAGGATAAATCTTTGGGGACTATTTTAAAATTGGACCTAGAAGAGAAAATACCTTTTATTCCCTACACCTGACATGGTGTTGTCTACTCCAGACACCTGGAATTGGTATTAGTTCCTGGTATGAGAAGAGAGGAGAGGGCCATACAAGGTCCTTTCTTCCCTCCTTTGCTAGCTTTTACTGCCATCTTCTTCAGGAAGACACCAGTCTTCTGTTGACAGGCAATGCACTTGATTGGTTGCTCTGACCTTCACTACTTTAACCTAGCACAAGTCTTTAGAGTGGCTGAAAGAAGTAGTGAAAAATAGACAGTTTAAGCTTTGGGAAGGACAAACCAAGTAAACAGATAAAACTACAAATGCTCTTTAGCACTTGGAATGTTCTGGTTACTCTTTCAAGAACTGGGACTAGGAGGGCAAAGAACACAATATGTGTTGCATACATAGACCATTATTTTTTGGAAGATGAACATGCTAAGAAAAAAGGGAAAGAAACAGAGGTATGAGTTCACTAGGAAAGGTTTATTTCAGAACAAATGAGGGGGTGTACTCTGGCACTAGAGACTAGACCAACTAACTCTCATACAGGCTATAAGGTCTTTATAGGGTCATGAGCATAAAAAGGGTGTGGGGGAGCTGTGGAAGGAAAAAGTTACAGTGGGACTTTAGAGGGGAATAGAGTTCAGCGCAGTTGTGGCTATTTGCCTTGGATAAGGCTTGAAAATGTACAAGGAGTTGTATTTTGTTTATCAAGAGCAGGGCTGAGTGATGATTAGGAATTACAGGGTGTAGCTGTGCTTACTGAGCCTTATTAGCCCATAGCTATATATCTACAGAAGATATAAAAGCATAGCAGGGGTAAGGGATTTAAAGTGGTGTCTGCTCAGGCCAGAATGGAAGGGTTGGATTCCTTCAGTACATATAAACAGGTACTTTCAAAACATTTGCATAAATTCTATAAATGAAGGATGTAGAGAGTACTCCCGAGGCTCACAGAATATATATGCAGCCTGTCTGGCAGGGTACAAGGAGAAAGACAGCATGGCCCGCTTGGCAAGGGCCCTGCGGATGTATCCCTGGACACCTCCCTGCGCCTGCCCTGGTGGGGCGCATGCTTTGAAGCACAGGTGAGCCGCTCCCCCGGATCCCACCTCGATGACCTGATGAAAGTAGAGGCCTTGGAGCTACAGCTTATGAGATCTCCTAGCCCAATCCTGCCAGCCTAGGCGAAGACCCTGCCAGCCTGGAGGACCCGCCTTGCAGGGCTGGCAGCGAGGTTGAGTGAGAAAATGGCGGCCTCTGGACCCCCCCCCCGCGGTGGGCCGGAAGTGGGTCAAAAGCGCGGCAACTTCCGGTCATAGAACCGCGGAGATCCGGCCAGGGTGACGTCTGCGTGTGGGCTGGAGGAGAACGCACCTGACTGTCGCGAGGACAAATGGGAGCCCAGGAGAGGACGGTAGAATGGCTAGCGGTGAAGTGACATCGACATTCGGGTAACTGGAAATGCCTGCCACCCGTTTGGAAGATTTAATGGCCGGTTTTAGAAGGCCTCTGTATACAATGTGAAAAAACTGCTCTCAGCATTTAAAAGAAGATTTGCTGCATGTGGACAATATAGGTGGAAAGACGTTGCCAACGTATGACAAAGTAGTTAGAAAAACCGCACGCCTTGGAAAAGCCCGTTTGTTTAAAAAACTTGACAAAAAGCGTCTTCTGAAAGTGACTCTGAAATGGAGCTCATTAGACCATCTGAAGAAGCACTAGGAGTGATACTTGTCCACATTTGTACCTTGGCTTAGAGGACACGGAGCAGAAGACAGAAAAGAACCAGTACCACACTCGCCACATGAAGAAGAAATGGTTCGTACTGTAACTATTGTTTTGTGTGTGCATTTTAGTCGCTACTGTGTGTGTGTGTGTGTGTGTGAGAGTGCTAAGTACTTTATTGAAATAATCTGTTCTTTCTAGATATTCTAAAGTGCCTGATACATGCTAAAAGGTAGAGAAAGAACAGTAACGCATCTTTAAGTTTCGTTTTGTTGGAACTCGCATGAAGCATTATTTTGTATGGGGAATAGGCAAACCCCTCTTGACTTGTAAGTGTTGTGTTTATGCACTAGTTCTCAGAAGAGAAGGAAATGCACAGTGCTGTTCTAGTGAACTATAGTAAGGCAAGTTACCATTGTTGTTTGTGTCTGCATTTCCATTTATTTTGCTATGTATGTAGGATATGCAAAGGATAAATGAGTCCTTTCACATCATCTAGTCTTCCTAGATGCTAAAGAGGTCAGTTTTGACAAAAGTACAGTTAGTAAACTAACAAATTTTGTCCACTTTGTGTTAAAATTCCTGGGAAAGATTGTCTTCTGAAAATTTGAGCATTTTAGTCCACTGGGTTAGTGGAGAAGGGAAGGGTTCTAGATTAGTATGCTCATATTTTATTTTATTATTTATTTATTTATGTTTAATTTTAATTTTAGTTTTTTGAGACGGGGTCTCACTATGCAGTTGAGACTAACCTGGAACTCACTGTGTAGCCTAGGCTAGTCTGGAACTCACAGCAATCCTCCTGCCTCAGCCTTCCAAGTGCTGGGATTACAGGCGTGTACCGCCATGCCTGGCAGCCTGCTCATATTTTAGATACTTTGAACTATTGTTACATGTGTGTAGTTTAATCAAGACTGTCATGTATATACAACAGACAAACTGAGTCCTTACTTGAAACATCCAGTCTTATCTAGATGTGTAGAAGTTTCCACTGTATGTTAAATGTAGAGGTAGTAAAGTGTCACTTTGTAATATCCTTTTGCTAAACTTTATATGAAATGTTGTCTTTTGGGAATGGAATGGTTAAACCACCTCTTGAGCAATATGGTACAGTCTTTACTTGTTCACTGGTTTGGAGGAGGTGGTAGGGCAGCAGTTACAAAAAGTAGTATGCTAGTGTGTTTGTATTTGAACATTTTCAGACATCATTTTGTTTATGAGTTTTGTTTTGCTGTGTACATAGTGTATATGATGGGCAAGTAAGGCCAAGTTTTTCAACATCTAGTCCCTGAGTGTTAAAGAGGTTGCCAGTATATGAAGAAATAGTGCACATTTTTGTACACTTTATGTTGAAATACACGAAAAAGCTTGTCCTCTGTAAATGAATTTTGGATTCAACCATCTCTAACATGACATATGCGTGTATTTGTCCACTGGGTTGAAGGCAGAAGGAAGTGAGGAAGGAATGGTTCAAGGCCAGAATGGTCATGTTTAGAAGATGCCTCAGATTTAATCCATTGCTATATGCGCAGTTTTATTTATCAGGGCTGTGTGATAGTAGACAAGTTCTTATATGAAAAATCTAGTTCTAGATATGTAGAAGTGCTTTGCTTGATAATTTTAAAAGTAGAAGTAGAATAACATTTTTTGCTAATAGCTTTTAAAAACTGATAGGAAATACTATGTTTTCAAATAGAATAGTTAAACTACCTCTGAACAGTATACTGTGTGTAATTGTTCACTGGGTTCAGGGAGGTGGGAAGGAAGAAATTGTGATTCCGTTGCTCTTATGTTACATGCATTTCATTTAACTTTTCTATATAGCATATATACTGGATATATGGGTCCTAATTTTATAATATCTAGTCTCTACATATTAAAGAAGTTGTCAGTGTATGACAAAAGTAGTTAGTAAACTAAGGCATTTTGTATACTTTGTGTTAAAATTTATAGAAAGGCTGTCTTGAGAAAAGGACTTTAGGAAGTGTAAGTATAAAGTCATTTCTGAGTGATATATGTGTCTGTATTACATGTGACAAGGAAAGGAGAAACGGAGGATTCTAGATCAGAATGATCCTGCTTAGAAGACACTGTCAGATATAACCATTGTTACATGTGTGTAGTATTTGACACTACTATGTATATAGTAGACAAATTTATCCATATTTGAAACATCTAGTCTTTCCAGATGTTTAGAAGTGCACAAAGTATTTTAAAAGTAGGGATAGTAAACTACACATTTTACAGATATCCTTTTGTTAAGGTTAATAAGGAAATACTGTCTTTAAGAAATAGAATGATGAAATCACTGATATGAGCAGTAGATGTATTTGTGCTAGTTCAGAGAGAAAGGAAAAGAAAGTGCAAAGGGCTCTCAATCAGCGTGGTTTTGGTGAAGTAGGATTGAGCACTGACCTTTAGGTCTGTGCATTTTGTTTTACTTTCCTCTGTATGTAGTTGTATATAAAGGACAAAGGAGTTGTAGTTTATATCTGGTCTTTCTAGATGTTAAAGAGGTTGCCAGTGTATGATAGAAGTAGAATTAGTAAATTAATGTGTTGAGTACACTTTGTGTTAAAATTCATTAGAAAGAATGTTCTTAAAACCACTTAGGAAGTGAAAGTGTTAGTTTCCTCTTCATATTACATATGCATGTATCTGTCTCCTGTGTTAAAAAAGATGGAAAGGGGAAAGGGTTGTAGGCCAGAGTGTTCCTGTTTAGATAACACTTAAAATTACACTTTAAAGGGCCAGGCATTTAGCTCAGTGGTTCTGCCACCTGCCTCGCAAGCACAAAGACCTGAGTTTGATCCCCAGTACCAAAGAAAAAAGCTTTAAAATTACAGTCCTTGTTAAGTACATATAGTATATGTGTGCAATTTACTCAGTGCCACTGTACTTATGGGACATTTAAATGTTTATTGGAAACATCCAGTCTTTCTGTTTAAAGTTCACACATGTAAAAGTCAAGGGCCGGAGTAACATGCTTTAAGTATATTTTTGTTGCTTCACAGGAATGGTTGTATTTTGGGAATGGAATTGTCAAACTTGATGTCTTGGAGGGTGTGCTGGCTATTCATGGGGTGCAGGAGGAGAAGTATGGAGAGGGGAAGTTAAGTGAGTTCATATTGTCTTGCTGTTGTTCTGTATATATATATATATATGTACATTTTAGTTAACACTGCTGGGTATTAAAGGATAACTCCTACTGCCCAAATTATGTTAGAAGTAGCCAAATAATCCCTGTACAAATGTTCTTTTGTTAGTTTTTAGGAAGAACTGTCTTCTGGAAGTAACCTTTGCTAAAGCCACCTCTTGGAGCTAGATGTGGTCCTGACTTTGTCACTGAAGTGGTGAAGAAGGAAAAGGGTGGGTGAGAGTGGTAAGAGCTCTTTGCTATTATCTCCATATCTGGGAGATGATTTATAACCGTAGGACTGTATGTGCCTATTTTGGTTAAGTACTTGGACTTATTGTACACAAAGTTCAGGGGCTGGGGATTTAGCTCAGTGGTTCCGCTGCCTGCCTTGCAAGCGCAAGGACCCGAGTTCAATCCCCGGTACCAAAAAAAAAAAGAATGGTCAAGAAAAAAAAAAAGGAAACAAAGTTCATACTCTACTGCTTAGCATCTAAGTTTTACAGATGTACTGAGGTGGCAATGTATGATAAGAACTAGAGGTAGTGAGTTAGATATTTAAGTATCTTTTTGTTATAATTGAGAGAAAAATACATCTTGGGCTTGGAATTGTCACAACTGCCCTGGGCAGTGTGTATCAGGGCTGGCCATTAAGCTGGCCAAAGAGGGGTGGAAATAAGCATACAAGGAGAGATGTGTGCAGTGTTCAGATTTACAGTTTAGTGAGAGGAATCAGTGTGTGTACTTCTTCTGGCCATATTGTAGAAACACCTTAATAATTCACTAGGAACATACCTTTTTGCTAACATCTTAATAGTAAAGATATGATAACTCTCAGACACATGGCTTGGCATACTTTGTTGCTTTATGTCTTGTTTTAAATTGAGCACTAAGGAAATGCAGTATTGTAATTTTAGCTTTGCCAGTATGTCTATCAAGAGGCCTGTTGTCATTTTTATCTTGAGTGAAATTTTTATTTTCAAGAAAGGCAGGATTATGATTTTTTTCTCACAGATTGAGTTGGTGTAGTGTGTTCTTGGTTATCAAAAATACCCTTATAAGGGACCAGGTATTTAGCTCAGTGATGCCACGTCTGCCTCGAAAGCACAAGGTCCTGAGTTCTTGTAGCTTTGGGATTTTGAATTGGGGAATATTCATGGAGTGTGTAAAAGCATGACTCGCTGTACAACCTCAGTTACACAGAATGGTGTGTCATGCAGGTACACACAAGACCTAGAAGAATAATACATCCACCTAAGATGCTTATGACTGCTAAATGACTTTGTTCTTTGCTTCTTGAGTTTGTTTCCTGTCATGCACATATTAACTTTAAAAAAATGAAAATGATCTTTAAAACTCAAAAAAAAAAAAAAAAGATATGCAGCCTGAGCATTTGGTGGCGGAGGGGGGGGGGGGGAGCTTCCTAGAAGAGCTAACATATAAACTAGACTTGTCCTCTTCCTTGCAAGATGTCCCTGATTCAGACCCCTCTCACTACTGCCAGAGGATAGTTCTGAAAGCAGATGAGTGCAGTCACAATCGCCATACTGGTTATAGGGGTCTAGAAAAGCACGCACTTAGTGCTGCAGAAACATTTAAAAAACAAAAAAAAAAAAAAAAGATATGCAGCCTGAGCATTTGGTGGCGGAGGTGGGGGTGGGGAGCTTCCTAGAAGAGCTAACATATAAACTAGACTTGTCCTCTTCCTTGCAAGATGTCCCTGATTCAGACCCCTCTCACTACTGCCAGAGGATAGTTCTGAAAGCAGATGAGTGCAGTCACAATCGCCATACTGGTTATAGGGGTCTAGAAAAGCACGCACTTAGTGCTGCAGAAACAGCTTTCTCTAAGAAAACCACAGTCTTGAGAGCAAGAGCCAGCTTTTTATGGGCAGACCCCTCTGGGGCTCCAGTCTATGAACCGTTCCTCACCTGGGCAGCCCTAGGATTAAGTGCTTTCTACAAGTGGTACTCCTTTTCAGCCATCTTTTCTGACCCACTTGCTGTGTTGAATTTTGGACAAATGAATAAATTGGTGTTTCTTCTGTGAATGTGATACTTAGTTCCTGTATCTGCTCTTCCTGCCTGGGTTCTACTCTCACCTGCTTTTCCGTGTATGTCTTCACCCTGAAGGGATGGGCTCATCCCTTTTTGGCTGTGATGGATTTCTCAGTCTCACTTAATATTGTAAATTGTAATGGATTGCAAGGTAACTGCTCTCTGTGCTTTTTAACGAGGTATAAGATCTGCATATCTATTTTCACTTAAAATTTATGAGGAATTGAGAATGAAATTTGGAGCCTGGTGAAATGGGGAATTGTGTGGCTATAGTCATGATCTCTGTATATATGTCCATATGCCACATCACCCCACAGGCATATCATGCATAGACTGGAATGGTTTGTAGTGAATCAAAATCTTGAGGGTTGAGACCCAAGAATTTTTATTTTTTAGAACTCTCCAGAAAACTCATTTTACTTACTTATTTATTTATTTATTTTGGGTACCAGGGATTGAACTCGGGTCCTTGTGCTTGTAAGGGAGGCAGCAGAATCACTGAGCTAAATCCCTGGCCCTGAGAAAACTCATTTAAAATTTTTATTTTATTTTTGTTCATATGTATTAGTTACATAAAGTAGGGTTACAAAGTAGTTATACAAGTAGGATCCAATGTGATATTTCAGTCCATGCATGCAGTGTACATTGATTGAATCAGTATTTATTTATTTATATATTGGGGTAACCCTTCGTTAACTGCCAGTCAGCTTTATTACTCTCTTCAACACAGTCATGTGCCTACAATGTAAAACACCAGTTGTAGTGACCCTCTTCCCTCAGCTTACACCTATAACCACATGTGGGATCTTTTATGACCAGCAAATAGAGGAGAAAAGTGGCTGAGTTTGACTGATGAATAGGTTGGCTCAAAGTATGGCTGCAAGAGGAAAAGTACTGCTTCTGAATATGGCCCTGAAAAATGTTGGAAATCCTCCCAATGGAGAATTGGTCAGAACTCCAAGTGGCACGCATTATGTGAAAAGAGATGTGGTCTGAGGTAAGAACAAGCAAACTCATGCCAATTTTACAAGGAGGCATTTCCCTTGAGTCATCACTCTCAGGATCTAGACCCAATAAAACCATATCCTGATAGACTGTTTGTTGAAGTCCTATAGCTTTTGCAGGATTTAGTCTGTTTTCTCCCTTATCTGGCCCAACATTTCTTCAACTGGCTTATATTGTGACTTGACCTTAGCTATTAGTATGGCGTCCAGAAGAGATGGGAGTAGACTATTAAAAGTGTGTGTATGGCCTTATAATATTGAAGCCTCTGCATTGTCTTTGAGAATAGGTTGAGCCTGAGGGTCTAGAGTAGCTCAGTAATAAAGCACTTGCCTAGTGTGTGAATTTCTCAGTTTAATCTCCAGCCCTGAGAAAAAATGGGGAGGATGTAGTTTATTGAATTATAATTCACAAACCATAATATTCAGTGTGTTTAAATATATTCACAAGGTTGTGCAGCCATCACCACGATCTCAACTCCAGGATGTTTTCATCACACCACCACCACCAAAGAAACCCTGTACTTACCAGGAGTCGTTCCCCATTCCCTGAGTTATCCCAGTCCCTGGCAAGCAGTAATTATAATTTCTGTCTCTATAGATTTCATACAGATAGACTCAAACAGAATGTGGCCTTTTGTTTTTAGCTTCTTTTACTTAGTCTTTTAGGTTCATTAATGATGTGGCATGTACCAGTACTTCCTTTCATTTTATGGCTGAGTAGTGTGCCATTGTATGAATATGCCACACTTTATTTATCTGTTCATCAGTTAGCGGGCTTTGGGTTGTTTCTAGATTTTAGTAAAAGATGAAAGATTTATGTGATCTGAAGAGAAACCAGAGTATTGTTTCTAGTTTTTGCTCTTGTGAACAGGGCTGCTAGAGACATTTGCATACAAGTTATTGCATCCATACATTCTCAGTTCTTTTAGAATACACCGAGGAGTGAAATTCTGTGCCATGGTCATTCTATTTTTAACATTTTTTGGAACTATGTTAGTATTTTCTATAAGGGCTGTGTCATTTTGTATCACATGGTAATGTCTTGTTCTTGTTTCTTCAAATTCTCACCAACACTTTTTTTCCTGCTTTTCAATATTATTGTTACAGCCATGTTATTATGTGTGAAATGATATTTTAGTTTAGATTTATATTTCCCTAATGATTAGTGATAGTGGGGATTTTTTTCGTGTGGTTGTTGGTAGTTTATATATCTTTGGAGAAGTGTCTTGAAATCATTTGCTGATTTTTAACTGGGTTGTTTTTAATTGAGCTGTAAGATATGTATTCTTTATATACTTTGGATACTAGACCCTTATTGGAGACATATTTTGCAAGTATTTCTCTAATTGTTTGGGTTACCTTTTCACTTTCCTGATGGTGTCTTTTGACACAAAAACTTTCCATAGTGATGAAACCCAATTTTCTCCCCATCAGTTGAACTTTAGCTATCATATCTAAGGAACACTGCCTAATTCAAGGTCACAAGGATCTATACCCACGTTTTTCTCTGAGAGTTTATAGTTTTAGCTGCTCTATTAAGTTGTTGAATATATTTGGAGTTAACTTTTATATGGGGTGTGAGCTGGGAGTCTAATTTTATTCCTTTGCATTTTTTCATGAATATCCATTTGTTCCAGTATAAAGAAAAGAAAACCTTTCCCCTATTGAATGTCTTAGTACTCTTCTTAAAAATCAATTAATTATAGATAACTTGAGATTGTTTCTGAGGTCAGTTCTCTTGTAGTGATCTATGTCTGTCCTTACACCAGTTTCACCATTTTTAAAATTGAGAAGCATGTGATTTTTATCTTTATTCTTCCTGTACATAAGTCTTGGCTATTCTGGATCTCTTGAATTTCTTTAAGAATGTTTTTAGGCAACTTTTCCATTTATAGAAAAAAGGCATTTGGAATGTGGTAGAGATTGCAGTGTAGAACAACTTGGAGAGTGTTACCCTATTAACAATATTGTCTTTCAAACCATGAACATGAGTTGGCTTTCAATTTATTTAGGTCTTCTATAATTTCTTCTAGCAGTATCTTTTTTGTTGTTGTTGTTGTTTTGTTTTGTTTTTGGTACCAGGGATCGAACTTGGGTCTTTGCACGTGGAAGGCAGGCGCAGAATCACTGAGCTAAATCCCCGGCCCAAGCAGTATTGTTCTCAGTGTATAATAGTGCATTTTCTTGGTTAAATGTATTCCTTATTATATTCATTTTGGAAGCTATTTTAAATATAATTTTTTAAATGTACTTTTCAGATGTTTATTGCTTGTGTGTCTGCTCTTGCCTGAAGGTTGCTGTCCCTCCAAAATCGAAACTTGCTTTGAAATTTAACTTCAAGGTGAAGATCAAAAGGTAAAGGATGATGGGAGGTGATTAGGTCAGGACAGCACTGTCTTCCAGATGAGATTAGAGCTCTTATGAAGGGGCTTAAGGGATTAGGTTTACCTTCGTCCACCGCCCGAGTGTACTGCAGCAAGGTGCCATCAGTGGAGTAGATGGTGAGCCTTTACCAGACATTGAATCTGCCAGTGCCTTGATCTTAGAGGTAACCTCCAAAATTGTGAGAAATCGATTGCTGTTGTCATTCTAAGGTATTTTGTCATAGTGATCCAAATCCACTAAGGAATATCAACATGTAACAGAGTTTTATGCATATGGAGATTTTGATTGGAATTGTTTTGAATACACAGATCAGTTAAGGGAGAATTAACACCTTAAAAGTACACAGTTTTTCACCATTAGGTATGAAATAAGCTAAAGGTTTTATACAGATGATTTTTGTCTGATTATGAGTATTCCTTTCTCTCTGTTTTCTGAGAATATTTATGACAAACGAAAGTTGAATTTTGTCAAATGTTCTTTATTTACTGACACAGTCATTTGTATTTTTTCTTCTTTGGCTCCTCAGTGTCATAAGTCACATTAATTGAGTGTTAAATATTGAACTCAACTTGTATTCCTAGGATAAACTCCACTTGGTCATGACATTTTATCCATTTGACATCTGGATAGATTAAACTTGATAACATAATATTGCAGATTTTCATGTCTATGTATATAAGGTGTATTGATCTCTAGTTTTTCTGTCTTGTTTTATCAGGGTAATTCTGGCCTTATAGCATCAGTTGGGAAGTATTCCACTCTTTTCTACTTTCTAGAAGAGTTTGTGTGCAGAATTGCTGGTGTTTCTTTCTGAAATGTTTGGTAGAATTTGCTAACAAACCCATTTGTTCCAGAGTTTTCTTTGTTGATATACTTCAATAAATATAAGGTTACCTAGATTATTCATTTCTTCTTGAGTGAACTTTTTTGTTAGTTTATGTCTTTCAGGGAATTCATCCCATTTTCGTCCAAGTTGTAGAATTTGTGGTGAAAGCCTTTGTTGTATTATTGTTCTTTTTTGGTACTGGGAATTGAACTCAGGACCTCGCACTTGCCAGGCAGGCACTATGCTGCTGAGCTACAGTCTTGGCCTCCATGTTTTATTATTGATACAAGTAATTTGTGTCTTTTTTTTCAATATCAGTATAACAAATTTAAGTTTTCTTGAAGTTGTCAAAGAAGTAAGTTTTGGTTTCATAGACTTTTCAGTATTGTTCCTCTGTTTTGAATTTCATTGATTTCTGCCTTTACTATATAATTTCTTTCTTTCTCCTTGCTTTGTTTTTAGTTTGTTCTTTTTTTCTCCTGTACTCTGAGGTATTGTCTGGAAACTTATCTTCTATTTTAATAAAAGCATTTAATGACGTAACTTCCTTGTAGGACTGTGTTGGCAATATTATGCAAATTAAAAACAACTTTGTGTTGGGATAATTTTAGATTTATGTCATAGTTCTAAATATAGTAAACAGAGTTCCCTTCTTATTTCATCCAGTTTCCCCTAATGTTAGCAACTTACATAACTATGTACATATTTCAAAACTAAAATTAACATTGTAAAAGGAAAGATTTTGAAAAGTTTTACTACCAAAAAATAATAAATGTTTGAGGAGATAAACATGTTTAACGTGATTTAAACATTGCAGTGTATACATGTATTGGAAATGCAATGTTAATTGCATTTAGATGTATAATTAATATGTAAAATTTTGTTTTATGTATCAAAAACTAAATTTAAAAATATTAACATTGATATATACTTTTACCTTTAAATTCAAATCTTATTCTTATTTCACCAACTTTTCCCTTAATGTCCTTTTTTTGGTTCCAGTGTATTTAGTTATCATGTCTCCTTTTTTTATTCTTTCCTTGTTTTCAACAACTTTAATACTAGTCCAATTATTTAAAGAAGGAACGAAAATTGCATATTTTTCATTTATTTGTATAAGATAACACAACAGGAAAAGTGACAATTTTATCAAATTTATTCAATATAAGAATTGACTGATTGAAATGACACCTGTCTGAGAGACCTTGATAGTGAGTGTGTAAACAAATGCACTGCCCAGGTGATGCTTGGGGTAAACTGTTAAGTGGTTAACAATTAACAGGAGTACTGGTCAGATATTTTATACCAGGAGCATCACCTTAGCTTTGTTTGATGTTTTGTTATTATTAAAGTTGTGGATTTGGGGGAAATCTACCGTTTAGGGGCACAAGACAAAAATGTGACATTACTGGTGAAGTAAACCTTGAATACTGTCAAGACCCTGCAGATTTTGATGTGTTTTGTTTTCATTTAAACTGCGTTGAAAGTAGTATCTAATTTCCTTTATGACTTCCATGTTGACTCATGAGTTATTTCAAAGTTTGTTGCTTAATTACCAAATATTTGTGGGATTTTCCAGATTACTTTGTTATTTGCTTTTATTCTGTTGTAGTCGGAATGCATACTTTAAATGGTTTCAGTTCATTTAAATTCCAATTCATTTCAGTTCATTCTTGAGATTTGTTTTATGACCATGAATATGATGTACCTTTGGTGAATGTTTCACATAAACTTGAATATGTGTTCTGCTATTGTTGAGTATTCTACAACTAATAGCGATACATTTTGAAATAACCAAAGACCTACAAAATATTTGAAAATGTAGACTGGCTCCTGCTGAATCTGACAGCAGTCTGCTTTGTTTAGTTCAAAATTAACAGACACCAGAGGCATTAACTGCAGAATGGGACATCTGATCTCATCCCGAGATAACAGGGCACATTAAGACCCCTGAGCTCCAAAGTTTTGTAAACCACATGATTATAAAGGTCAGGATGAAAAGAACCATTGTCAATTTTGCTTTCCTGACTGGGAACACCCCCTTCCCCTGGGCTAGAATAGATAGCTAGGTGAATTCTAAAAGAATTGCTGCATCTGGGTTAAAAGTTAACTTGTCCTGTGACTGTGATTTGTATATCAGTAAATGTAAACTGAGGAAATGTAGTGTAGCCACCTGAATGAGATTATGGCTATGAAACCCTATAAAAGAATGACCTGTAATCTGGTATGTCTTCAATCTCTGGCACTGTTCTTAGTGTGATTGGCCTTTTGCTAGCAAAATAAACCTTTTGTAATTTTACTTCCCTTCTGCATCTCTGTGTGGGTCACTTACCAGGTCTTTCCGCAAAGCAACGGACAAGTAGGTCAAGTTTTATGGGTAGCATTGTTTAGATCTTCTAAATCTTATTTTTTCCTCTGTTCTGTTGATAACTGAGGAGTATTGAACTCTAATTATAGTTGTAGTTTTGCCTATTTCTGAGTTCTCTTAATTTTTTCTTTAAATGTATATATATATATATATATATATATGCATATATAGTTTTCTGTCTCTGTGTATATGTAGATATATGCATGTGTGTACATATACATATATATTTTTTTAGATGAGTCTCACTGTATTGTCCAGGCTGGTCTCAGCAATCTTCCTGCCTTAGTCTCCTGAATGCTGGGACTGCAGATGCTAACCACGACTGGATGGTTTATATATTTTGAAAATCCTGTTGAATGTTTATACAATTGGGATTGTTATGTGTTCTTGGTTAATTTATCACCTTATCACCATATAATTTCAGCCTTTCATATGATCATATTTGCTATTCTGAAGCTTAATTTGTCTGATACTAAAATAGCTACTCTAGTTTTCTTTTGATTTGTATTTTAATAGCATAAAATCATGCTTTTGCTGTACTAAATTAATAGACTTTATTTTATTTTTGATGCTGGGCTTCATATGTGCTAAGAATGTGTTCTACCAAGGTCCTTAGACTTGATTTTTAGAGAAGTTTTAGGTTTACCCAAAAAACAAGGATAGAGTTCAGTGTCTCTATTAACCTCTTCTCTCTCGTATAACATCTTGAACAAATGTGGCATACTTGTTATAATTATGAACAAATGTAGATGCAATATATATA
>NW_022900921.1:3166529-3189496 GCF_012274545.1 Fukomys damarensis | reverse complement strand
CACCATTCTGTTTAATGTTACTGATCTGCCTTTAGGTCAGTTACATACTCATATGATTACTGTAGCTTTGAATTGAGGGCATGCAATGACTTCTGCTTTGTTTGTCTTTCTGAAGATTGGTTTGGTATTTGTGATTGCTTAAGGGTCCATCGTTTAAATATTATGTATTTTGTTTAAAAAATATCAAGAGTATCCTAATAAAGATTGCATTAAATCTGCAGATTGCTTAGCAAAGTATGAATATTTTAATAATACTGAGACCTCTAATCTATAAACATAGCATATCTTTCCATTTCTTTCTGTATTATTTATATATATATTGGTACTGGGGATTGAACTTGGGTCCTTGCGCTTGCAAGGCAGGCCACCAAACCACTGAGCTAAATTCCCGGCCCTATAGGGTTTATTCTGGGTATGATAGCTTTATGAGTTTTGACAAATATATAATGTAATGTATCTAGCCTTACAGTGTTACACAGTATCATGCAGAGTAGTTTCGCTTCCCCTGAAATTCTCTGCTCCACCTGTTTGTCACACCCCACCCCAGAACTCCTGGTAACCACTGATCTTTTTACTGCCTTTGTAGTTTTTCCTTTCCCAGAATGTCATGGAGTTAGTCGTACATTATCTAACATTCTCATATTAGTTTGTTTCACTTAGCCGTATGTTTTTAAGGTGCCTTCATTTTTTTTGCATGTGTGTGGCTCAACAGCTCATTTCTTTATATTGCTGAATCAAGTGTCATTTACAGATGTACCACAGTTTTTTATCTAATAATATATTGGAGAATATCTTAGTTACACATACATTTTAGAAATTAGGGATAATGCTCATATAAACATTAGTGTCCAGGGTTTTTTGTGGGCACAATATTTGAACTTTTTTGGTTAAATAACAAGGAGCACAAAGCCTGGATCATATAGTAAGAATATGTTTCACTGCATGAGAAATTGCCAAACACCCTTCCAAAATGGCTGTATTATTTTTCATTCCTACCAGCAATGAATGAGAGTTTCTGTAACTTCATATTCTCTCCAGCATTTAGGGTTCTATATATTTTTTGGTTTTTCCCTCTCTGATAGGTGCATCTCATCAGTGTCTTAATTTGCAATTCCCTAATGACATATGGTAAGCATCTTTTCATAATATCTTTGTTTCTTCTTTGGCATCTGTTCAGATATTTTGTTCATTTTTAATTGAGTTGTTTTCTTTCTATTGAGTTTTAAAAGTTTAGAAAACAGTTCTTTATCACATTGTATAAATGTTCTCTCCCAGTCTATGGTTGTCTTTTCATTCTTTTGATCTCATTTTATTTTTAACCTATGTTTTCACTTTTAGAATGGTTTTCTTTTAGACAGCATGTGTTTTGATTTTTCATATAATGTTATCTTGATCTTAATTTGTACTGAGATGATTTATATTTAATATAATTATTGTTATAGTGGAACTAAAAATTATTAATTTTTCTAGGTTTTTTCCTGTTTGTTCCATCTGTCCTTTCTTCCCTTTCTCCTCTGCTTCTGCTTACTTTTGTACTTTCTAGTTTTTAGGGTTCCATTTTATCTCCATTACTGCTTAGTTATGAGACAATAAAGCAGTTCCTCTCACCCCACAGCATACTACTGCATAATTTACTCACTGTTTATTTGCCATATTTCTTCTAACCCAGAACATCACGTATGTTTCTTTGCAAACTGTTACAAGGAAGACACAAAAGGCAATAAAGTGGTTTCAAAAGATAGAACCAACACCAGAATCAGATGTACCTATGGGAAGGGTGTTGGAGTTTTCAGGTCACAAATCTAAAACAACTGATTAATATGTTAAGGGGTGCAATGGAAAAAGTAGACAACATGCAGGAACAGAGGGTAATGTGAGCAGGATGAAAGTCTAAGGAAAGTCAAAAGGAAATTGTATAAATAAAAATACAACAGTAGAAATGAAGTACACCTTTGATATCATTTCCCTGAACATAGACAAGGCAAGAAATAATAAGCTTGAAAATATGTCAACAGAAACTTCCCAAAATGAAAAGAAAAGAGAAAAAAGATTTAAAAATATATGATCTGAAAGAACTGTCAAACATCTACAAAAAGTATAACCTCTAAATAATGGAACTATAGAAGGAACAGAAATTATGTTTGAAGTATTAATGACATAATTTTCTCCAGTTAATGTCAGACACCAAAAACCAGGTCCAAGGATCTCAGAAAATAACAAACAGGATAAAAACAAACCTATAGTTATACCATATTCAAACAGCAGAAAATCAAAGAAAAATATGTTGAAGTAAGCCAGAAGTAAAAACACACCTCACAGAAGAGTAAAGATAAATATTGTGTCTCACATATCCTCAGAAACAATGCAAAACAGAGAAGAATAAACTATTTAAGCTGTTACAAGAAGAAGATATTGCCTAAAGATGTGTTCCTTGTGAAATTATTCTTCAAAAGCTAAGGATAAATGAAGATTTCCTCAGAGAAACAAAAACTTGGGTATGCTGATGCCACTATGTCTGTCTTGCAAGAAATGTCAAATGACATTATTCAGGGAAAAAGAAAAATAAGAGAGATCAAGTAATCTGAATCTATATGAAGAAAAGCAAGGCCCTGGAAAAGGAGTCATGGAAGGTAAACAATTGCTAATTCTTGTTTGTTTTTTGGTACCGGGCATGGAACTCAGGTCCTTGCACTTGCAAGGCAAGCATGGTGTCACTGAGCCAAATCCCCGGCCCTTCTAGTTCTTAATTGTTGTAACAGATAATGTATTCAAAGTAATAATAGCAAGTGTATTCTGGTGTGTGTGTGTGTGTGCGTGTGTGTGTTATATACACACTTAGGAATAAGTGAAAAGCAATTATACAGGGACAGAAAGAAGGAATTAGGAATATTTTGCTTCAGTAAGGTACTTGGATTAAACATGAAATGGTATAGAGTTATTTGAAAGTAGACTTGGATTAGTTATAAATGTATATGTGAAACTCTTAGGCAACCAATTAAGAAAGTAAAAAAAAGGAAGTGTAATTACTATGCTAAGAAAGGAGAAATATGGAAAGCTAAAATGCTCTAGTGAAACCACAAAGAGCATAAAAGTGTGAAAGACAGAAATAGCAACAAGGGCAACAAATAGAAATCAGTAACAAATGTAGTACCTATTTTTTTTTCCTCTCATTGGGTTATTGGTACATTTTAGGTATACAGTACAGTTACATTCAGCGTTGGGATCTTGGACTGTCACATGACAGGTCTTGGTTCTCATTTTTTCCCCTTGTCCCAGCCCTTCCTTCACCCCCTCCTCCCCTCCCCATGTAATACCTACTAATGAAACTATATCAATAATTACTTTATAGTCACCTTGAAAGGTGGTTTGGTGGTTGCTCAGAAACTAAATATACTCTTACCATGAAATCCAGCAGTCCCACTCTGATATTTACCCAAATGAGTTAAAAACGTGTGCACACAGAAACCTGTACACCAATGTTTATAGCATTTGTCTCCATTTCTAAAATCTGTTTGCAAAGATAGCCTCTAGTAAGTGAATGGATAAATAGGCTGTGGTTTATCTAATAAAATAAAACATTATTCAGCAATATAAAGAAGTGAGCTGTCAAGCCATGAAAAGATATACAGAAATTTAAATGCATACTACTAAGTGAAAGATGGCCACCTGAAGAGGCTACGTATGGCTAACCACATGACATTCTGAAAGAGACGAAAACTGTAGAGCCAGGAAAAGATCAGAGAGGAGAGAGTGGGCACAGCACAGAGAATTCTAGGGCCGGGAAGCTATTGTGTATGAGGCTACGTAGATCCATTCCCTGATGTGTTTTTCAAGGCCCATAGAACGATTGATACCAAGAGTGAATCCTTGAGTAAACGATGAAGGTATAGTTACGAGTCAGTGTAGATTAAGTGATGCAGCACATACACCATTGTGGTGTGGAATTTAGTAGCAGGGGAGGTTATGCATGTATGTGAGAGATGGGATATATGGGAATTCTTTGCTCTCTGCTCAGTTTTGCTGTGAAAAAAATAGCTGTTCTAAAAATATAAAGTCTTTTAAAAAAAGATTTTCTTTCTTTAGTATTAAAGATGGTTTCATAAGGCTTAGAATCCTGAGTTCAATCCCTAGCGCCCCCTGCCCCACTCCAAAGGAAAAGAAAGATCAAAAAGTATATAATAGGCCAGGGATTTAGCTCAATGCTGCTGTCGTCTCCCTCACAAGTACAAGGTCCTGAGTTCGATCTCTGGTACAAAAAAAAAGTATATAATAAAATTAAAAATGAAAACATTCGAGGTTGATAGGTTTTTCTACTTGTTTAAAGATCTCTCTCTCTCTCTCTCTCTCTCTCTCTCTCTCTCTGTCTTCAGGGCCCACACTTTTTCTTTGAGTGCATACTTTTAAATTTCTGCCCAATTTTTATGGTTCTGCCAAAAAGTACACCTCCAAACCAAGACATCTAATCCAGCACTTTCGGCTATTGGCCATCGCTTATGAAAGGAGACAAGATTGAAAACGCCCATGGACTCCAGGTAAGCTTAATATAAGAGCTCCTCCTTCTCCTAAATCTCTGTTGCTCAAATGTGGCCAAAAGGAATTTGACATGAAGTCTCAATCGTCATTCACTTCTTCTCCATCTCAAGACCAGGTAGGACCAGCAGAGCAGCATCTCAGCTATAAAGAACAGTAAAAAATGTAACCAAGGGGTGATCTGTCAGTGAAACTTTGGGTAGAGGCTCCCAAAGACAAGTGGGAAATAAAAGGAAAGCCTGAGAATTATTAAAATCAAGATGGAATCACCTGAGTCAGTCAGGAGATTGTAAGATAATGGCTGAGGGTTCTTACTCATGTGTCTGTCAAAAACTGCCGTAAAGGACTCTGCCAAAATCGTAAGTTTACTGAGTCATTTTGAGCCTGATGCAGCAGACTTATTATTGGAGAAACAAGATCTTTAGAGGTTCACAATTGGGATCAGTTCCATAAGCACCACTGCACAGCTGCTGTATAAATTTAAACATGAGTTTCCCTTCTTGAAATGACAGCACATACCATGTCTTTCTCTTGATAATGAGAACAGGACTGGGGTACACTGTGTCTGACAGTCTGGTTGTGTGGAAGCAACACAAGGAGGGACCTGTGCCCTCTGAAACAAATGCGTGTATATTACTGACCATTCTCATAACGTGGCTTTAGCTCTGCATCAGTTGCAAACCCTTATTAAAGCTGTAAATAAATTAATGTCATCCTGCTTTTAAAAAATAAAGTTCTTACTTCATTGTCTTCTAGGTTACCTGCAGATGTCCCTCTGTAGCCGTGGAGGGGTTTTGGCAAGCACTTCACAGACACCAAAATGGGAGGGTGCACAGAACCTGTGTGCGTCCTCCTGTGTGTATTCTGAGTCATTTCTAGAACTCTCATAATACCTTATACAGTGTAAATACCGTGTAAATACTTGTTTTATTGTACAGCACACAGTGACAAGGAAAAATGTCTGTACACGCTCTGTGCAGATACAACAGTCAGCCCTAACCGGACAGTTGCAGACTGCCTGAGATAGGAGGCAGACAGGGCTCTGACAAGAAGCGCCATGGAGATAGAATCTGTGCTGGAGGCTGTGGGGCGGAGCCTCCTTTGCAGGATTCAGCATAATGCTTGGCGCGGGGATCTGGATGGCTTGCTTTTCAAAACTTTGTGCAGCTTTTCGTTCCTTGACTGTTTTCCATCTCCATTTGAATTAGACAGATGGAGCCTGTAGATACAGAGTTGATGGTATTTTCTGCACGTCTGCTGTAATTCATAGTTGTTTCTTTGTGTATATTTCTCTTGTTACCTTCAAGATTTTCTCTTTTCTTCATTTCTCAGTGCTTTGAGTCTGACGTGTATCAGTGTGATTTTGAGAGCTAGAAAAGGTGTTTCTGTTGTTTGTTATTTTTAAGCTTCTTGAATCCATAGTTTATATTTTTCATCATTTTCTGAAAACTCTGGACTAATCACTTTTTCAGTATTTCTGAAATATGTTTCCTCCTTCTGGAATTCTAATTATATATATATATTTCAGAACATTCGATATTGTCTCACAATTCCTGGGTGCTGTGTTTATATTTTTCACCCCACTCTTTTATGTTTGTGTTTCAATCTGAGTATTTTTTGTTGCTCTATCTCTGATTTCTCTGATTCTTTCCTTGGCTGTTGTTTTACTCTGTGCCATTATAATGAAATGGTTGTGACTGGGTAATTTATAAATAATAGAAATTTATTTCTCACAGTTCTGGAGACTGGAAGTCCCGAGATCAAGGTGCCAGGGGCTCATTCTCTGCTTCCTAGATGGTACCTTGAACATTGGGTCCTCACATGGTGAAAAGGGTGGAAGGGCAAAAAGAACCTAGCTAGTTCCCTCTATCGCCTTGTAAAGTCACTGATCCTATCCTGATAGCTCCACCTTCATGACTTGCTCTTGAAGGCCCCAGATCTTGATATTATCACATTGGGTGTTAGGTTACCACATATAAATTTTGGAGAAAGATTCAGACTGTATAGCTGTGTTTATTCTATAGTGGGCGTGTCAGAGGTACTCTTCAGCTCTCTCTAAGCATTTCCATTTGACTCTTTTTCATATTTCTTCTGAACTTTCCCACTGTGTATATATAATTCACTCAAGAATTGACCTCATCTAGCACAAATACACTAAATTCCTTGTTGAATAGTCCCAATATCTGGGTCATCCCTGAGTTAATCCACCCCCCCACCCACCCCCACACCTTATAGGAGAAACAGGAAGTTACCTGGCCCCAGGTCATTGCAGGTGTTCTACCTCTGGGTGGGGTGTGGTAATATACTCTCTCTTGCCTAGGAGCCACCAAGATACAAGGGAAATTTTGTGTGTTGTGGAGAGTAGTGTCAGGATGGCTGAGAGATCCCCTGGGACAGATGGCAAGTCCTTTTGAATGCCCAGTGAAGAATTTCACAAGGGGTACACAGGTGTGAATCTCCCTTGTGTATGGAACTTCCAGGAATTCCACACTCTGAATTTAGCCTATGCTTTGCCTTTAGCAGTACATTTAAACATTTTATGCACATTGTTCTCCCTGCTTCTGTGGTGCCCAGTGTCTCTTCCTTTGTGTTCTTCTACAAGTGAACCATGGTCGGGCTCATTGGTAGTACTGTCTTTCCTTACACTTTAGAATTTTCAATTTTAGGACCCCAGCTCTCTAATGAGCTCAGGAAAAGATGATTTTGTAATTTATCCGGCTATTGTCATTGTAATTAGGGTGTGAGCAATATTTTTCCCGGCTTTCTACATCCTGGAATTCTTCTTCGTATTTTAGGAAAAAATTTCCATAATCCAACCCATATGATTTTATATGCAAAATCCTATCCATGTTAGCTTTTATTGATTTCAATTTTTAATTTCCCCTGACTCGAAGTTATGTGGAAAGTGATTGTTTTAAAAAAAGTTCAAGGTGCTTAAGATTTTCATTAAACCTTTTTTCTTTATTTCTGTTATAACATTATATGGGGCAATATATGGGCAATGAAATTCCTGCTCTGGGATTTGGGGGTGGGTATTAAGGATTGAACTCAGGGCCCTTGCACTGAGGTACATCCCCCAACCCTTTTTCTTTCTTCTTTTGTTTTTTAGAGGCAGTGTTTTGACAAGTTGCCCAGCCTGGGCTTGAACTTGTGATCTTTCTGCCTCAGCTTCCCAAAGTACTGAGATCCCAGGCATTCACTACTATGTCTGTTTGTATGACTTTCTGAGCTGAATGCATATTCATTATTTATATGACAATCATTTTAATACCTCTAATAATCAGGTTTATTAATTATTAATAAAAATCAAATTATCTACAACCTCAATTTATTTTTCTGCCTGGTCTATTAACAATTCCAAAGTAATATCTTAAAGGTGTCCATTATGTCTATAGTTTTTGCCAATTTTGTACTCAGTTGTTTTTTTATTATCTTAGTTATGCTGAAAGCTATTCAGCCAAGAAATATTTATGAATGTCTTTATTTTGGAGTATCATGACAAAATAGTCTAATTCCAGTCATTTTTCTGCTACTGATTCTGATTGCTTCTTATCTTTGCCTATCTATTTTTAATCTATCATATCTCCATATTTACTGCTAAAACCCAAATTACCATCATCCTTGCCTAGACTCTAATGAAATAGTGCCCAATTTGTTTTCTGCTGCTACTATCTGCTATGACAATCCATTCTCACTCAGCAGCCAAAGCTCTCTCATGCCTCCTCATACTTAGATTTCTTATCATGCCTGATGTTACGTAATCCACACCCACCTGACCTCCCTAACCTCATCTCCAGCTCTCCCCTTGCTCACAGTGTTGTAGCCATACTGACTTGGTATCTTTTCCTTCCCCATGCAATGCTTTTGCCTCTGAGCCTTTCCACTTGTTAGTCCTTCTCCCTGGAAGGCACCATCTCCTGATGAATGCCTTCTTTTCACACACAACCAGTTGCCCTTGTTACCTCCTCAAATAAGCCTCCTCTGGCTGCCCAGCCTACAGTAGAACAGTCTGTCAGCAAGTCACCCTGTTATATTTTTCCTTTAGAATGTTTACCCATATCTAAAAAACTCTTATATATGAAGCCTTGTGTGAGTGGCTGACTGCTGTGTGCTTGGCATCTGGGACCCTGCACACCTCAGGAAATTCTCTTCAGCCTCCAGGTCATCGTCCAATCAGTTCTCCCTTCTAAATGTCTTTTACCTCAGCTGAACTTACTTCCTTGATCTCAGTTTTCTTCTTGTGGTTTTCCTTCAGTTTGTTGGAGAATTTCTCTCAAGCTTGCCTACTAATTCTTTTTACTGTATTATATAGCCTGCTATTCACTGCTTTCATTGGGATTTTAAAACTGCAGTTCTGCAGTCAATCTTTTTCTCTGCAGACATTTTTTCTTGACGATTCTGTCCCTCTTGGCACAACATCTGTTTGAATTATATTGGAAAACTATTCCTCCTTCTTTTGAATTGCTAAATGTTTTATTTGATTTTCATTACAGGAGGTCTGGGTTTGCCCTGCCCTGGGCATTGTGGTGGGCTTTGCTGTGAATCCTGCCTGGCCTTGAATGCTTACAGATTCTAGGTCTGCGTGAATGTTGTGGGGACTGGGGGCTGTGGTGAGAAGAGAAGGGTCTGAAACAGGGAATAAAGAGATTGAACTGATGACTGGTCCAGCTGTGTCTGCAGGTGGAATAAGTGTACTAATAAAGTAGAACCTCCTCTCAGTTATCTGTATCACCTCGGGCAGGAACACTTACCACTTTTTCTGATGATGAGTTCATTCGCAGAAGACTTATTTGAACCACAGTATATTAGTTACTTTTCTCTCATCATTGAGACAAAATACCTGACACCCAAAGTTAAAGGGGTAGAGGTTAATTTGGCTCACAGTTCATAGAGGTTTCAGTCTACAGTCAGCTGGCTCCAAAACAGGGATGGCAAACAGGCATCACAGAGGAAAAGCAACATGGTGGGCACAGGCAGCAAACGTACAAGAGGGTTTCAGTTCATGGTGGCAGAAGACAGCAAAAGCAACACAGAGCTTCACTGCCTCTTTCTGCCCCTTTAGTCCCATCCAGACTACCGGGATCAGGGAGGTGCTAAACCATGAACTCATGTGTACTGGTTTAGTAAACCACATGCCCTTAATCCCAGCATCACACATTCCAGATTCAGCCACCTCTGACTGAATGAGGCTTTGGGGACACCCACACCCAAACCATAACACAAAGTGCTCTAAGTGACTGCTGTATGCCTGGCTCTGTTTCAGGTGTTTTGGGAAATTCAGAGATAGTAAAAGCACATCCATTGCTGCAAGGAACTATATCTAGTAGGCGATAGTAACCATTTGAAGAGTTAAATAGTATAGGAAAAAATTCTAGGTAAGGGAAGCTGGGTATGGTGGTGCATGCCTGTAATCCCAGCACTGGGGAGGCTGAGGCAGGAGGATAGCTGTGAGTTCAAGACCAGCCTGGGCTACATAGTGAGTTCCAGGTCAGTCTCAACTACATAATGAGACCCTGTATCAAAAGACAAAAAAACAAACAAACAAAAAAAAAGAGCTCCTTCTGAATTAGATAATTGGGAAGATTTCCAGAAAGGGATTATATTAGCTAGGTCTTATAGAAGTGGTTGGAAAAAGGAAGGATGTGGTTAGGGTGGACTAGGTCATGAGGTAACTGATAAAGATGACGCAAAGGTCCTAATTCGCATAATTGTATGAGGAGGGTCAAAGGATCTGTTTTTTGGTTTTTTTTCATAGTGGGGATTGAACTCCGGTCCTTGCACTTGCAAGGCAGGCCACTGAACCACTGAGCTAAATCCCTGTCCCCTAGGATCTGCCTTTCTGAGACTGACAGAGCATGCAGGTTATACTCACGGAGTAGGCAAGCCCCAGTCCAATGAGTATGGACCTTGATTACTCAGTTTAGGATTTTGACCTTTTCCTTGTGCCTGCAGGAAGGTTTTGGGGGACTTTTAGCCAAGAGAGCCATGGTTGGAACTACTTCAAGAGCGCCACTGGTACTTTTTTATTGGTATGAGGTGGATATGATACAAGGTCTTTCTTCCTTTCTTTTTTTCTTAACCTTATCTGGTTTTTGTCTATTTCTTTAATTTACACAACCTGGATCAACCTCCTGGGGTATTCCCTGGGTGGCTTTTGGTTCCTACCATCTCCACAGTAATAAGGTCAGCATCAGACAATTTATGTGGTAGTAGCTATTACAGTCTGAGCTCTGGTTAGATTACCAGATAAAGGAGAGATAGTAGACAGTTTTCTGAAGGGGAATTCTGCATCATAGACTGTAATTGGGGTCCTATAAAATAGACATAGATGATAAAATTCTTTGTATACAGTTTATGAGAATCGGCCCTAAAAGAAATAATAAGTGGAAGGAAGATTATATTGTCGCCACACGATTTGGTGATGAATGAAAGAGGAGAAGTATTAGGTTTACTAAGCTTCTGAGTTGTGTTTTTTTTTTGTTTGTTTGTTTGTTTTGTAACGGGGATCAAACTCAGGACCTTCTGCTTGTGATGCAGGCACAGTGCCACTGAACTAACTCCCGGCCCGCTTTTGAGGTTTTTTTTGCACCATCTGGAAGACCACCCTGCTTATATAACCTGAGAGATATTCATATAGTCTACTGGTTACAAAGTTGAGGCTTCCCTCAACCCATTACAACCTTCCCAAGAGACTTCTCCAGATTTTCAACCTCCCCTGGAAGACAGGGAGGCCAGATGCCAACACTGTACTTTGTCCCAAACTAGTACATCCTACATCCACATGGGAATTTTTATTATCTGTGAATTTCCCAAAACACAACAGAGCCAGGTATACAGCAGTCACTTAGTGTGCTTTGGTTCAACAGATGTACTCTGAGAAATAACTCTTCATCAAGAAAAGAGCCAAGTGTTCCTACTAGGGCTGATACAAATAACTGAGTTTCCTTTGGCTACTTGCCAAAGCGGGACTTTTCATTATTGGAGTAAAGATGAAGGTTTCACCCAGATAGGACCAGGATTATTTTGTTTTGCCATTATGAGTTTACGTTAACTTTTCTATCACTCCATTTTCCCAGTGTAATCCCTTGTCTTGAGCTTTTCTAAAATCACCACTTGTACAGGTACTTTGTTGGGCAGCAGATGGTTGAGAGATTTGCAGTGCCCAAGGTTGTTAATGTTGTCATGGTGATTGGCCTTAGAATCATCTGTCATAAGAGCTTTGTTTCTCATTGTTTTGTTTTCTGCAAGTAACTTCCACTATGCATATTTCGAAAACTACGCTGCCCATTACAGGAGTCACTAGCTATAAATAGCTATTTAATAAAATATAACTAATTAAAATTAAATAAAATGAGGAATTAAAAACCATATTTTAAGTATCCAATAGCTACATGTGGCTAATGACTTCTATATTGGATGATCCAGATACACCACATTTTCATTATCATCGAAAGCTCTGATTGATAGTGCTGATCTAGAACAATATTACCAAATTCTAGCACGGTTTTCCAAGTGGGTGTGGGTACTTCAGGGCATGTGCCACTGACGTTCACTGTTGCTATTATGTAAAACAGGTTTACTTCTTTATTATTCCAGTTGTCCATCTGATAACTGTTAGGTAAGACTAACACACACACACACACACATACACACACACAGAATTATCTTTAATTCTTAACAACTAGACATTTTAAACCTATAAGGAGAAAAGAAAGCATTATTCTAATTGCTTCTTAATTTATTCTACCCATAACAAAATTACTACCTCAAGTTATTATGTGTAAAAGTCCGTCTCTTTCCAATCGTGTCCCTCTGGGCCTGTCATAAGCAAGAAAATTACCCATTTATGCAATTCTCTCAATTAATACAGGTCGCTAAAAGGATGCAATGAAAGCTTTTTGATTCTGTTCCTTTAAGAGCCTAAGTTGTCATTTTTTCCCCAGTCTCTGAGGAGGCTCTGGAGGTAGAAGCATGAGGTCTCAGCTTTGGAAAGGCCTTCTTATTTGTCATGTCACACCTTAACCTCAGAGGAAGTCTTTATTTTTCCTGGGATGGAGCACTTTAGTTCCTACAGATGTTCTCTGAAATAACTGCAAAGTGGGTGGAGGGAGGTAAGGATGATGCTTTGGTCTGAACTTTCTTGGTAAACTTTAGAGGCGGATCAGATCTTCTGAAACCAGCGGGTGTTTTTCTTAACCACACCACCCCCAGGATTCCATTTCCTGCACTTGTGACAGCAGCACCTCCAGCCATCTCATTCAGTCCTCTGGACCATGCCATGGAAGTACTCTCCCCTCTGCCTTGAGCTTCTTTTGTATTCTTTCAGTGGAAAGAGTGATTTTCTTTGACCTGACTGGTGGGCACTTCTTTCCTCTCTTGGCAAAATGAAGTGGGAATTAGGGCTATTAACCCTGTGGGCAAAAGACATTTCTCTCCACATTGGAGGAAGAGGCTGGTAAGATTCTGTCTGCCACTGCTGCCCGTAGGTGTGAACAGAACCTCTTTCCCTGATGGAGATCTTCCCTGCTCCTATTCTGTTTGCCTTCTGTTCACAGACTATTCTTCTGTCCCCTAGCCCTGCCTTTGTTGTAGCCACTGCCCCTTGATTAGCTGAAGTCAAAGTCTGGCAAACAGCTTTTGGGGTCTGGGGTTCTGCTAGGAGGAGAGGTGAAGACATGAGGAGACGTGTGACACTGAATGCTGGTCCTTCCATAGCCTTCCCTTCTTTAAGGTGCCTTTGAACATCTTCCAACAGAAGAGCCCTTGTCCTCTAACCTGCCCTGGCTACCCAGTAGCTCATGTCTGCCCCACCCTATATTTGTGGGCACATAGCTTGCTGTGGGAAAGAACTGACCCGTGCCCCCACCCTTAAGAGCACCCATGAGGGTGACAGCCAGATCTATGTAAAGACATGGCAGGAGGATGGAGGCATCTGGATTAGCAGGTCCAGCCCTCTGACCTTTCTTGGCTCATTCCTAATAGTTTTTATAAAAATTGTTTTTTTAAAAAAATCATAAATACATTCTCTTATGGAAAAATATTTAGCCTTAAGATTGCAAAATTGTAAGGCTGCTGGCCTTGAGTCCAGTCTCTTTTCTTGTGTCTTACAGTTCTCAGCTAAGCATATACTTTTCCACATCTTTTTCTTTTGGGAGGAGCAGTTATTTTGTTTTGTTATGATACATGGTCTCACTGTGTAGTTCAGGCTGGTCTTGAATTTGCAGCTATCTTCCTGCCTCAGCCTCCCAAGCATGGGATTGTAGGTGTGCGCCATCGCACCTAGCTTCAGTTCTTTTTTTATACATTTACTTGATGACCCTTTATAGAAAGGAGGTAAGATGATCTTCAGTCTTTCTTTCACTTTCTAATACAGTATACATATCACTGTGCAGGTATCAGCCAGCCATATCTCTTTATATTGGTGCAATTTTTAAAATGAACGCACTTCATCTTATGTATTCGTTCCCTGGTCGATGAGCATTTCTGTCTTTCGCAGTTCTTACCATTACAAACAAGTTGTGATGTGTATTTGTGCCCACACCTCATTAAGTACGTAGGTAGCCATCCTTCTTGGGTTCACACAACATCCGAAGTTTTGTGTTCCTAGGGTTCTTAGTGTTGACTTCTACCAGAGGCTGTCGACCTGGTTTCCAGAGAAGAGTTGGACCGACAAACAGCTGCTAGCATGGTGTGCCCACTGACTTCTTGTTCAGACCATTGTCCTGATATTATCAAACATTTCACACAGATTTCTTCTGTTGTATGTCTGTAGTTTTTGTGGTGATGCCAAACATCTTTTAATACATTTATTGAGCATTTTTTTCTTTTTAAATTACCCATGCATATCATTTTATTAATAAAGATGTTAAGCTTTTACTTGTTTTTTTTGGGGGGGGTTTGTTCTGGGGATCGAACTCGGGTCCTTGTGCTTGCGAGGCAGGCCACCGAACCGCTGAGCTAAATCCCTGGCTCCAAGCTTTTACTTGTTTTTTTTGGGGGGGGTTTGTTCTGGGGATCGAACTCGGGTCCTTGTGCTTGCGAGGCAGGCCACCGAACCGCTGAGCTAAATCCCTGGCTCCAAGCTTTTACTTGTTAATGTTTAAAAATTACTTATATATGCTGTATATTCTTTGTCTACTTCAATGTGATATGTTTTCTCTCAATCATTTAATTGTCTTTTGTTTTATAGTCTCTTTTACTATACCAGAGTGTTTTATTTTGATGGAATCAAATTATCCAATTTAGCTGCCTTTGATTTTTTTTGTTTTTTAAAAAGCCTTTCCCTCCCCAAAGGTTATGATATATATTTTTTTGTATTTTTATTCTTTATACTTAGGACTTCAATATATTGGAGTTTATCCTTGTGAATGGTATCAGGAGGGATCTAGCTTTATTTTCTCTGTGTAGCGATAACTCCGGAAGCTTCCTTGTCCCTGACACCAAGACTCCCCTCTGTCTTTGGTAACAATATTCTGAGTTTCCCACTTGCATTATTTGTGTGGAGTTGGTCTCTTCTCATGTCTTGAGTAGAACTACTTGGCTTAAGTTACTTATATCTCACTCCTATACTTACAAGGGATGCATAATTTGAAAGAGTAAATAACCCCTTTGAGGCCAGGGAAGAATTAATATTTTTTAGGCATTTTTGAGAAAGACGCTTTCCTATAAGGGAAGGGAATCTTTGGATGAACCAGTATGATGAACTCAGTGAAAAGAGAGGGAAAGAACCCAGGTTCTTGCTAACAATTTTGATCTGCCAGGTAAATCTTTATGCTTAATTCTGAAGTCTAAACTGCTTCTGCACATTTGTTTTACATGAACCACTACATTTTTTTTACTTTGTGTTGACTTTTCTCATATTTAAAAATGAAAATATTCCTGACAAATTTAATTTATAATGAATTGTCTTAATACTATTTATGGAAAGGTTCATTTATTTCATGCTGATATGAAATGTCCCTGGTAGACCCTGGCCAAGCCTGCTTATTGAAATGTGTACAGGAAACATGGACAGAAAACTCCAAGACTTTAAACCACCTTGCCCAAAATATTGGCAACAAGAGTTTTCAAGGCATAGAATTCGCATATTGGCCCTGTGTTGTATGGCTTACTGAACAGCAGAGTTCTTGCTACTGGGTATTTAAGCTGTTTCTCATGCTGAAATGGACAGGACTGTAAAAGGCAAGGCTTGAATTGGCGTTTTTTTTTTTTTACTTGATGGACATATTCGACACAGCCTTTCAAAACCACTGGACTAGAGGGATGCCTTTGTGAGAAAGCAAGAAAAGCAGTGTGGAGCCACAGCACTGCTGCCTCCTTACCTCACAAGTATCTTGGTATCCTAATTGTTAATATCTCAGGAGTAAATCCAAATAGAAGCAACCCTGAACAGAGCCCACATCAGCATTCGCAGCTGTCCCTGAACCTCAGCGTTACCTACCTCGTGAATCCCGGAAATGCACGGGTCTCCTTCTCGACCCTTCCTCTGGCTTATTGACTTATCTCTTTATACCTATATCAGCACCATGCTGTTTTAGTTCTTGTTGCTCTATATTTTGATGTCGGACAAAGTTTTTACCATCATTCTTAGTCAAAATGATACAGAATATTCTCCCATATAAAATTTACAGTCAGGCTCCATGAGAAATTTTGTAGAGATTTTGATAGCATTGGAATAGAACTTGCAGGCTGTTGGAGGAATTGATCCTTGTGGTATTTAGGAAAGGTGCTGATTTTTTGTTTGTGATCTTATATCTGGCTCCATTGTTTGGCTGCTGGGGTGTGTATGTGTGTGGTCGAGTGTCATCAAGAGGTAATATAGTGTAGTGATAAAGATTGTGGTCTCTGAAGTCAAACCAACTGGGTTTCAAATCTGGCCCTGTCGTTTATTTAGCCAAGTACTTCAACATCTTTATTTAGTTTTTTTTCACTTGTAAATATACATTTGTTACTAATACCTACACTTCATAAGGTGATTCTAAGGAGTGAGTTAAGGTAAGCAAAGCATTTCACATAAATCAAGCAGCAAATACTAGTAATTCATTTAAAAATAACAAGTTTATCTCTTTTTTTCCAATTCTTACTTCTTATTTTCATAGTGCACTTGCTGGGACTTTTGTAGTCAGACTTGAATAGTAATGCTGTAATGGGTATCACCTTGTGCCCAATTTTAATGAAATTTTTTCTAACATTTCATCATTAGATATATGGGTTCCTGGTATAATATTTAATGTTAGTAAGAATATTCCTTCATAGTCCTCGTATGCACAGAATTTTTCTTATAAACATATGTTCTGTTGAGAATATCATCTTTTACTTAATCCATTTTTGTAGAAAACTACATTGTATATATTTGGATTTCTCTGAATTCCTGGGAGATGCCCTGCTTGAGCATGGTCTGTTGTTCTCTTACTTCACTTTGATGATATTTTATTTTTGCTGAGTTCGCCTGTGTATGTTTCCTTCAGAGCCACGCCTAGCTCCAGACTGGGCTGCTTGCTGCCTCTGCAGGTACCCACGGCACCCTGGGCTTTCCTGTTGCTGCGTTTCTTTGGTTTTGTATTTGCACACTGAGGTCAAAATTACCTGTCCTTTTCAGTGGAATGAGCAACAGTTGAGGGACAGTGTATCCTCGGTACCTAGATGGGGCCTGGCTTAAAGGGTTCATTTTGAAAATATGTGTGTTCTCTGAGCAAGCGCTTACCACTCCCCTGACAGTTTAGCTCTGTGTGACAAGCCTTGGCTTTCATGACTGTGCTTATCATCTACATAGAGCAATGCAAATGTTAGTGACCCCACTTGCTTCTGGGAGTCCGGAGCCAGGTAAATCATAGTCACCCGAAGCAACCTGTGGGAAACCGTAGTCTCTCTGTGGTCCTCCACAGCTTCAGGCTGAAGGTTCTTCACCACTTCAGGTGACGTATGGTCAAACATAGAGGCAGGATAAATCCTCAGCGCCTGTGTCAGGGCCTTGTTTCTGTTTTACAGTTGTCTTCCTGGGAGCCTAGGACGATTCCTAAGTACATTAGCAGCAGCTAAGGAGGATGGGAGTAGTCACCAGGCCTTGCAAACACGGAGATGCTGTGATCTCCTTACCAGGAAGCCGTGAGAAGGGCACAGTGGACACTGTTCTGTCATCAACATAGAAAGGCCGTTGTTTGAGCCCAGGCCTTTATTTCTCTAAAGATGACTCTGCTGAGGTCAGCCATCAAGTTAGGGGGAGGAGACCACCGCCACCAAGTCCATTTAATGGCAGAGCAGCTGGATCCCTCCTACTGGAGCAGGCAATCATCTAGTGACCCAGCAGCCCCGTGTCAGAAGCACCACTCAAGATACAGCATTTCCAGCCGGTGTTGTGGTGCACACCTGTAATCCCAGCACTTGGGAGACTGGGCAGGACGATCTCTGTGAGTTTGAGATCAGCCTGGGCTACATAGTGAGTTCCAGGTCAGTCTCAACTACCTAGTGAGACCCTGTCTCAAAAAACAAAAAAGAGGTATACCATTTCTGGACCCCAGCCTGGGAGGGAGTCTGTGAAGACTGAGCGATCCAGGTACTCTGAGGTCTGGTGACTATCCACTGGACAGACACACACAGCACTGCCTCCCATGCGTGTCAGTGCCGGCCTGCTCATCCACTGGAGCTTCCCTCTCCATTCTGTTACCTGCCGGCTTCACTGGACCCTGTGTGTATGAACTTGATCAGTTCCTGAGGGCTGGTTGTAAGTCAAGTTGTACCAGAGTCAGTACAGCTGAGATCTGGATGTTTACCTGGATATATGCTATAGATAATAAGAGGCAGATCAATGCTCCATTAACCTCCATTAACCAAGTTGTTCGTATGTCAGGCTGGTCGTAACTTGAGGGTCCACTGCATTCACTGAGACTCGTCACATGCCAGGTGTTGCCTATTGAGGGTACTGGGAAAACAACAGCAAACTTGGTTTTATAAATCCATGCTCTTGTGAAACTTAGTGGAGTAAGCCACTTGATTTCTAGGTCCATCCCCAGATGCTGTCATGGTTCTGATGGCTCTCTCTGGGACTCACCAGGTGAGTGGTAAATGATCATTGTCTTCTCTCTTCTGCTATGGCTGTGGTTCTGCTCTGTACACAGCTGCTGCCGTCTTTCGGTCCACGTGGGGTCAGAGCTCAGCCTGAGGCAGAAAGCACAGAGCTGTCTGGGTGGTTTAGAGATCCAGGTGGTTCCCTCATCTTCAGCTCCTGGTGTGCAAGGTGACCTCTGACTTGCTCCACTTCAGCCCTGTCCTCACCTGTCTCCTACACACAGGAAATACCTGGCAGTATGGAATGAAACAAAGACTGAGGGTCAGGTGTTAAGCACAGGGCTCACCTTGCTCATGGCCCCTTAGGCATAAAGTAGCCAGGGATACAAGAGAAGTAGAGATAGAGCTGCAGGTGGTCCAGGCAGGCTAGACACCTGCCCTCCTCTTCCTGAGTCCTGTGCTCAGAAAGGGGACCGTGGTGGTGTGGTTAGGCTGTCCTCATGGTGGTTTCTGCAGCAGTGGAAGAGGCTCTGACCTGTGTGTACAAGTGTGCATACAGGAATGTGCATGTGTGCAGGCACACGCACTCCCATGCTCTTCCTGATCCCTGAAGCAGCAGCCTCACAGGACCCCGCTTAGCCATGGGGGAGAGGGGATCCTGACTGCTGTGTCTCTTTTGGAGTGTCACAGTTTTCTGCCTGCAGCACCCTTATATCACCTATCCCCTTCCCCCTGTTGGCAGGCAGGGTGATGACTGAAGCATCAGATCTGTGGTTTTTGCAACAGGAAGTGATTTAGATCCTGAAAGCTAATTTTAGATGAGTTGATATGGGGTTTTCAAAGAATGTTTCAGGAGTGGTTTCAGGCACAGAACTCAGACCCCTGCTCATGCATACAAAGACGGGCTGTCTCCCACTGTCCTTGTCACTGTCTAGCTAGGTAAGTGCCCAGCTGGGCAGGGCCCTTGGGTAGAAACCAAGGCTGACTTTCCCTGGATTCCAGATGGCCCGAATCATTCTTTTTGGCCTCAAGCTCCAGGCAGAGTCCCATGACTCAGCACAGGTCTGACTGTAGGCCAGGCAGACACAGGACATCTTATCCCTGACTGAGGACTGTGTGAGACTCCCAGAGGGCCTCAGAAGAGCCATCTATCCTTACTCAGGCTGTGACCTTAACAAGAGACCAGATGAGGCTTCTGGGCCAACAGAAGTCATACAGGGTGACGGGCTCTCAGGGCAGTGTTATGTTGGGTCTTTGAGAAGGGAGAGCCCTCAGACCCAGGGTGCAGTTGCTGCAGATCCATCTCTGCTTCAGCCCTGGAGGTTGGGACTCCTGCTGAAAGCTGCTGATAAAGAAGCAGAGGAACAAGCGCAGACTGATGGGGTTGAAAATTCTTCCTGCCGCCACACCCCTTGATGATGGGTCAAGACAACCTCTGCGGGACTCTCAAAGCAGGGCTTAGCTTACAAAACCTACTTTTGTGTCACTGAGCTGCAAACACTGGAGCTCCTGAGTACGCTGTCCTCTTCTCCTCGGGTCTCTGCTTAGCCTGGGCTCTGGGCCGGTCTTCACTCCTGACCTTCTTGGTCCTCTGGTTGGAGACCTCAGAGCTGAGTGGTTTCTATCTCTGCCAAGGTCTGGGTACAGGTGATAGAAAGCCGGGACTCCTTGCTCACCTCAAAGTCTATTGCAATCTGCTGTTTCATTCCCTAGGGCTTCCATGGCAACCCCCGTAACGAAATCTGCTGCCCTCATTATCAGAGAAGCAACATCTCAACAGCTAAGAGAGTTGGCCAGAGCTACACAGCTCATCCCCTCCATGAGATGCCCAGCATTCAGGGAAAGCACTGTGCATGCCTGATCCAGGCAGGAGCCACCCATGAGTCCCTGCTGCAAGACTGTGGCCTCTGGAAGGCCAAATAAAGCGTAATTCAAGTCTCTAGCAAGTCCTAGTCCACCTGTTACTCCACTTTGGGGTGAAGTGAAGCTTGGAATATGAGGCAGGAATATGGGGCTTGGTTGAGATCAGGTGAGGCTTCTGGGCCTCAGGAAGTGTCATCTTGGATGGAAGACATTTAGGTCAGTCTTGTCCTGGGCCTCCTGAGAGGGAAAGCCCTTCACACGAGGAGACACTTATGCTCCAGAAAGACTGTCGTCAGGCACTCAGAGACAAACGGTAGGCAGCCCCGGTGGCCTCCATGATTGTTCATTCTCATGAGGTAAACCAAACAGGTCAGGACTGAGGACTGGCCCAGCGCCCAGGCCGAGCAGGGACCTGAGAAGAGGACAGCGGTACCACGAGAGCTTCAGTGTTTGCAGCTTAGTGACACAGAAGTAGGTGTCGTAAGCTAAGCCCTGCTTTAAGAGTTCCATAGAAGTTGTCTTTGACCTATTTTTGAGGGCTGTGGTGGCAGGAGGAATTTTTGGCCACATCATAAAGAGTTTTGTGGCCACCTCTGATAGATCAGCTCAGGAAGTTGTAATTTTCCATAATTAGGTTATTAGTCACAGAAGTGATCCCCTGCCCCCGGCCCTAGCCCCTTTGCCACAGGAGATTGACAGGGGTACCCAGTGGGCAGCTCTGCCTCCTCAGCTGCAGGCTAGGAGCCAGTGAGGCCCTTGTTGGGCCCTCTATGTGTCTTCTTGGTTTGTGGAGCGACCCAGCCTCGTTCCAACATTATTATTATTTTTTGAGCACTTTGTCCTATGTAGAAGACTTAATTGAGACAAGAAATCCCTTAATATCTCAGTGAAGGGGCATGAATAGAGCAGCTCCCAGGAAATCTACTCAAAGGACAACCCATATATACCGCGGCATTCGTAACCGTGAAGGCCTCGTCTCTAACCTTTCTGGGGTGCTTTCGTTTTAAGAGAGGAAATCTTTAAGTGAAGAAATTAATGGGAGTATTCGTGAAAGCACTTTCTGAAAACCATATGGACTCCGAGTCCTTGCACATTCGAATGGTGGGACTGTGCGATCTTCACACCTGTATCCCTAAGAGACTTCCCTCAGGGAGAAAAATTAAGCTCATCCCACCTACTTTGAGAATTTTGCCTGATTGTCCCTCCTTCCAAGCCCCTGGCAGGTGTTGCCCAGATCCTGGGTTGTCAGGTCCCTCTGAGGGTGTTGCTACTCCCAGATCTGGCCAAGCACTGCCCAGGCTGAGGGACAAAGAGAGCTGGCTCCTGAGTCCTGCTGCCAAAACTGTGGGCAACCAGTGCCTCAGTTGCCAATGGGAGGCATTTCCCAGTGCTTATTTAGAACATTAGGGGTGTTTGTTGTATCCAGCTGCTTGTTTGAAAGGAATCTCTCTTTCTGTCTAGGCCCAGGCACTATCTTGTTTCTGGAGACTGGCCTCCTATTTCGCATGTTTGTGTCATCAAATCCATCACAAGCCACCCACCTCCCCTCCCCGGGCACCTGGTGCTGATGTGGGCCTGACGCGGGAGCTCAGGAACAACTTAGCTTTAAAGCTTTGGACCAGGGCATGCAGTCTTCCAGGGCAGGGGATTCAGGAGGGGGAACAAGTCAGCTTCACGTCTGGGGCTGGGATAGATTTAGGCTCGTCAGGTGAGTGACGGGGCGTGATGCACAGTCACAGGCAGGGAATCAAGAGGACAGCTAAGTAAGGCCGTCTGCCCTCCAAAGCAGGATCTGCATTCGTGTGGAAGCAACTCTGCACAGCCGGGCCAGCCTCAGACATTACTGAAACCTTCTTTGTAGACATACTCTTCACAGTTTCTCACACATCCCCACCTTGACAGTGCTGACCACAACCGATACCTTTCTTGGTGACTCAAGAGCAATTCTCAGGCCAGCCATTGTTCTTGGAGGTAGCTGAGGATGCAGGTGCAGCTGGAGGTGAGGCCAACCTTGAATAGGCGCCAACCCCAAAAGACCACAACTGTCCCTTCAACAGAAGCCTCACAACTTCCTTTTGGATCCTTCCTTTCATTGTTTTGGCGAGGCATTTGCTAGCACTAGCCTGATCTGTGGAGACAGGACTCCAGTTCCTGACTGTGTCACCTATTAGTTGCCAGGCCTTGAACAGTTTCCTGACTCCCAGTTTGCCTTTGTCAAATCCGTCCCTTCATTTATTCAATATATTTAACTTGAGCATCTCCTGTGTGCTAGGTATCTCCTGTGTACCTGTGTACCAAGCACTTGATACACTATGATAGATAGGAGATACAGAGAAGTCTTTCTGGTTTTAAATGTGCCTGGAAGTTCCAAAATATAAATAAACCACACAACTAATAATATGTTAAAAGATGACAAGTACAGGCCCAGGTGTGGTGGTACACGACTGTAATCCCAGCACTCAGGAGGCAGAGGCAGGAGGATCACTGTGAGTTTGAGACCAGCCTGGGCTACATAGTGAGTTCCAGGTCAGTCTCAACTACATAATGAGACCCTGTCTCAAAAAAAAAAA
>NW_022900921.1:3151943-3166422 GCF_012274545.1 Fukomys damarensis | reverse complement strand
CAACAACAAAGAGACCCGGTCTCAAAAAAAAAAAAAAAAAATGACAAGTGCTTTAGGAAAATGTAGAGCATGATAAGGGGACCTGGAGTGCTTGTCATGGTATAAGAGGGTGGAATCCTACTTGGACAGACAGGGGAGCTCTCTGAGAAAATAACATCTGAGCAAAGACTTAAGGATGGGAAGCAGTCAGCATATGGTAGGCAAAGGAAAAGACAGTGCAAAGGCCCTGAGGCTAGACTGTTCGAGGAACAGCACTGAGGCCAGTATGGTTGAGCAATAGGGGTGAAGAAGTCAGAGATGTAATGGAAAAATGTAGGGGACCTTTTAGGCCACTGTGGGAACTGTTGCCTTTGCTCTGGTAAAACCCAGAACCGTTGTAGTGGCAGGATCTGACCTAGATTGAAGGAACATGATTGCCCTGGCTGCTAAGGTGAGAACCGAATGTAGAGCAGGTGCAGATAGGAGCAGGGAAGTGAACTGGGCACCCATGCTATATGACTAGCAAGAAGAGAACGGTGGCTTGAGCTGCTGTCAGCGCAGTGGTGGTGGTAAGAAATGTCCGATATCAGATACATTTCGAAGGGAGTTGCTAACGGGCTGGATGTGGAATATGAGAGAACTGAGTCAAGGATGGCTCCTAGGGTTTGCCCTGAGCAACTGGAAAAGGACTTGACACCAGCCAAATTACGGAAGCTACACATTGCTACCGACCGTAGGGCAGCATACACGGGATTTCACGACGAGATACAGGTTCTCTGAAAGGTGGGAGCAGGTTCGGCGATGACAGTCAGACAGAAGCACTCAACACCGAGGTGAAGTTTGCCAATGCTGCTGCAATTTTATTTCTAACTCCAGGTGTTTATATACTAGTTTCAAGGGCACACCACAAGAGTGATTCCAGTCACAGGCAGGTATAAGATAGACAATAGTACTGTAAAAATTAAGACCACAAGGTCAAGGTAAGACCACACCTATACGGAGTCAGAAGGGGAAGTTTGTAAGACAAAGGACTGGCTTTAGCATGTCACCTTCAGGTTCACCTTCAGGACTTCACAGTCCGGGGCTCAGGGTCAGCACTTCGGCCGCCCGTCCTCTTGTGCCTCAATATCTCCACATCTCTAGGAACATCTAATTGTTCCTAACCTTTCCTGGGCCCAGAATACAATTCTACAGATAATGAACAAATAGTAATAAAGACAAAATAGAACAGAATTATAGATGAACCCAATGTCCCCAAACTGCAGGCAGAGAGGCCAGCTATTCTCTTCACGGCTGACTTTGCATGCGGTGTGTGCCAAGGACCTCCAGGAGGCTTAACCCCGTGGGGACGATACCTCTGGTCTGGTTTCTGCCAGGTGACCGGCATTGTCACGCAGACTCTACTGGCGTGGTCGTGGCAACACATGGGGGCCCACTGGGAAGATCAGGCACCGCTTCACAGGCCGTGGTGCAGATTAAACAAGGGAAGAGGTGAAAGTGCTGGTATTAGTGACAGCCAGCTCGCTGTCGCTAAATGTCACTTTCTCTTTCCTGCTGTCATAAAGCAGGCTGAGGCATGAGCTGTTGGGGGTCCCTGGGTCAGTTTGACTAATTGCCTTACTGTAGGAGTAATGAGACAATTAAATGCCAAAACAGCTCCTCCCCAGTGGCTTTCTCACCCTCCAGAAAACTTTCGCTGTTGCTAACAGGGTCTTTAGAGCTGTCAGGGGTTTCTCAGCAATGTGGAAATGCTGCTGTGGGGATAAGGTTCCACACTGGCAGCACCTCAGGGCCCAGGAGGCCCCTGCTCGGTGTATCGAGCCTCTCTGTGTCGGTCAGTGAGGTGTCAGGTGCGCAGGACACGCAGCACGCACCAGCTCTGTAGACACACAAGCCCGTATCTTCCCTTGGCCACTGAAGTTGCCATGGGCCCGGTGGCACAGTACTCATCTGTGAATAGGTATTTTTACTACTTCTGCTTTGTAAGTGAAGAACATAGGCTCGGAGAAGCTCGTTGCAGGAGTTAGAACATGTGCAAGGGCTAGTGGCACTGTGGGTGGCGCTTCCGGGCTTGGTAAATGTTAACCGTTGTCAGTATCCTTGGTAGCTCAAGGAGATGTTCTCCCAGGAGGTGGGAAGGGAAAGGGTTTCTCTAGCAGTTATACTTTTTAGTTTCAAAAGTCAATTAGTTGACATTAGGTTACAACTTTCTCTGAGCTCTATGAGTCACATGACTCTGAGTAATCTTGCGGCACGTGACACATTCCAGGTGCTGATGGACAAAAGCGCTTGTATGTAGAGTGTCTCCATAAGGAGAAAGAACGTGCCCTTGACGGTAGGTAGGGAAAGTGAGGTGCTGTCTCTAGATACAGAATGCTATATACACTTGTTTGGATGTTTCACGGTAAAGTTGTACCATTCTTAAAGCAGCGTGCTAAGTTTTAGGCTATTTCTGCCATGTTCTAATGAGATTTGTGTGGCATTGGTGTGGTGAGCTGTTTTCCGTGGACACATTGACTCCTCTGTCTCTGCTAACTGCGGTGGGAAAGCCGCACAGGGCCCGTGAGATGGCAGAGCTCGGGCGTGGGTCAGCTCTCTGGGAAGTGTGCAGACTTCCTCCTCCCCTGAGGTGGGCGGCTGCCCTGACTCAGAGCAGTACTCGCTGCGCTCACCTGCTCACTCTGAGAGACCCTCTGCTCCTGCAGACGTGCGCACTCAGGGTGTGTGACATCCTTGTGTGTGCCGGGCTGTGGTGTTAGGTGGCCAGCCTATGGCACATGTGCCGCAGTGAGTACCCAGAGCCCTCTCTGTCGGTATATAAGCCAGGTCGCTCCAGCGGCCCAGCGTCAGATAACAGTTGTTTTTCCAAACCAAAACGTCGGGCTCAGGTTTAGCAGTGTTGGCGCTTTGCAATAAACAAGTGGGTTTTAGGTTGTAGTTTGTGTACTCAGTCTCTAAAAGGTTTGCCATCTCTGGCCTGTAAGATAGTTCGAGGCTCCCACATGACTCTCAAGGCAGCAGAGCATTTGAGTCCTTGCCACGCTGTGCTCTCTCTGTTCTCTCTTCCCTTTGACCCCTTATTTGACCTCTCCTCCCGCTCTGTTCTCTGCCCTCCAGTCCAGGCCATCCCCTGGCAGGGCCACTACTGATCCCCCTGCTTACTTCTGGACGAGCTCATCAGCCGCATCAGTCCTTTAAAATGTAAACCCAGCCCTCTAGATTGGAAGACTTAGTGTTGTCCTGCCTTACACCTTTTCTGGCTTATTCTAAAGTCTGGAACAACACAGTTCTTGAAAATGGCGTATTTCTTGCATATTCTGCACCTCCGGGTCCCACTAGAGTGCCAGACCAGCCGGGGGAACAGGACTGGATGCATCACAGGCACCTGCCTTCCCCACGCCACTGAGATCTGCTGACCAGGGGACTTTGATGGCTCTCTGACGACCTGGATGCTCCCGGAGCCTCTGCCTCTATCCCGGTGCTGCCCCTTCGCTGCAGCCGTCCTTGCTTCCGTTTCTGTCCTCTTCACCCTGGCATCCCTTGCCCTCCTGCTCTGGTGTCCTTGGGGCTTGGACCCTGACAGGGAGGACAGTTCTCGTGTGCTCGGGTGGTGAGCAGTGAGTCTCAGTTCACTGCTGGCTCTTCTTCCTCCGGGCTCCTGTCTTCTTCCATCCCTGCATTGCGACCTTCTGTGAGACACTTCCCGCTGCTTTCCCTGAGGCCGGAGCTCAGAAGCCACTCCAGACTTGGAGGAAGCCATCGGGATCCGGAGGCCACCGTGCTGCAGCTTCGCCGGGCTTCACCCTCGACCATGGCCAGGCCGCAGTGCTGAGCAGCAGGCAGTCAATGGGCCGGAGCTGTGGCACTCACCCCTCAGAGATATGACAGTTTGGGGTACAGGAGCAACAGGCAGAAGTTACTCACTGCGTCTCAAGTCCAGTTCCTCACTCCCTAAGGCCTAGGGTGGCTCAGCCGGGCCAGGCCTCCGGCCTTCCTCAGGGCTTCCCTTACTGCTGGGCATTTCTGGCACCTTCCAGACTATTTGGCAGTAACCTCCAAGAACCTAGGCTTCCTGAGGAGCCAAGGTTAGGGAGCCTCCCCCTGCCAGGACCTTGGGCACTGAGCCCAGCCCTTTCTGTGCTCCTACCTCTCTTCTCTCTTCCTTTTGACCCCTTATTTGACCTCTCCTCCCGCTCTGTTCTCTGCCCTCCAGTCCAGGCCATCCCCTGGCAGGGCCACTGCTGATCCCCCTGCTTACTTGTGGACGAGCTCATCCGCCGCATCAGTCCTTTAAAATGTAAACCCAGCTCCTCCTTGTCACTTAGGTCCGAACCAAATGCCACCTCCTCAGAAAGCTCCTAGTATCCACTTATAAAGACTGCATGCCATCCCCATGTTTTTACTTCCATGCCTTTCATCTGATACTACTTTGGAGACTTATTTATTTACTGCTTTGCTCTCCCCTCCTTTCAGCAAGATAGATGTAAGCGCCGAGAGAGTAGAGAATTTGTTTTGTTTTCCACTTGGCGAGAGTACCCAGAACCGTGCCTGATACACAGTGAGCAGCTACTCGGTGCGTATTTGTTCGATGAATAGACAGATGGGCCCATTCTTCAGAGGAGACACATTGTCAGCCTCTGTGCTGCTGGACAGTCCTCAGGTTACCTAGGTGCTGGGCCGAGAGGAGAGCCTTTGCTTGGTGATGAACAATGTATGAGCCCCCCATAGCCCCAGGAGATGCAGGCCAAGGGCCTCTTTGCCTGATAGCAGCCAACCAGTAGGGCGTGTGACTTTTTAAAAACAGCAGGAAGCCAGGCTCTGGTGAAAAGAAGTGTGGGAACAGGGCAGGAGGGTGGAGGGGTGGGGGCTGCCAGCTGCCCCCTTGCTGCTCCTTGGGGATGCCCAAACTTCTGTGGCTGGCCGGCAGCACCACATACTTCCTGTGGAGGCCAAGGAGAGGAGATCCCCTCTGAAGGCCCTGGAGCTGGGGCTGCCCCAAGAGTCTCACACTGGTCCTCTCAGGAGGCCAACGCATGAGCTGCTGCCTCTGTGGACACTCGCTCCCTGTGCTCCTCTGTGCTGTAGTCTCTTCGTAGGTAAATCAGAATCCACCACCCTGGTGGTTATTTGTGAGGAGGCTGGAAAGTCTGGGAGACCCTAGGGGCTGGAGTCTCAAGGAGGAGTGAGGAACTGGAAGGCTGAGCTATAAAGTATGAGAAAGAGCACAGGAGGTTACAGGGGCCAGGAGGGCTGAGGATGAAGATAACAAGGCAGGCATGGAGTAGGCAGGTGAGGCCCCAAGATCTGGCTGGCATTTCAGTGCAGCGCAACAAAGAGCAGGCAGCCCTTTTCATTCCTTGTCCTGGCTGTTCCTTGCCCAGTGTCAGGAAGGGGAATGGAAGAGTGCTTGATAAGGTGTTTCAGAGGCTCAAGTCACTACAGCTATGTGACCCTGGACAAGTAATTTCTCTGCTCATGGATTCAGTTACATCATATGTGAAAGGAGACTCACGAACTCTCTCTCACATGATCGTGGTGAGTGTTAAAGAAATAACGTAAGTCATTCTACTGCCCACAGGCTTCATCTCTGCTCTGCTACCCAGAGTCATCTCCAAGGGTAATGAGGATATCATCTGTGGCGCTGGGCTGAGGAAGCTAGAAAACCACTGTCTTGACTCAGTGACTTGTCTCATCTTGGCTTTTGGCCCAGATTCTGGAGGCCTTAGTCAGGGGGTGGGGGGTCTGTTTGCCCAGGGCTGGGGTTTCCCTATAGGAAACAGGGCTGCCTGCTGGAAAGGCCCTCAAACAAATGGATGTAGCTCTGCCTGAGAAGAGCTCAGAGCTGCCAGGAGGGATTGGTGGACTGGTCAGACTTGCCCCCTTGGGGAAACCCAGACATGAGCTGTCACCTGGGGCCCGAGGACAGTTCCTGCCTATCCTGCTCTAGCAAGGCCTTGTGAAACCCTTAGAAAGAGCAGCTGGATTGAACTGCAGGCCTGAGACTGCTCTCCTCTGAACCTGCTCAAAATCTAGCATGTGCAGAGGGCCCAGCCTCGAGCTGCCTGACCTGTTCAGATCTCTTCCACTCACATCAACTCCCCAGGTCCTCCTGCCTGCCCCAAGGCCCCTGCCATCAGATACTGCCTCACCCCACACTGACCTGCTCCCTCCGGGTTCATGAGAGCCTCCCCTCTTCCACTATGCCACCATTCCTGATTTTCATCCTCCCAGGACAGACCCTTATGGGTCTCTTTACAATTTCTCTCTCTTCTGCCCACGTTCTAGGTTTGAAAATTCTTTGGGACTGGGTCCTTTATCCCTTAGAGGTCTCAGACTTACGGTCTGAAGGCCAACTCAGGGACTGCACCCACCAACCGGGGTCTCTACCTTTCATTAAACTGCTGATCCACAAACAACATTTCAGACTAGTGTCATTTCCAGTCATGCTTTTGCATGCCTCTCTGGGCCAGAACTCCAACACTATGGGGCTATTCTAATGGCCTGTCCATGCTGTGCCTCTCCCAAGGCTGTGTGGCGTGGACAGAAGGCTCTTTCTCTCTGGCATCTCATCACAGGCGTGTTCACTGCCCTCTTGTCATCTGGCAGATGACTCCTCCTCTTCTCCTCGAAGCCTGCTATGCAGCTTCTTGCCCAGGGGACTGGACCTGACTCCCCTACCCCATCCCCAGACTGGGGATGCTGAATTTGTTCACACTTAATAGGACAGTGACTGTCTGAGGAAGCATCGTGAGTGCCCAGTGTCTGGGAGAGCAACCACAGAGCCACTTGAGGATTTGGGTATCTGAGAATGACAGAATGGGGAACTTTTCTAGGCTTAGAAGTCCCAAAAAGAAAGAGGCTTACATTAATGCAATAGACTCTTGATGGGGGGCTAGGTTTGTGCATGCTCTTTGAAGGTAGTCTCATGGATACCCACAAGGCTGGGACAGCCCAGACCCTCCTTGTATGAGTGAAGAATTTATTCTGTGAGCTGCTGTGAGACTGCCAGGACACAGTCTTAGCTGTTCTCCCTGTTTGGGGCTGGCCTCTGATTTTTTAAAAATTTGCCTTGAGTAAGGCCACACCTGCTTCTGCGGAGAACTTGTACCCGTTGAGTGATAAATGTGAGGGTATACAGGCTTGGCGCTCTCTGCGTTTTAGGAGAGGTCTAAAGGACCATCCCAGGGAGGATTCCTGTGAGCTCAGCTAGAACCCTAGTTGGGACTGGATGGCAGCTAAACTTTCCCTTCTGCCTAATCCTGTTTAAATTCTCTCTTTTCTATGGTGTTGATCCCAAGAGCTTTTCATAGTAAAGGGTCTGCAACCTGACATGTGAGCCAGAGTCTACTTCCTGCAGTACTGATCTTCCACATCTGGTTGCAGGAGTGATTTTAAAATGAGATGCTGAGATAAGGTTTCCAAACTGGATCACTCACCAGGCTGCCAATGAGGACGCCACCACAGGAGGCAGGTGGAGCAGCCTCTGGCACGTGATAACGCAACTGCTGCGACTTTCTCTCATTAACTGGTGCAGTGCATCAGGCACTTGAGAAAAATGGAAGAATTAGCTACCGTAAGGATAATGGTTTGTTAAATGTGGCTGAGTCTCAGTAAAAGATAATGGGGAGTTTAAAGTGATTAAGGGGTGGTGAAAAGGAAATGTGAACGCTGCAGGCCTCTTTGGTGTATATGAAGAGCTCTTTGCTCTTACGGCAGAGGAAAGAAAGAGCTGAGAGCCAGGTCCTGGGCTTACTCGTCAGGATGGTTGCTATGGTCTCGGTGTTTACCCTGTGGGTTCCTGTGTTAGAATCCTGGTCCTTGGTGTGGTGATGTGGGGAGATGGTGGAACCGTTGAGATGTAGGGCTTAGTGCAAGGCAATTAGGTCATGGGGTGGGGGCCTTGGAAAGGATCGGTACTGATGTCATGGAGTGAGTCATCTGTTCTCACAGAAACGAGCTGCTGTAAAGAGAACAAGCCCGATCCATGAATCTCTCTGGCTTCCTCTCTTGCCATGCAATCTCACCCCGTTGCACATGCTTCAGCTAAGATGTGATTTGCCAAATCATGGTACACCTAGGAGGGCCCTCACCAGCACCAGCTCTGTGCTCTTTGGACTTTCAGCCTCCAAAACTGTGAGCTAAATAAATTTCTTTTCTTTATAAGTACTAAGCCTCAGTTATCTTGTTACAGAGCAGAAAATGAATTAATATTGCAATTAAGTTCCAAAAGTTAAAGTCCCAACAGAGGCAAATCTTCTACACCAAGAGCAGAGTCCTGGAGAGGAAATGATGAGATCATGACCTCTTTTGCACCTGAAGAGTCTTGAATCCTCAAACTATCCTAAGGACTGCAGGACTTCCAACATAACATGTTCATCACTGTTAGGAGCTAGAGCTCAACTCTTTTTTTTTTTTTTTTTTTTTTTTTTGAGACAGGGTCTCACTATGTAGTGCAGGCTTTGAACTCAGTATGTAGCCCAAGCTGGCCTTGAACTTGTGATCCTCCTGCCTCAGCCTCCTAAGTGCTGGGATTACAGGTATGCACCAACACAACCAGCACACCTCTTAAATTAAAAGAATAATGCAGAGGCCTCTCCTGTGAGACCTGTTCTCTCATTCTCTCAAGATTGGCTGCCACCTCAGTTCTTGGCTACCAGGCTAAAAACTAGGTCTAACCCCTGGCCAAAAATGTGCTGGGCCTATGAAAGGAGAAAAGGCAGTGCAGAACCCAGCCAGCAAGTATTAGCAGGAGGCAGGAGAGGATGCCTAGAACTGAATACTGAATCAAAGAGGCGAATTGAAATTTGAATATAAGTTTATGGATATGGAGCCCTCTTTATTTACAACTGTGGCAAGGCCAGGGAGATGGCACAGTTGTGTTGTTAGAATGGCTCCTGGAAGACTGGAAGAGAGCAGCCGCACTAAGTGGCATAGATGTGCCAGAATTGCTGTGGCAGATTAGAGGGAGTAGGTGTGCAGGAGTGGCCAGGAACCATCCAAAGTTCAGATGACACCAAAACAAATAAGGAATTTCCTGGAAAGAAGGATGCCAGTGTCACTAAGTAATAAAGTCCTCTCTAGGCTGGAACTTACAGCAGGACATGTTTTTACAGAACTGGGTTCACTGTTAGCGAGCGAGTTGACAGAATTCTGAAATGATAGATGGCCGGTGGTAATCCTTGCCTCCTGTGGGTCAGGTGGACTCACCTCTCATGAATGGCAGAGTTAGGGGAATGGTTACTAGAATACAGCATCATTAGGGTCAGAGCAGACTAGAAGCCAGAGAAAGGTTTGTGATCTAAGGAAATTGATCATGGACGATGAGTCCAGTCACCTCAGTGAAATGTCCCCACCACATTTCTGAAGTAGATCTGAACCTGTCTGAAGACTTCAATCTTTTGATTGGGGAAGTAACCAGATCTCCCAGAAGGATGGAGCTGCTCCACCACAGCAAGTGTGCATGCTAGTAATTTAGCCAGCCCTTCCCCGAGGTACCCTGTGGCCATTTAGTTGAGTAAGGGAACATACTAAGAAGAAGGGAGTACCTGCTTGAGGACTATTAGATACAGGACTTGAGTTGATGTCCTTACCTGAGACCTGTAGTGGCGCCGTGAATCTAGTTAGTGTGGGGGCCAGGTAATGAAGAGATCTCTGGCCTGTGTTCTGTGCACAGAAGGCCCTCTGGGCATCAGTGGATAAACATAATTGATAATTTTTTATTTTGGTCCCAGGGATTGAACTCAGGTCCTTGTGCTTGCAAGGCACGCAGCAGAACCATTGAGCTAAATCCCTGGCCCTGTAATTGATAATTAGCGCAACCCTGACATTGGGTCTTGGCCTGTGTAATAAGAGCTTTATAGTAAAGAAAGCCAAGCAGAAGTCTCCAAAACTTCTCCCCAATTCAGCCAAGGCAGTAAATAAAAAACAAAGTCATATTCTAGTGGTAATAGCAGAATTGGTGCTACTATTAAGGACCTAAAGAGAGTCCTTCTTATATTCATTTGATTTACTAGCCCACCCAGTAGATCCTGAAAGATGACACTGGGCTGATAGGAGGAAATCCTCACTCTGGCTGCATCCATGGTGGTGCTTTTGGCACAGATTAAACTGGTTTGTAGCCACCAATCTATTCTTTTCTACACCTATCCAAAATAATTTGCATTCACTTAGGACAAACAACAGTTTAGGCAAGGTTAACCCTCCTATCCTCTGTCATAATACAGTCCCAAGAGGTACAGACCTTCTGAACGTCCTACAGAACATCCCATTTGTCTATTCTGCTGACAGCGTTAGCCAGCCAGATAAAATTGCTGTCCCTGGCAAGATACATGCACTCCAGAAGAAAATCTCCATGACTGTTCAGAGCCTGCCATATCAGTAAAGTTTTTAGGGATACAGTAGTCTGGAGCATGTCGGGACATTTCCTCTTGAGGTACAGAATAAAGTGCTACATCTTTTTCATCCCACTGTGAAGAAGGAAACAATTTTGGCGGGTCCCCAAGGTTTGGAGATGTAACTTGTTGCACACCTAGGATTATTACCCTGACCCATATTCTTGGCAGTAACATAAAATCCTGCTATCTCTGAGTGGGGCCCCAGGCAGGAAAGGGCTCTGTGGCAGTTTCAGGGTGCAGTTCAAGTAGCCTTGCCATATGGGCCACATGAATCACCAGATTCTGTGGTTTTAAAAGTACCAGTAGTGGGAAATAGACTGTACATAAAATCTTGGAACAAGGCCATACCGTCTATACCAGAGATTAATACACTTTTTGAGAAATAGCTCCTATCATGTTTCTGATCCTTGGTAAGCCTCAAGGGCCTGATGGACTCCAGCAAGAGCGAGCCGTGATAAGTTCTTGTAAGCTGTAAGGTCAGGTGAGCCCAGCAGCAATTCACCATGAGATAAAAACAATAGATCTGGAATCAGGATTGAGCGGGATTGGAGGGCACCAAGAAGGAGACCAGGACCATATGTTATCAGCCTCCATGGCATCAGAACCTTTCCCCATATGTGTCGCCATGTGGATGACCCCTTAGGACAAGCTGCTGGGGGATGTAAATGCCCAAGCTTGGTTTGCAGTAGCCCCAGATACAATACTGTGGCCTGGGATCAACAGGCCACCTGGTTGCTAGTTAACTTTCTTGGTCCTCTTAGAAGAGCCAATGAGTCATTTTTACAACAATAAATACAGAAGAACGAGCTCTCCTCCAGAACAGAGTTCTCACTATGAATAATCAAAGACCCTGATATGGAGTTGTGTCCCAGTAGGTATAACACAAAGTCTTGGACCCAAGAGATAGAAGCAAAAGTGGCCTCTTTTACAATCAACTTCAGTGACCCATTTGGAAAATATGTGGCTCCCATCCCTACAGATCTGGGTTCTGTGGGTTGAGAGGACCTGGTTCCTCAGCCATCCTGGGCCACAGCGTCCCATTCCACTATCAGCTTATTACTGACACCTCAACTACCTTTTTGTTTATTGTTTTTGTTTTGGGTACTGGAGATTGAACTTGGGACCTTGAGCTTGTGAGGCGGGTGACAGAACCACTGAGCTAAATCCCCAGCCCTCAACTTTTATCCAGAAAAGGTGTCACCACCATTGTCACGGGTACGTAGGCCCAGTCATAAGCAAGAGGTAAGGCTACACAGTGGGAGCTTTTACCACCCAAGGGCTACACAGTGGGAGCTTTTACCACCCAAGCGATCTTCCTATGTGTTTCTGTGGTACTTCCTCCTCCTCTTCCTGTTTGACAGTAAATGGGCAAGTGCAGTGACCTCTGACCAGGAATCAGACACCCGGACATGCTATCACATAAGCTGCCAGATGCTGTGAGTGACAGGGAGTCTAAATAGGTAGCAGAGAGTGTGATGCACATTAATTGTGGCCCTGAGATCAGTTGCATCAGCAGGGGCGCTAGTTCCTTACTACCCTTCCTGTTCTAAGTTTCCCCCGCTGGAATCATTTATTTACTAGAGAGCTGGCTACTTGCTGGTGAGAGCCCATTGCTAAATTTTTGCCAGCCTGTTTTTAAACCCCTAGTAGATAGCTTGAACCAGTGGTGCTGGGAGTATTAAACCAGGATAATTTGAAAATGTTATGAATCAGTATTTAGCCAGTTGTTGACAGCACAGCACTTAAATTCTAGAGGAGCTGCTCCCAGCGCTTGTAGGAAGTGGTTAGATGAGGAAGTGGATCCAGCAGCTTAAGAGATAGGCTCTCATGAGTGCTATCCTGTGTTACCCAAAACATCATTCAGAAATCAAGGGCTTGATGATGAAAGACAGCTTTTAGCAGTCAGCCATCTTTGTTTGTTTTTGCAGTGCTGGGCACTGAACCCAGGGTCTGTGCATGCTAGCAAACCCAGTCCTAGTCAGCCATCTTGGGGAATCTCCTTGGCAAAAGACAGTTGCCACACCTATGTACACTATTATTTCTAGGGTAAGCTTAATCCAATTTCTGTTGTTCTTCTCACCCAAACTTAGGAAAACGATGAAGGGTCATCATAGTTCTAGAACTTTCCCTTAGGTCAGCTGAGACAATTTGTTGTGATCCTACTATAAACCCACTCCATTCTCTCCCAAAAGCAGTCCAGCATGCTAATCTTTGTGTCGCAGTCTTGTTTCCAGGAAACCCAGCCTGAGGTAGGCAACCTGATCCCTCAGAATACAAATATCTCACCCTTTGTGGGGGACATACTAAAGTTTCTGGGCTCTGAAGCAAATGGTAAGGGGTAGTGAAGAGAGAAGCTGGCCAAGTAGAGTTAAGAATCCTCTGACAACCATGGGAATGTCGGGCTTCAGCCTCTTTTGGACACTGCAGTGTCTCCATAGAGTCTAGATTCACAGTGGTCGCCAGTGGTCACACCTTTAGTGGGACAAACATGGTCACTGTGTCAGTAGATTGTGAGTACGTAGCCCTAGGAGTGTTTGGGGGAACCTTTTTCTTCTCCACAAAACTGGTAAGGAGGGGAGAGGAAACAGAATAGATTGATTTTTAAAAATCTGATTCCAGGGACAGTGAAAGCTGCAGCCTTCCTGGGACTCATGGGGATTGGGAGCATTATATCCTGGAAAGAGGTTCCCAGAGTTTCTCAAAGCCTCTGATTCCAGTGGCCAGAAGGGGGACCTTGAAAGTCTCTGCCATGTAGAGTCTAGGGCTGAGATCAGGGAGAGACAGGACCACCTTCTAGAACCCTGACCAAGAGCTCTAAGTCTGTGCATCTGCCTCTGTATGTCACTGCCAGTCTCTCAAGGTGGTTCCTTCATATGTTTCCTCCAAGGAACATATAGACCCTGGCTGAGCCTATCTTGTCTGTTTGTCCATCTCTCTGTTTCTGAAGAGCTCCAGGCTTTTCCCTATCACTGCTAGAAACCCATAGTATACGTCTTCCTATGACTGCTAGACCTTCAGCCAGGCACACTCTAAGGGAAGATGTTCTTTCCTACCGTCAAGGTTCCTTGCAACTGAGACAATCAGGACTATAGCTATTTTTGTTTAGCCACAAAGTTCTATCTGTGCCCATAGGCACAGGACTCTTTAGTGTGACCATAGCCAAGGGCAAGCTCTGAAGCTTCCTTCTATTTCTGCCTGGGTCCCATCACTGGTTGGTGTGTACTTCCAAGGTAAGGTTGGATGGAGGGGAAGGATCCTATTGAATTCACAGCCCTATCTCTATCCCTAGTCCATTCTATTTCAGCTTCTGTTTCAGCTGAGGCCCTAAAAGAAACCCACTATCCGGCCAGGGATTTAGCTCAATGGTTCCGCCACCTGCCTTGCAAGCCTAAAGTCCCATGTTTGATTCCCTGTACAAAAATAAATAAATGGAAATCCACTGTCCCAGAGAGGACCCAGTTGGAGAAGGGGATGGGCTGTTGTAGAGGTCAGTCAAGGAGAGCTGCTTAGGATGTGAGAGGAGAGGAGAGACTGTGAGCCTACTGTTATGTCATTTCAGTCTTAGAGCTGTGGCGGTAGCAGCAGTCTCTTCTTGCCTGGCCTCTCCTCCCAGCACATGACCTCACCCTATCCAGTCTGGCTGGAGGAAAAGGCCTGGGCAGGAGCCAAGGTCTCCACCAGAAGCGCGTGGGGCTGCCCCAGCTTCGAGCTGGAGGAAGTGTGACACATTGCCACATAGCTGGCTCCCTCCCTGCTGCTGCTTCCTTTGCCATGGTTCCCAAATCCGTTATGTGGGAAAAAGAGCAGGCAGCTGTGCTGGTGTTGAGTTCCCAGCTCTCCAGACAGGGCACGAGGGCATCCTCTTGGCTCACCTTTCCGATGCTGCTGTTGGTAGGGATAATGATAACAACACCCCTGGCTGTGTACTGAGCACCTTGTGATAGCCTGCTGCTAATCTTTGCCCCAAAGAGCATTTCTAAACTTTGGAAGAATCCTGTTGCTTTTCCATCCTGACTTCTGTAAAATCTAGAGAATTTATTTTAATCGGAGGTGGAAAGAGGCTCACTTTTTTTTAATCACTTTTTTTTTTTTTTTTTTTTACAAGG